>NC_040102.1:38098057-38401087 GCF_003369695.1 Bos indicus x Bos taurus
CCCTCATGATAAACTTCTTTACTTCACATTTCTACTGTGAAACTGTGACCAAGTGTGCAGTAGGCTTGCCAAATCGTTCTTTTTCTTTTTTCTTCCTTCCTGCCTCCCCCATTTCAGCCCTTTTCTTTGAAGGAGTTTGTTACCCAGAGTAGAAAGAAATCCATTTCATTTGCTGATCCTCAGACAGGATCATTCTTAGAAGGGCCAGGCCTTTTCTGAGGCTCATCTTTTGGAGCAGGCTTGTTTCCCCATGATCCTGAGAATTTTTTTGAGTTATAATTGACGTACACCATTAAATTAGTTTCAGACATACAGCGTAATATTACATATGGTATAATGTTACATATTGTGAAATGATCACTATATGTCCATCACCATCCGTAGTTATAAAAGGTTTTTTTCTTGTGATGAGGACTTTGAAGATTTACTCTTTTACCTACTTTCAAATATGCAGTACAGTGTTATTAACCATGATCCCCAGCTATATATTGCATCCACTTGATTATTTTGTAATTGGAAGTGTGTACTTTTTGAACCGCCCATTTCACCTACTCCTCACCCCCACCCTCTGGCAACTTCCAGTTTGTCCTTTGTATCTATGGTCTCGTTTTGCTCTTTCTTTTTAAGATTTCACAAATAAGAGTGATCATATAGTATTTGTCTTCGTCTGACTTACTTCATTTAGCGTAATGCCCTCAAGGTCCCCTCGTGGCTCAAATGGTAAAGAATCCTCCTGTAATGCAAGAGACCTGGGTTCGATCTCTGAGTTGGGAGGATCCCCTGGAGAAGGGAATGACAACCCTCTCCAGTCTTCTTAGAGAACTGTAAAATCCCATGGACAGAGGAGCCCGGCAGGCTGCAGTCCACGGAATCCCAAAGAGTCGGACACAACTGAACACAACTTAGTGACTAACACTTTCTGAGCTTCCTTGGTGGTTCAGTCAGTAGAGAATCCACCCACCAATGCAGGAAACCCGGGTTCGATCCCTGGTTTGGGAAGATCCCCTGGAGAAGGAAATGGCAACCCACTCTAGTATTCTTGCCTGAGAAGTCCCATGGACAGAGGAACCTGGATGGCTACTGTCCATGGAGTCTCAAGAGTCAAACATGACTTAGTGACTACACCACCACCTCAAGGTCCAATCATATGTTGCAAATGGCAAGATTTATTGTTTTTTATGGCTGAATAATATCCTTATTATTCCATAATAATATCCAATAATATCCTTTTTATGGCTAAATTAATATATTCATATGTTAATATTATATAGACATATACTATGTGTTAATATACACACAGTTTCTTTATCTGCTCATCCATTAATGGACACTTAGATTATTTCCATTTCTTGGCTGTTGTAAAAAATGTGAATGTAAGGGTGCCGATATCTTTTCCAATTAGTGTTTTTGTTTCCTTCAGGTAAATCCCCATAAATGGAATTGCTGTATCATATGTAGTTCTGTGTTTAATCTGTTGAGGAATCTCCATAGGAGGTTGCACTAATTTACACTCCACCGACAGTGTACTCAGTTCAGTTTAGTTCAGTCGCTCAGTCGTGTCCAACGCTTTGCGACCCCATGAATTGCAGCACGCCAGGCCTCCCTGTCCATCACCAACTCCCGGAGTTCACTCAGACTCACGTCCATCGAGTCAGTGATGCCATTCAGCCATCTCATCCTCTGTCGTCCCCTTCTCCTCCTGCCCCCAATCCCTCCCAGCATCAGAGTCTTTTCCAATGAGTCAACTCTTTGCATGAGTCGCCAAAGTACTGGAGTTTCAGCTTTAGCATCATTCCTTCCAATGAACACCTAGGACTGGTCTCCTTTAGGATGGACTGGTTGGATCTCCTTGCAGTCCATGGGACTCTCAAGAGTCTTCTCCAACACCACAGTTCAAAAGCATCAATTCTTCTGCGCTCAGCTTTCTTCACAGTCCAACTCTCACATCCATACATGACCACAGGAAAAACCATAGCCTTGACTAGACGGACCTTTGTTGGCAAAGTAATGTCTCT
This sequence comes from Bos indicus x Bos taurus, assembly GCF_003369695.1. Taxonomy (NCBI): domain Eukaryota; kingdom Metazoa; phylum Chordata; class Mammalia; order Artiodactyla; family Bovidae; genus Bos; species Bos indicus x Bos taurus. The sequence goes on from NC_040102.1 coordinate 38,100,073, forward strand.
GCTTTTGAATATGCTATCTAGGTTGGTCATAACTTTCCTTCCAAGGAGTAAGTGTCTTTTAATTTCATGGTTGCAGTCACCATCTGCAGTGATTTTGGAGCCAAAAAATATATATCAGGTATAATAAAAAGCAGAGATTTGGATTAAGCCAGAGCAAACAAGAATCATTTGTGACAGGAAAACATGGGACGACTGGGACCATAAGGTTCTCTAGAATTGGTTCAAATCATGATTATTGTGGTTTTAATTTGCATTTCTCTGGGGATTAGTCATGTTGGGCATCTTTGCATGTAGCTGTTGGTCATTGTATGTCTTCTTTAGAAAAATACCCATTCAGATCTGCTCATTTTTATTTATTTATTTAATTTTTTTCCTCTTCATTTTTAGATCAAATTTTTTTTTGCTAATAAGTTATGTAAGGGAGTATAAACAGGGAATATAAATAAATGTAAATTTAAACAGAGTTCTTTATACATATATTTAAATCTTTTATTTATTTATCTTACTTTTGTGCTGAGTCTTCCTTGCTTTGTGTGGATGTCTGCTGGTTGTGGAGAGCAGGGGCTTACTTCGTTGAGATGGGCGGCTTCTCACCGTAGTGGCTTCGCTTGTTGCCGAGCCCGGGCTCCAGGCCTGAGGGCTTCGGAGCTGTAGCACGCGGGCTCAGGAGGTGCCTGTGCAGAGTCTAGGGCTCAGGCTCAGCGGCTGTGGGGCACGGTTTAGTCACTCTGCAACATGTGGGATCTGCCCGGACCAGGAATCGAACCCGTGTCTCCTGTATTGGCAGGCAGGTTCTTATCCACTGCGCCACCAGGGAAGCCCTCTTTATACATTTTGGATATGAATGCCTTATCAGATATATGATTTGCAAATATTTATTCCCATTCAGTAGATGGCCTTTTCATTTTCTTGATGGTTTCCTTTGTACAGAAGCTTTTTAGTTTGATGTAGAAGAACTCTTAAATCACGTTGCATTGTATTACAGCTCTGTATCTGTGTATGGCTGTTTAATGTACAACCCAAAGCTCTCCTGAAACTGTTCTGTTAACTTTCAAAAGTATCCCATTTTTCTCTACCTTAAATCAAAATGGAAAACACTTAAAAAAAAAAAGTGGATTGTGGGCATCACAGGAAAATCATCAGGAAATAACAGAAAATAATTAGTTAGGAATCTGACCAAATACACAAAGCAGCAGATACAACTCCACAGAAAAGGGAATATAAATAGATACCCCTTCCCAAAGTATATGTATTTCACATGAGTGTGACAAGCTCTTCTCTCTCCCTTCCCTTCCCTCCTACGCACTTTACACTACATTTTAATTTCTTTAAGGGGGGAAAATAAATGCAGAAAAGCTATAAAAACTCTTATTAATTCAAATTCTACTAGTGTGTGGTTTATATTTAGGTAAGTGCTAAAATCTTCTTCTTCTTCTTTTTTTTTTTTTTCAGTACTTAGCAAATCCCATTGTCACAGATATGAGACCAAATTTGGGCAGGCCTAATTCAGCGAGACTTTCTAGAGGAGAAGCAGCTATTTCGCTTTCAGCTAGATTCTTACATTAGTAGTAGATGCAGACTGACAGAAGGCAGGAGCTTTCCCGAGTGGGGCCTAGAGCCCACAGCAGCGGCACAGGCTGGGCACGGCCTCAGGGCAGCAGGCTGACTTTAGAGAGGGGAGACGGAGGCTGGGGAGGTGGTAGCCGTCGCACCTTTGTTCTGTCCATTTGCCTTTGTCCTGGCTGCAGGGCGCTCCATCTTGCCCACACTGTCACCTGTGGCTGGGTCTGTTTGTGCCCGTACTTCACCCTGCGCATCCTTCACACATGGCCAGCGTGAGCTTTTCAACACGGGAGAGAGACTAGTCACGCGCTAGCAGCGTTTAGCTCTGAATACCCTGTGTTCAGTACCTAGAAGGTAATTAATGAATGTTTGCTAAGTGGATTTTGGAAACGGTGGTCACTTAATGGCAAGTATCCATGGCCTGGTTTTAAAAGGGAACAGAGAAAAAGTCTTAAGGTAAAAGAAGAATGTGGCCTTTCTTTAAATCCCCCTAGCATAAATAGCTCTATTTTTTAAACATAAGGAAGACATCAGAAATTCTAAATAAGACGGTCAAGATTCATGTTTTATGAAGCTTCATTTGTTGTTAAAGACAGTTCAAGTGGTGAGAAGAAATGCACACAGCAAAATTAAACCACTGTGCCTGCTAACACAGAGGTGCCTTCGGTGGAAGGAAAGATTTGATGTTATGCTGGGTTCCGTAACAAATGCTAGGATCAAGAACCACCTGGTATTTAAGGCTGTTTCTACCCAGAACCTGCAACTAGAAGATTTTTTGCTTTGTATATTTTTATGCTATTAGAAATGACAGTCTGACAATTCAGATACCTTAGTTTTCCTTAGGAATTTACTCCTGAGAGATAAAAGACCAGGGATCTAGTTCTGACGTTTAATTCTTCTAAAATACCTTATTGAACATCAGTTCATTTGCCTTGGTCATGCCACTTAGCCTCTCAGAACATTTACCCGCCCTGGTCTGTACTAGTCCTCATCTAGGTGAAAAGTGAACAAAGCTGATTAGACAGACCAGTTCTGTAATGCAGGGCAGGAGGGCTGGTTGGAGTGGGAAAGCCGCCTGCCACTCCGGGCGCACTTTGCGCTCTGCCTTTCCTGTCTGTCTTTGACCAGATGCCAAGCTGCTTATCAAGACATCACAAGCTCGGTGGTTAAAGAATATGCCTGCCAGTGCAGGGGACGTGGGTTTGATCCCTAGTCTGCGAAGATTCCTCATGCCTCGGGATGACTAGGCCCATGCGCCACAACTACTGAGTCTGAGCACCCTTGAGACTGTGCTCCACAACAAGAGAAAGCTCCGCCGTGAAAACCCCACCCTCTACAAGTACGGAGAGTCCTCATGCGTCATCGAAGACCCAGCGCAGCCGTAAATACAATTTACAGAGACATCGTCACAGGCATTTGCCCACAGTTAATGCCAGTACATCCTAATGAAAAGTGTTAGAATGGGGTGGAGAAATTACTTAATTTCTTTGATGTCCCCCCACTCTTTTTTTTGAATTTGTATTCACTTTTCTTTGGGCCAGTGTGCCTATGTTTACATTAGTGGTTGTTTCATAGGTGGCAATTTAAACTGTTAGGAACTAAGTGGGTTCTTAAATGAGGAAGTTTAACTTTTCTTCCTTCTGTTGGATGGATTTCATGATAGTATGTTTTGATGTTAAATACACATTTGACTTCAGGAATAAATGCCACTTGATCATGGTGTATAATCCTTTTTGATATTTTGCTAGATTCAGCTTACTAAATTTGGTTAAATATGGACAGCTTTCATGGAACTCTTCATGATAGGTTAAAGATTATATAGCCTTTTGAACCTTTAAAATTTGAACTAATATCCCGATAATTTATTTCATGTGTGTATACCAGATAGACTATAAAGTTCCCTTGACATTTGTAAGCAGGTGAATTCTTGCAAGGGCTGGTGATTAAGGGAACACTTAGTTAAGAGAGCAGATTTAAGTTAGATCTTGAAAGATGAAAATACCCTGATCATATAGAAGTGAGAAGAAAAAGTGTGTCATATGCAGAGAAGAGATGGAGCGAAGCCAAAGGAATAAAAAGCTCAGAGTGTTAGCTTGATTTCTGGTGTCTATGAGAGAGGACCTTTCAAGAGTGTTCATGTGCTGCGCCACCCTCGGTTAAAGAAGCAAACGTATATCGACAAGGTTGTTGAGTGAGAGGAGAGAGTAGATGGGAAAGATAGATCGGGGCTGGGTTATGGATCTCAACTCCAGGATGAAGGAGTTTGAATTTTAGACTTTATTCTGTAGGCGGTGAAGAATTACTGAAAGCAACTGAAGTTTTTGCTTGAGGAAGATTATTGTATATAAGATGAAGTGGGAGATGACGCTGGACTTTGGATAACCATTTCAGAAGATGTTTTGAAATTTCAGAGAAAAGATTGAAGACGCAAACTAGGTCAGCTCACTTCCAATAAAGATGGAGGGAAGAGGAGGATGTACACAGCTTAGTGGAGGTGGATTAGATAAGCTCTGGTTTTTGTTATGTCGTGTTGGCAAGTCCATTGTTCTGATGGGCCTGTTTTCTTGCTGACTATGTAAGGTGACTGAATTAATTCTTTGATTCCTCTGATTCTTGCCATTTTATATTGTATGACCTTCAAGTTTTTGTAGAGGCATTTGTTACTGTTTGGTTGCTAAGTGGTGTCTGACTCTTTTGTGACCCCATGGACTGTAGCCCACCAGGCTGATCTGTCCATGGGATTCTCCAGGCAAGAATACTAGACTGGGTTGCCACTTCTTTCTCCAGGGGATCTTCCTGACTCAGGGATCGAACCTGGGTCTCCTGCATTGGCACGCAGATTCATTACCTTTGAACCACCTGTGAAGCCCCTTGAAAAGACATACTCTAACTTAAATAAAACATCTATAGGAAATATTTCCCCCTGTGAACTAAGTACTTCTCTAATAATTTAAAGCTATTTTACTACGTTACAAAAGCCTATGCTTTTGGATAGTATACTTTTTTCTTTCTTTGTATTTTAGCAATAAATTTATAGCTTTTAAACTGCCAGAAGAATTTTAAGTCCCCCATATGATTAAGGAAGAAAAAACTGTTAAAAGCCAAAAAAGTGTAAAATATGAAAACTGTTCTTAAAAACATGTAAAAAGATGTAAACAAATGCCAATACTTCGCAAATTATTTTCTGACGCCAACGTTACTGCCCAAACGAGACAGTGCATGGCAGTAGGCCCAGTACGTTTATGAATACAGGTGCAAAATACTAGAAAGCTGAATCTAGCAACATGTAAGAAAGGATTCTACAGCATGACCAAGTAGCATTTATTCCAAGAATGCAAGGTTGGTTCAGTATATAGAAGTCTGTTGATGTAATACACTCTTACCAGAATAAAAGACAGACTCCACATGGGAATCTCAACTGACAGAGAAAAAAAAATTGACAAAATTGGTAGCTTTTCATGATAGAAACACTTGATAAACTAGAGATAAAAGGGATCTTCCTTATCCTGATACAGGGCATTTGTGAAAACCCCACAGCTAACATCATACTTCATGGGGGAAGACTGAAAGCTTTCTCGTAAGATCCAGAACAACACACAGACATCTAGCTCTCACTTTGGGGCAACATTGTACTGGAGGTTCTGGCCAGTGCTGTTAGGCAAGAAAAAGAAATAAAAGGCATCCAGATAAGAAAGAAAAAAAGTAAAACTTCCTCTGATCACAGATAACATGATCTTGTATATCGGAAAGCCTAAGGAATCCACAAAGAAACCATTAGAACTTCTAAGTTCGGCAACCAGCTGTATTTCTATATGCTAGCAGTGAAGGATCTGAAATGGAAAAAAATTCTACTTATAATAGCGTCAAAAAGAAAATACTTAGGGGAGTCATTATAACAAAAGTAGTGTAAAACTTGTACATTTGAAACAAAAAGATGTTAAAAGAAACGAAAGAAAATTAAATGGAGAGACATCCTGTAGTTGTGGGTCAAAAGACCTGATAGTAATATTGTCAGGATGCAGTGCTCCACAGACTCATCCCAGCCTCTGTGACAGTTTCAGCTGTCTGGCAGCTGATCCGAAAATTCATACGGGAAATGCCAGGGGCCCAGAGTAGCCACAACAAGCGGGAAGAGGAAGAACAGAGCAGGAGAATGCACACTTACTGGTTTTACTTCTGCGCAGCTATGGTAATCAAGATGGTGTTACACTGGCTTTGGGCTCAGTGGAGTAGAATTCAGAGTCCAGACACGAACCTTCACATTTATGGTCAGCTGATTTTCTTCAAGGGTATTATTGCAGTTCAGTGGGGGAAATAATAGGTTTTTCAACAGCAGTGCTCAGACAAGTGGATAGCCACATGCGACAGAGTGAAGTTATATCTCCACACCTTGTAAAATGTTAACTCAGAATGGATCGAAGGTCTACATGTAGTAGCTAACTACATGTAAAACTCTTAAAAAAAGAATAAATCTTTGTGACCTTGGATTAGACAATAAATTGTTACTTATGACACCAAACACCTAAGCAACAAAATAAAAAAATAGATAAGTTGGATTTTATCAAAATTAAAAAAAGAATTGTGCTTCAAAAAGGCACCATAAACTAACTGGAAAGACAACCCACAGGATGGAAGAAAATATTTGCAAAGTATATGTCTGATAAGGAACTTCTGTTCAGAATATATAAAGGATTCTTTAGTTCAATTCAGTTCAGTCGCTCAGTGGAGTCTGACTCTTTGCGACACCATGAACCGCAGCACGCCAGGCCTCCCTGTCCATCACCAACTGCTGGAGTTCACCCAAACCCATGTCCATCGAGTCGATGATGCCATCCAACCGTCTCATCCTCTGTTATCCCCTTCTCCTCCTGCCCTCAATCTTTCTTACCATCAGGGTCTTTTCCAATGAGTCAGCTCTTTGCAGCAGGTAGCCAAAGTATTGGAGTTTCAGCTGCAACATCAGTCCTTCCAATAAACACCCAGGACTGATCTCCTTCAGAATGGACTGGTTGGATCTTCTTGCAGTCCAAGGGACTCTCAAGAGTCTTCTCCAACACCACAGTTCAAAAGCATCAATTCTTCTGCGCTCAGCTTTCTTCACAGTCCAACTCTATATCCATACATGACCACCTGGAAAACCATAGCCTTGACTAGATGGACCTTTGTTGGCAAAGTAATGTCTCTGCTTTTGAATATGCTGTCTAGGTTGGTCATAACTTTCCTTCCAAGGAGTAAGCATCTTTTAATTTCATGGCTGTAATCACCATCTGCAGTGATTTTGGAGCCCAGAAAAATAAAGTCTGACACTGTTTCCACTGTTTCCCCATCTATTTGCCATGAAGTGATGGGACCAGATGCCATGATCTTAGTTTTCTGAATGTTGAGCTTTAAGCCAACTTTTTCACTCCTCTTTCACTTTCATCAAGAGGCTCTTTAGTTTTTCTTCACTTTCTTACAACTCAAAAATGAAAAGAGAAGTTATCCAGTTATAAAATGGGCAAAGGATTTGAATGGATATTTCTCTGAAGAACCCATACAAATGGCCAACAAGCATGTGACAAGATTCTCAACACCATTAACCACTGTGCACGTATGTGCTAAGTCACTTTAGTCATGTCTGACTCTGTGCCACCCCCTGAACTGTAGACCACCAGGATCCTCTGTCCGTAGGGTTCTCCAGCCAAGAATACTGGAGTGGGTTGCCGTTCCCTTCTCACTAGGGAAATGCAAATCACAACCGCAGTGAGGTGGCCTTCCACATCCACCATGACAGCTGTGATAAGAATATGGACAGTGTTAGAACCCTCAGACTTTGCTGGTAGAAATATAAAATGGTGCAGTTGCTTTGGAAAACGGGCGCTTTCTCCAAACATTAAACACAGAGTTACCATGTGACGCAGAATCCACTCATAGGTGTGTATCCAAGAGAATTGAAAATAAATGTAGACACAAAAACCTGTTCACAGATGTTCATTATTCATAACAGCCAAAATGTGAAAATAACACCAATGCCCATCAGCAGATGAGTGGAAAGAAGGTACAAGGATGAACCTTGAAACCACTGTGCCATGTAAAAAAAAGACAATGTCACGTATTGTGTAATTCTGTTGATATGAAGTAGAACACGCAGATCTATAGACAGAAGGTAGGATGGTATTTACCAGGGCTTGAAGAGTGACAGTTAATAGAGGGTTTTTTTGGTGGTGCTGGGAGGTGATGAAAATGTTCTGGAGTTAGATAGTGGTGATGCTCACACAATTTTATGATATATTAAAGATAACTGAATCTTAAAAGGGGAAAAATTAAAAGTCCTATCACATTCTTCATTGAAATATCTAAAGTGTCAATATACCACAGGAAGAGAAATCTTGATTGCTTTTAACTCTGTTCCTTTTCAAGATCAGAGTTTGAAACTTCCTCCCTCCTCAGATTTCAGCAAGCCATATCCTCTGAGGTCTGTTTTTGAAGGTGTTATAAAATGCTGCCATCACAGAGAAGTGCTGCTTGGATCCCATCAAGGTTGATTCCAATTTAATTTAAAAATATATTTCAAATTTATTAAAAAATAAGATGCGAAACAGAACACACTCCAAGATGTATTCCTGTTTATCAGTTTTTCCGTACTGTGTATACCAGATGCTAACTCACGTTTCCAAGTTACGTCGCTTTGCATATATGCCTTGGAATCAAGTCTTTCACGTCATTTCCTTGTATATATTCAGACAGCTGTCAAATGTCTCACTGAATAGGAAGGTTGCGGCTTGCAGTGCTTGAAAAGCAGTAACAGAAGCAGCAGGTGTCCTCGTCATAAAGCCGTCTAGGCGAGGACGCTGCATTTCCAGAGCACATGAGAATACTCTCAATACGAGGTAACCAAAACCAAGTTCAGAAGGAGACTGAATCCTGGGGTGATAGGACTGTTATCCAGAAATCCTCGATTTAAAATTGTGTTTGTCAGGATGTCTTCATTTTTCTCAGTGACTGCCATTGTAATAAGAAAAGGTTGTTAATTGGATCCTATATAGTAAATATATACTGTTGTTTTTACTGCTTCGTATACTGGGGTTCTGCATAAGATGCTGCTTAAATTTCATGCAGCTGGGATCCCGGAAATCTTTCTTTATACATCAATTTTCCTCTTCAATTTTGACTTCACTCTCATTCCCCAGAGATGTTCTGAAAGCATCTTTTCCCCCCACAGAAATCCCACAGTGCAGGGGAAGTTTCCAGCTGAAAAAAATATTTGCTAACTTTAAATAGATCATGTCTTTTTTCCTTGGGGCTCCGTCTCAGAGATTGCACTGCAGCGATCCTGTTAGTTCAGTCACAAGGCAATTTGTTGTTGTGCCCAGTATAAATATTTTACTTGCTATTTCATGAGCGATATTTGGAAAGGGATACATATCCTTATTTTAACCTGTTTTTGCATATGCAGCAACCGAGTTGCATGTGTGGGAAAGAAGCTGGGTTAAATTGGATTGCCTCTGTGTATGCCAGAACCTCTGTGGGTTCTCGTGTGTAAGCCCAGTGGAGGGGACCCCCCGGCAGCGTGTTGAGCAGCTTGTGTTGCAGAGGGTGGGGGAGGAGCCAGTGAAAGGGTCACCTGAGGATGAATGAGCGCCTGATATGTGTGGGAATTGATTCACACACACGGGAATGTGCTGTTCAGAAGGAGTCACGTGTCTCTTCTCTTCTCTTTGTAGGTGATCATGGAGGAAGCACTTTACTCCCCCCGAATGTCACGAATGAGTTTCCGGAGTATGGGACCATGGAGGCAAGTGGAGAAGGCCTGAGAGCCTCTCTGGAGTTTGATGCCGAGTCTCTGCTGCGCTGCCCGGGGGGCCCGCAGGGGGCCCAGCCCCTTGCTGGCCATCACTCTGGGCCTGTCACTGTCACCGGAGGACCAAAAGATGTCAGAGGGCTCCCATCTCAAAGTCACTTCAAGGAACCAAGTTTACAACCCATTGACTCTCTGATTTCAGCTCTGAAGGCCACAGAAGCCAGAATAGCTTCAGGAACGTCGCAGGCTACAAAGGTACTGGATGGGGCTGCGGTTTCTACTTTTCCAGCTCAGCAGGGGGGGCAGGAGCCAGACACCGCCAGTCATAAGGCACGGAAAGCCCACGCACTGTTCCCTGCTGGCTGCGAAAAGTCGCCCGACATACCTCTTTCAGCCAAAGTTCCGACTGAGGAACATTTTTATTTGAGCATCCAGGAGGATCTGACTGCACTATTAACTGGAGAGATTCAAGCAGAGCCATCCCTAAGAGCTAGTAATGGAAGAAAGGGGGCTGTCCACGTGCAAGAGCCAGCTGGTCCAGCATCCTTGGTGGGCAGCCCCGCGACCCCCAGCTCGGCGGGCGGTGCTGGTTTGTTGAGAGAGAGGAGGTCTGACCAGAGAGAGCACCCCGGGCAATGTGCTCCAGGACGCCCGGGCCAGGGCAAGCATGTGGCGTTTCAAGGGGTGGACACACTGTGGACCGGAGGGGAGGAGAGAGAGAGCCGGCGCCCCGCGGATGCTCAGACGCCACCGGGAAGGACAGCCCCTCCCGAAAGCAGAGAGTTTTCCAAAGTGCACAGCCACCTCATCTCATCTGCCGCTCTGCGTGACCCAGCTCCTCCTGAGAGGCCGTGTCCCCCCGAGCCTCTGCTTGAGACGGTAGAGGATGAAGTCTTCCTAAGGGAGGACAAGGAGCACCTGGAGAGGAGAGCTGAACCAGAGAGGGCCGGGGAAAGGTGAGTTCCCAGGGCCCCGCTGGCTGTGATGTCTGCTGTGTGCCCTCCACAGTGAGGTTCACAGCATCCTCTGCAGAATGGAAGGGAAGTGACGTGTGCTGCGGTGCTTCTAAGGTCTCAAGATGTGTAAAGCGGTTGCTGTAAAGTTGTCCATATGGGGAGACCGTGAACCTTAAACTGGGCGGACCCATTTCTGATTTTTTTTTTTGTATTTGACAGGTTTCAAGTTCTCCAGCATCACCATAACTAAACATCCCACAATTATCTTTCATAAGGAAAGTTAATTGTGGAAAGGTCTGGGCTCTTCTGGCACATCCAGTAGCTGTCACAGCCTAGCTCAGGCACTTCTGGGTACAGCCCCATTGTCTGCAAACAGCCCCTGTACATGTAGGAGCGCAGAGCCTTCGGTGTGGGCTGCCTCAGTTTTCTAGGTTTAGAGAGGCCATGAGGAGGTCAGAGTTCCGTTGTTCATGGCACGGACGTGGGACTCTCTTCTCGCAAGCAGCTCATTTGGATTATGGCCCTGATGACTAAACCTGGCATCATATGGTATTTCCCAGGCTTTCTCTACATTTCTGGCGTCCATACCAGCTGAGAGCCTGGAGAAATGGAAGCCGTGCCTGTCCGCCTTCTCTTCCTTTGCTCGTGGCCTGGCCGTAGAGTGCTCCTTTCCGCAAAGTCATTTCAAACGTGTGCCATCTCGTCTCCCGTGATATGAACTTCGGTAGTTCACATGGGAGAATGTGTGTCAAGCCTGAAGGGTCTTGCTTATTTGTTGTAAGGAGATGCCTTTTGCTGCGCAGTTGACTAACAGATCCGCTGTCAGGGCTCCTCTCCCTGCCCTCCCCACCTCCCTACACAGAAAGCCTCCAGACTTCCTCGGAAGGCGCCCTGCTATGTGGCACGTGGCTCCGCAGTTACCCTCCCACTGGGGTCTGTGTGTCTGCGGTTTATTCATTCATTCCTCCTGTCCTTCCACAAATGGTTTTCGGTTGTCTGCTGTGTCCTTGATATGGCTAGAGATGCTGGGCATGAAAGGAATGTTCAAAATGGACATGGCCCTGGGGATTCCCTGGTGGTCCTGTGATTGGCCTCTGTGCCTCCTCTGCAGGGGGCATGCGTTCCTTCTCTGGTTGGAAACTCAGATCCCACTAGCTCTGTGGTGTGGTCAGGAAAAAAACAAACAAACGTGGAAAGTAGACATGACCTCTGGTCCCTGACCTCATGAAATTTACTGCTAAAGGTAGACACGTTAATAATGATAGGGCCTTCTATTGTGTTGGGTTCTATAAAGGAGAAGAAGGGACACATTGAATGCAGGAGAGAGGCTGATTCAATTGATGGCTTGGGGAAGGCCTGTCTGCATAAGTGGTGATTCGGCTGAGACTTCAGGATTCAGTAGAAGTTTGCGGGGCAGAGAATGGGGAGAATACTCTAGGCAGAGGGAGCCACACGGGCTGGCAAAGGAGGGCTGCTGTCGCTAAGGGAGTGTGCTTCCTGGAACCCATGATGCGGAGGCCTCCGGGCTCCTTTTGAGGTGTAGCGGTGTGGCTGGACCCTCGCAGCTGGGGGCAGGTGGGGGGCGGTGAGCAGGGGTGGGGTGAGGGCTTCATCCCTGAGCGATCGGGTGGGGGGGTGAGCAGGGGTGGGGTGAGGGCTTCATCCCTGAGCGGGTCGGGGGAGGTGAGCAGGGTGGGGTGAGGGCTCCATCCCTGAGCTTTCCACCTCACTGCTAATGCCCTGAGGAGCCACGAGGACTTGGGACCCAGAATACTATTTGGTTTGGGGTGGACCAGTAATTTGGCTTCCCTGGCAGCTCAGGCAGTAAAGAAGCTGCCTGTAAGGCAGGAGACTCAGGTTTGATCCGTGGGTCTGGAAGATCCTCTGGATAGGGGAATGGCTACCCACTCGAGTATACTTGCCTGAAAAACTCTATGGACAGAGGATCCTGGCAGGCTACAGTCCACAGGGTCACAAAGAGTCAGACACGCCTGAGCAACTAACTTTCACTTTTCCAGTAACTTAAAAATAGCAGAGACAACTGTACTGTTGAATGTGAATCCTGGTAATACCTAGGAAGGTGGGTTACTTACCAGGTAGTTTTATTCCTGTTCTCTATTTTATTTCTGCTTATAGATATCTGAGGCTTGGCTAGTCCTTGGCACATCCAGATTCAGCTCTATTGTCTATTGTCTTCTTTCTCATACTGAGCTTTAACGTTTTATTTAGTTGTCTTAATGTTCATTTTTAATATTTGAAAAACAGGCTGCATATTAATTAATGTCCCAAGGATATTAACTTGTATATTTTTCCTAGGTTTTCACTGTTTTGTTTATTAGCCTAGTAGTAAACATGTTTGTGGGCTTTTTTTTTTTTTTTCCTTCAAGGTCATTCACTGGCTGTTTCTCAACCTAACTCTCTCTGCAGTGTTGTCTTATTGTCACCAGGGGGCAGCCCATGAGTTCTTGAGGGCTATTGGTCTTATTTAATCAGAAAATATTAACAGGACTTATGAAAGCTTAGTGTATTTTTGGGGCCTTCCTGGTGGTTCAGACGATAAAAAAACTGCCTGCAGTGCAGGAGACCTGGGTTCTATCCCTGGGTTGGGAAGATCCCCTGGAGAAGGGCATGACAACCCAGTCTAGTATTCTTACCTGGAGAATCCCCATGGACAGAGGAGCCTGGTGGGCTGCAGTCCATGGGGTCCCAAAGAGTCGGACACGACTGAGTGACAGCATAAGTGTATTTTTAGTCAGCCAAATTTACACAATATATTTATCATCTTCTGTTAAAATTAGGACTGATAGTAGCTGTTACTTTGAATTTGAGGAGTTCAGGGGGCTAAATGAGAATTTAATATTTTATTCAAATGTTTGTTGGACTTGGTGTATTCACATACTAGGAGCTAGTTTGAAAGCATATTAAATTGTATAGAGGATAGCCCAGCATATGTGTGCTAAGAGTTTTTTCAACCTGAACATGTTTCTATAATGTCTTCCTTCCCAAATGTATTGATATTTTGTTGTTGTTGTTCACTCACTAAGTTGTGTCTGACTATTTGAGAGCTCGTGGATTGCAGCATGCCAGGCTTCTCTGTCCTTCACTATCTCCCGGAGCTTGTTCAAACTCATGTCCATTGAGTCAGTGGTGCCATCCAACCATCTCATCCTCTGTTGCCTCCTTCTCCTTCTATCTTCACTCTTTCCCAGCGTTAGAGTCTTATCTAACGAGTCAGCTCTTTGCATCAGATGGCCAACCTATTGGAGCTTCAGCATCAGTCCTTCCAATGAATATTCAGGACTGATTTCCTTTAGGATTGACTGGTTAGATCTCCTTGCAGTCCAAGGGACTCTCAAGAGTCTTCTCCAACACCACAGTTCAAAAGCATCAATTCTGCGGCATTCAGCTTTCTTTATAGTCCAGCTCTCACACCTGTACATGACTACTGGAAAAACCATAGCTTTGACCATACAGACGTTTATCGGCAAAGTGATGTCTCTGATTTTCAATACACTGTTTAGGTTGGTCATAGCTATTCTTCAAGTAGTAAGCGTCTTTTAATTTAATGGCTGCAGTCACCATCCACATTGATTTTGGAGCCCCAAAATAAAGTCTGTCACTGTTTCCATTGTCTCCCCGTCTATTTGCCATGAAGTGATTGGACTGGATGCCATGATCTTCGTTTTTTGAATGTTGAGCTTTTAGCCAGCTTTTTCACTCTCCTCTTTCACTTTCATCAAAAGTTTCTTCAGTTCCTCACTTTCTGCCATAAGGGTGGTGTCATCTGCATATCTGAGGTTATTGATATTTCTCCCGGCAATCTTGATTCCAGCTTGTGATTCGTCCAGCATTTCGCATGATGTACTCAACCTAAAGGTTAAAAATTGACATAAACCAACTGAATACAGGCGCTAGCTCCACAGAATGCTACCTTTTCATACGGTGGGAGGAGAGAGTAAAATGAAAAAGTTAACCTGATATGAAACTCTTCACTTCGATGTGCTATGCTACCTTTTCATACGGTGGGAGGAGAGAGTAAAATGAAAAAGTTAACCTGATATGAAACTCTTCACTTCGATGTGCTATGCTACCTTTTCATACGGTGGGAGAGGAGAGAGTAAAATGAAAAAGTTAACCTAGTGTGAAACTCTTCACTTCGATGTGCTATGCTACCTTTTCATACGGTGGGAGGAGAGAGTAAAATGAAAAAGTTAACCTAGTGTGAAACTCTTCACTTCGATGTGCTATGCTACCTTTTCATACGGTGGGAGAGGAGAGAGTAAAATGAAAAAGTTAACCTAGTATTGAAATTCTTCACTTCGATGTGCTTTCCAGGATTCTTGAGCAAGCGGAGCACTTGCGGGGCAGAGATGATGACATCCTTGGGTCCGGATACGCAGAGGACTCCACTGACGTGTACAGCTCCCAGTTCGAGACCATTTTAGACAACACCTCTTTATACTACAGTGCTGAGTCCTTGGAGACTTTGTATTCAGAGCCTGATAGCTACTTCAGCTTTGAAATGCCCCTGACTCCAATGATACAGCAGCGCATTAAGGAAGGCGGGCAGTTCCTCGAGAGGACGTCGGTGGGAGCACAGCAGGACGTCCTGAGCATCTCGGCAGATGGCGGGATAGTGATGGGCTCTTCCAGTGGGATCGCCAACGGGCTGAGTGGCTCCAGTAACTCCATCTACTCGAAAGGCACCCCAGAGATCGCTTTCTGGGGAAGGTACTGGTCCCGATCTCTTAATTTCATGCTGGTGGTTTTTGTAGCATTTTTTTTTCCCCTTTGGGAAATCTGAGTGTGGAACCTCTTTGGAAAGCATTGGGCCAGTTTCCGTGGATGTAAGTGAATGACTTTTTGGCGCAGGTAGAGTACAGTTTAGTGGTTTGCCAAATTGGCAACCTATGGGCATTCTGTTTGGCAGTATGTCTTGTATTCCCACAGGTGAACTGGGTCCTGAGCAGATTCTGTGGGTGGTGAGTGGGTATTAGCGCCTAGGATGCAGCTTTGGTGGCCACAGCCCGGCCCGGTGCTGGAAGGGGCCTCAGGAGAGCTCTGCTTGCCTTCTGCCTCTGGCATGGCTTGACTGCTTGGGCGGGTTTTTGACTAGGCCGGAGGTTCCCTGATTGTCAGTTGAGGGTGTTGGTTTAGACAGTGACTACGGTCTCTTTTGGCCCTTGGCTCTGTGAGGTCCCATTCTGCTGGGATGTCCTCCTGGGACAGTGTGAGAGGATCCAATGATAAGGAGGCTTGATAGGTTTGATCCCTTGGTCAACGCCATATTTATTTTCTCTCTTTACTATATGTTTTAAGTCTGCTTGGAACACAAAATGAGAAGTTACGTAGGATTTATGTGTTGTGCTATCCTTTAGTGATTCTCTGTCTTTTTATGGATTATCCAGCATTTCATCTCTTCTTGTTCATCACTCTGGGGTCATTGACCTGTCCTTCAGCATCTCTATAAGTGGGCAGAGAATGCTAAACTTCCTAATGATTTTATGAATTTAGTTTTACTATTTTTTTTCCTGATTGGGGTGGTGAGGGGGAGGGTAAATGGGGATAAACTATTTGAAAGTTGTATGAAAAAATGTCAGGTTTCTACTGAGCCTGTTTTGATGACCAGTCTGCCCTGTGTTAAGCATTTCCTATTAGTGATTTGTAGGTTTATAGTTCACTGGATGACATGCTCAAGACTGGCACATGGTAACACCGCAGCTATGCATCGCCATGTGAAATAGACCATGGGTGTTCGTTGTCCTCTTGGGTCACACAGTCTCAGAGGCAGAAGACTGTGGTCTGAATTTCTTGGATAAGCCGCTTATTCTTTCTGAAACCGCTTTTGTTTATTTGCATAGCAGGGTCAATGATATGTAGTATGCTGTGTGGCCATGGGATTTAAAGAGTTAATATAGATTAAAACGCTAGCACAGTGCCTGGTACAGAGTAGGAGCCAGAGCACATGCGTGAACTAGAACTGGCTGATGAAGCCGCATTTAGACTTCCTGGATCTATAAGAGGGGGTGTCCGTGAGGGAAGGGTGCATCTCTGAGGGGGATGTTTGTAGAAGGGGCCTGAGAGAGGGGTGTCTCTGAGGGGACCTCCCTGAGAGGGGAGGTCCTTGGGTGGACGGTGCCACTTTAGTCCTTTAGTTTCTCCATTGTCTCTGGTAACTATAAGTTGTGATAAAATGCAGATAATTTCACTGAAATTCCAATCCAGCTTTCTGGAGTGAGTTGAAGGTATTGATATTACAGATCTGAAATAGGTTGGAGCTGAAGTATTTTGGGCTGAGAGGCTTTGCTACAGAAACCACAGGGAGGGTAAACTCTGCAAGGAGATCCAGCCAGTCCATCCTAAAGGAAATCAGTCCTGATGTTCATTGGAAGGACTGATGTTGAAAATACTTTGGCCACCTGATGCGGAGAACTGACTCCTTGGAAAAGACCCTGATGGTGGGAAAGATTGAAGGCGGGAGGAGAAGGGGACAACAGAGGATGAGATGATTGGATGATATCACCGACTCAATGGACATGCATTTGAGTAAACTCCAGGAGTTGGTGATGGACAGGATGGTGTGCTGCAGTCCATGAGGTCGAAAAGAGTCGGACATGACTGAGCGACTGAACTGAACTGAAACTCGGCAAGGGATTCCCTAGTAGTTCAGCTGGTAAAGAATCCACGTGCAATGCAGGAGACCCTGGTTTGATTCCTGGGTTGGGATAGTCCCCTGGAGAAGGGTTAGGCTACCCATTCCAGTATTCTTGGGCTTCCCTGGTGGCTCATATGGTGAAGAATTCACCTGCAATGCGGGAGACCGGGGTTCCATCCCTGGTTTGGGAAGATCCCCTGGAGGAGGGCATGGCAACCCACTCCAGTATTCTTGCCTGGAGAATCCTGATGGACAGAGGAGCCTGGAGAGCTACAGTCCATGGGGTCGCAAAGAGTCGGACATGACTGAGCGACTAAACACAGCACAGCACAAACGCAGCAAGGCAGTGGTTTGCAGAGACCTGGAACAAGCAGCGGCCATCACTGCTGCCAGCATGAGTGCCAGTCATTAGTACAGCAGAGCTGGGTGGTTAAGAGAGAGTATTGGGGTAGGTTATATCATTTTAGCACCCCAGATTTAGCAGTACTGTCCTTTAGGCCAACTTGAAGTTTCAGCCGCATCACCTGCATTGTCAGACTGTGAAATCTTGCCCAGCGATGAGATCCAATTCCAGTACTGAATGAGAAGCACGTTAGAGATGAGCTCTCGCACCATCTCGACTTCCTTGAGCACAGCTAGCAATGTGGACAGACCAGCTTGGCAGGAGGCTTTTGGTGTGTGTGTGTGTGTGTGTGTGTGTGTGTGTGTGTGTGTGTGATTCATTAGAAAGTATGATGGACTCAATGATTCTAAGAGATTTTAGAGAATCTGGAATAACTTGCCTATGTTTCTTTACCTTCTCTGCCTTCTTGGTGCTTTGGAGAAATTGTAGCACCAGAGGTTGAAGAGTTATAACATTTTCCAGCTTGAAGGGGCCTTAGCTAGCCCTGTTTTACAGTGAAGAATCTGAGTCTGAGTCGGGTGGGGTAGCATTAGCTGGTGACAGATCTTGTACCAGAATTCAAGTCGCCTGACTCCCAGTCCAGGTGCACTCACTGTTCTAGGCTGCCTGGTTTCATATGTGTATTCTTTCTAATTTCCCTAATTTCTCTCATGCCGTATGTTTATGGAGCCAGAAGTCTGAGTTAATAATTACAGATGTGGTGGTGGTTGGTGGTGTATGTGTTCAATTTCAGAAAAAAATTTTGCAAATCGTTGATAAATGTGTCTCCATAGATTTTTAAGGTAATTAATGATCAGGCTTTTAAAAATTTCTTCTGCACAAACCATCCCTCCGCAGAGGTAAGGCATAGACAGAGGCATTGAGCCTGTTAAGGAAATCTGGACTAGGACGCTGACAACACAGCCGTCACCCCAGTTGGCTTTCCTTAGTCAGGGGAGTCAAGGCTTCAAGGAGAAAAACACTCAAAATTTATTCAGAAATGTGATAAAACAACACAGCAAAAGTGGTACATGAAACAAGTGTGTGTGCCCAACTTTCCATCTCTACTCACTGGCCTCTCCTGTTTCCTTGGGAGCGGACTGAGGGATCTGACTCTGTTGGATAAAGTGAACTCTGAAGAAGGCAGAAAGGAGAGGGCCTGATAAGACTAAGCTACACTGCTAACACTGCTTTGATTCCAGCTGGACTTGAACCAAAAGAACTAAGCCCGTTCCTGCTGAGGTATTGATGTTGATACATAAAGTGTTAGAGAATATTGCAGGCTGACTTTAGGTAGTCTCTGAACACCATCTTGTGTGTGTGCATCGTATGTATGCCGTAGGTTTTATTTCTTTAGTAAAGAAAAGGTTCTTAATTCTCATAATAAGCTAAGAGAAAGGGGCATTAGTGTTCTGATTTTCCACATAAGGAAACTAAGGCTCAGAGCAGTTGAGTAGATTGCCCAGTCACAGGAATGGTCAGTGCCACGCCCAGGATTTCCACCCAGGCGGTCAGGCTCCAGAGACCATTTATTTCGGTCTCAAAACAACAGTATTTTTGCTTGACCTTGCATAGATTTATTTTTAAATACTTTTCTGTATCAGCGTCTGCTTTTACTGTCAGCCAAGATGATTTCACGGTGGTTTCTGACAGTGGTTTCTCCTTCTGAACAGTGGATGACACTGCTCTCTGTTGTTTCGCTCCCTGTAGGAGGCAGCCTGGCTGGGGAGGGTGGCCAGGACGCGCGGCACTCCAGCCCAGCTCCATGCCCTATCTGGATTGCCGCCCGGGCCTGGGTATAGCCAGGCTTTGTGGCCAGAGGGGGACTGAGCTCCACTCACATCAACGAAGAAAGTACTTCAAAGCAGTAACCCTCTAGAATCAGGTTGGGAAGGACATAAAGAGTGTGTGTGCTGACTCTTTGTCTTGTAAAGGATTATGCACCTTTGTGTTATCAGGTGGATCTGAAAAGGCCCCTTAAGATCCTGGAATCGCTCTGGCAGGAATAGTTAAATCCTCTCAGGTGCTTGAACACTGATGTTGGCCTGAGAGCTGCATGCCCATCAGGAAGGAGCTCACTCAGGTGCTTGAACACTGATGTTGGCCTGAGAGCTGCATGCCCATCAGGAAGGAGCTCACCCCGTGAACGGAACGTGACATTTTGGAAAAGGAGCAAAGCGTAGCATCCCTCCCTTTGTGGTCCAGCTGTGGAGCACCCGGGCTGATGGGGTCAGCGGTGCTGTGTGGAATCCAGTCACATGGCTCCCAAATTAGAAGGGACAAATAGAGACTTTCAGTTATATGTGTCCGATGGGTTCCTTTATGTCTGGGTGCTTCTTCGCCGGCCCATCCCCTGAGGACTGTGGCTCCCGTCGGTGAGTCCTGATCTGAGGCCTGCAGGGCACACGTGCGGCTGCTGTGAGCATGAACGGGGCTGAGTGTTGTTTATTTCTGTTGAGCTTCGGTTCAGACAGAGAGGAAAAGAGGGACAGCAAATACAGCCATATGGCAGGAGCTTCTCTTTTGGTTCTCTGAAATACACAACAGAGCTGCGTTTTAAAATTACTTTTTCGGTGTAACAGGTACGTTCGATGTCTGGCATCCCAGTTGTTCTTTCAGATGGCGCTCAGAGTCCCAGGAGCCCAGCAGAGGGGTGGATGACATCTGTGTGCAGCTGTTATGCCTGGGGAGTGCTCAGTCAGTCCGTCCACTCCAGCTGGAGCTGTGGTTTTTCTGCCGGCCTCTTTTCCCCCCTTTATCAAATGAGATGCTGACATTGGAAGTGCTTTTTTCTTCCTCAGTTTTCCTTTTTCTTTAGTGTCTTTCTGTCTAGGAAAAGGTCGCATGAAACAATGTTTAGAGAAATTTGTTGAAGTAAATTTCAAATATTTTTTGACATTCAAACGTAAAACCTGCAGGTATTTAACTAATTAATTAATACTTTTTTTGGCCGTGCCACGCTGCTTGTGGTGTCTTAGTTCCCCACGGGGGCTGAGCCTGGGTCCCGGCAGTGGAGGGCTTTCCTGGTGGCTCAGTCGGTAAAGAAACTGCCTACAATGCAGGAGACCCAGGTTTGATCCCTGGGTTGGGAAGATCCCCTGGAGAAGGAAATGGCGACCCACTCCAGTATTCTAGCCTGGAGAATCCTATGGACGGAGGAGCCTGGCGGGCTACCGTCCATGGGGTTGCAAAGAGTCAGACACGACTGAGTGACTAACTGAACCTGCCAGAGAAAGTGCTGAGTCCTGGGACTTCCCTGAAGGTATTTTACTATAATGTAAAATATTAAAGTCGCGTGGCGCTAGCTAAGCTGGTGACAGGGAAAGCTCTTGATCTGGTGAACTTGTGCTGGGGGATCAGGTGAGGCGTCCCTGCCTGCCGATTCATTATTCCTGCTCTAGTGATGTCTTCAGACTTTCCTCTCATGTTTTAGAAGTTTTTCTGTAGAAAGTCAGTTTTCATTTTCTCTTTGAGCCTCCTGAAGTAGTTGTGATGGTGAGTTGTTTTTTTTTTTTTAACTCCAAAGGAGTCCCTGCTTGGTGCTGAGGGTGGAGGCTCTCCAGGGTTTCAGAGCCAGTCATATCTGGGTTCAGATCCTATTTCAGATACTTACTAGGGGTGTGACTTTGAGTAAATTACAGAGCATCAGGGAACCTTTCCAACTATAAAATGGAATGAATAACACCTATTTAGAAGCAAATGACATTAAGTGAAAAATCAAGAATAGATAGGTAGGTGGATTCACAATGCCTGGCATACAGTAGGATATAAATGTAGAATAGTAATACTGTCAACAGTAATAACCTGGAGAAGAGCTGTCTGAAACACCTGTTAATGGGTGTCCTGAAGCTTCCCTTTCTCTCATAAAATTCAGTGTACATTGGTGGAGTGGTGTAACTGTGGGGATTTGGGACCGGAAGACAGGAGGTCAAGTCATCCTCTCTGCTGGCTGCATGGTCCTGGGCAGGCTGTTTCACTTCGATGAACCTCCCATTTCTTATTGGTCAAATGGAAATAACCTTGTTGCTCAATTTACAGTTCTCTTGTAAGAATTTGTTAAGTTGTAGTTTGTGGATATTCATTTTAAATCTACCATGAGTTTTGCAGTAGTCTGAGTAGTAGTCTAAGGAATGTAAGAAAATAAATAAGCAAAAGCCTGAAAATTAAGAAAAAGACACAGGATTTGGTGAATGTTTGAATCTAGGGTGTGTGGGCTTCGTCAAAGTGATTGTGAGATTTCCAGTGTGGATGAGATAGTTAGATGGCATCACCGACTTGATGGACATGAGTCTGAGCAAACTCAGGGAGTTGGTAATGGACAGGGAGGCCTGGCGTGCTGCAGTCCATGGGATGACAAAGAGTTGGACACAACTGAGCAACTGAACTGAACCCTTGTGGATGACTTACGAAGTCTGGAGACGGCAGGAGTCAGGGAGAGCAGCAGGGTTTGTAGGAGGGCTCCTGGCAGTGGGGTCTGTTTACACAGATTGTTTGAGGAGAGGGAGGACCCTCATGTGCGAGAACTTGGAGTCCCATCTAGAGGGACACTCACTTGAGCTCAGGAGGGCGAGCGTGGGGAGGCTGGGCTGGAGAGGGGATCATAGGAGCCCTGGTGCTGCTCATGTGGCTTTCTGATGCCCCCTGGGCAGAGCGTATGCCCGCCTCTGGTCCCCAGCAGAGTCTGGTCATCAGGGAGCTGGCGTGGTCATCCTCTCGACAGGCCTCTCCCTGCTTGCTGGGGTCTCTTGTGTAGATCGGTGGTGACTTAAGGAAATGGTCCTGGATTTGAAATGGGGTTTCCCAGAAGTGTTCTAAGTCTGTAGTTTAAACCGTATGACATACAAAGTAATGTCCCGGGCGTTGGTGTGAAGAGTGCCTGGGGTTGCTGGCTTAGTGGATGACCTTTCATCAAAGACTGTATTGAAAGACTTCAAATGATAAAGGACATTGGGGTTACATGTTATTACACGGAGAATCGTAACTCGAAATAAAAACTGATTGGCAGCTAGTTTAGCTGGTCAGGGTGATCCAGCAATCTATTCCTATATCAGTGCACTATTTCGCTTTTAAAGAAACTAACAGTTTCTCTCATCAGACCTCACTTAACACAAGATCTGCAACATTGGATGAGAAATTTGGGGCATTGATCCAATGGGGAAGAAAAAAGACAGAAACCTTTTCCAAATAAAGTTCTTGGAAAGCATTTTACATACAAGTATCCATTTCTCAGAGCCCCTCATGGGTGTGTTTCCAGTGCTTTAATCTTGTTTTTCTTTTTCTCCCCTGGATCTTAGAAACTCTCTGTAAACTACAGTGCAGAGTCTTTGCTAAACTGGCACAGACTCCTAGCAGAGCCCCCCTGTTCAGTACCTGAGTGGCCAGGTGAGGTGAGTGCCATCTTTCTCACGATGCTAGTGAGGATTCATGTAAACCGCATCTCCACCATCTAACACCTGAGTGTTAGAGAGATGCTTCGACTTCGTAATCCCCACACCTCAGCTGGTGCTGCATGTGTCTGTGCGTGAGCCTCCATCCCGGGTACTTTCCTCCGAATCTAGAATTACAGAAGGGAGGAGCTTTTCAAGGCGCCGACTCCCCCACTCTTTACCTCTCCAGATTCTGATTCTGTTGGTTTAGGGTGGTGCCCAGGCAATGCTAGCTTAGACAACACAAGATTATTGGTCTAAAATTTAAAAAAATAGAGGACAATTTTAAAAAAAGAGAGAGAAAGAAAAAAAAAAGAGTCCCTGGTGATTTTGATGTTCAGCCTAAGTTGTCAGCCTCTCATCTTGGAGCTTGTTGGAAATGAGTACGCAGACCTCACCTCTGAGCTGCTCAATCGAAGTGTGTATTTTAACCAATTCCTGTAAGCACTTTACAGTTTGAGAAGCGTGGGAAATTATTAGCGGCGGAATGCAGACCCGCGGAGAAAGCAATGGCACCCCACTCCAGTACTCTTGCCTGGAAAATCCCATGGATGGAGGAGCCTGGTAGGCCGCAGTCCTTGGGGTCACGAAGAGTCAGACACGACTGAGTGACTTCACTTTCCCTTTTCACTTTCATGCATTGGAGAAGGAAATGGCAACCCACTCCAGTGTTCTTGCCTGGAGAATCCCAGGGATGGGGGAGCCTGGTGGGCTGCCGTCTATGGGGTCACACAGAGTCGGACACAACTAAAGCGATTTAGCAGCAGCAGCAGCAGCAGCAGACCCAAGTGAGTCAGTTCCTGTTCGCAGGGGGCAGTCCCGCTGCAGGTCACTGCTGCTGGCAGGGAGAAGTCTCCTAACAGAGGTTCATAAAAGTGAGCGGTCCTGGCTGTGAACCTTGAAACGATTTCTTTCGTCACCTTTGATGTAGTGACCCCTGCTCTAGAAATACAGAGGTTGACCCATTTTCCTGAGGGGATCAGTGTGGTTTCCTGGTGAAGAGTGTGGGTTACGTCAGGCTGCTTTGACTTACATTTTGTGAATTATCACTACTAAACCTCAGCTTACTCATTTGCGAAAAGGGGTAATAATTTACTACCCCTTAATGGCTACTCACACAACACTGGCTATGATTATCAGAAATAACACTGCTTGAACTGTTGTCTTTAAAACTTCCTCAGAGTCACCTGCTGTGAGTGTGCCACGGTCAGATCAATGTAGGATGCTGTTTATCTGTAATAATAATTCTAAGAGCCTTAGATTACTTGAAGGTGAGGAGCTTTAATGATAGTTCATTGTCTGTATAATTACCCTATCTAGCAGCCCCGCCTCCATGCAAAGAAGGTAACATTTTCCAGTCAAGAGTAGTAATATGAAGTCTTTAGTGCAGAGAAATTAAGAGGTATTGAATAATTATTATCGTGAAACAAAATTATAAATGTTCCTCATTCACAGTCCATTCACTTAGCACCCATTTTTCGGCTCATCGTATAATATTGTACTTGTCAGCATGGGCCTGTCCCTCCTATCAGTCAGTGAAGCTGGCAGGTCTTTAGATTTGAGACTCAGAACCGCTGTTAACAGAGTCCAGCACATCCTGGGTGACCAGTTCTGTCAGATGAAGAGCTTACTTAGTTTTTCTATACTAGGTACTAGATGCTCCCAAAGAGGAGGCAGACAGCTTGACACGGAACGCTGCATGAGCCGGACAGCAGGGCTCCCAGTCTGGGCTCTGGAGGACCTGTGGACGTGTGGGCGTGGTTGTGGGCAGGGAGGCTTGCCGGATGGAGGCACAATAAGGAACAGCTGCTCGGGCCTGGGGACTTGGGAGGTGAGGGGCTCATTAATCTCTTTTCCTCCTGGTGTGTTAATTTTCTAGACTGAGCCTACTGAATACACTTGAAAGGCAGTCACGCAGTTGACTTTCACAACCTCTGCACGTCCGAGGCACATCCAGAAGGGTTAATAAGCGCCTCTGATCTCACCAGCCAGTTTGAGAAATAAAGCAGTGCAGTGCCTTCCTCCCTCTGTGGTCCCATCCCTCTCGTTGTCTTCTCCTAAAGAGGACCACGGCCTGTGGGTGTGTATCATGCCTTCATAGGTGTGAACCCATAAAAATACCATTTTCATTCACATTTTCGAACTTTATATAAGTGCCATCTTATCTCCTTTTGTGACTCACTTATTTGTTCAATATTTGAGATTCTTTCTTACTGATTCATAAGGCCCTAGTATATTATTTGCTAAATAGTATTCATTGCATGAATATGCACTGTAACTAATTTTCCCATTTGCATAGTATGAACATTTTGGCTGTCTTGTATTTTTGTTGTTTAAATGGCATGGCAGTGGACATTCTAATTCGTGGCTTCTCGTGCACACGTGGAGCGTTTCTTTAGGTATATATTTAGGAATGAAATTGCTGGACAGTGGAACCAAAGAATTCTTGAAAGGGCATATTGCATTTTCTTTGAGAGTATGTAATTTTATCTACTTCCATTTATAAAATAACTTTTAGTTATTTTACTTCCTTATCCTTATAACTCCCAAATCCCAACAAAAATATCAAGAGCTGAAACAAAAAACATGGGAAATGAAAGGCAGCAAAACCAGTCTCCTTTCTCTTCAGGAGCTGGGATGCGGACTCTGTCATCCACTAGTTAGGTCTGGTGCCTGTCCATTCCGTCCTTCGAGTCCTGTAGGTCCCAGCCTCAGATGCCTTGGTGGCAGTTGTTGCCTACATCTGACAGCCGCGAGTGTTACCTGTCCACTTCTGGCAGTCTGAAGCAGGGTTTGAACACAAGGACAAAAGAATATTTTCATTTCACGAGAGCAGAAAGGCAGAAATAAAACTGGAAAATAGGAAAATGCAAATCGCATAAAATTAAGCATGAATGTAATGAGTTTTATTAATACAGCTGAGTTTTACGTAGTAGAAGTGAATCAGATCTATTTATTGCCTATTTCAGTGATTTCTTGATAGCCAGAACGTGTGCTGTAGGAAGTGGTGGTCTTGCAAAATAGTACCTCAGAAACCTGTAGTGCTATTTAGGAAAAACAAGGCTGAGATGAGCACTTTTTTCTTCTTTTTTTTTGCAAACGAGGTCGGACAGACTCTCACAGAAGCAGCGGCCCCTCCGAGTAAGCCAGCACGGCTGTCCTTTCTCCCCGCAGTCCGAGGGCCGTCTGGCTTCCGAAGAGTTAAGCTGGAGCTCTGTGAGGTCACGAGTGACTTCACTGGCTCCGGACTTTTGAAGCGGTCTTGGAGGGAGAGGGGAGGCAGGGCGAGGGGAAGTGACTCCCTCGGCTTCTTCACGTTCCCAGCGCAGCCCTGAGGGAGCAGTGTCCTCCCGGGAGCATGTCTCCGCGGAGTCGGGGGGCTGCAGCCCGCACTCCCAGAGGAAGCAGCTGGAGGCGGGCGCTGGAGAGCCCTGGCCCGTGATGAGGGTCTGCTGAACAGACGGGCCGAGGATGCCCTTCGCGCCCCTGACAACATCGCGGAGGCTGTGTGCTGGTGGAGGAGGTAACTGGGATCCGCTTTATGTTCTTTGTCTGGTCCCAGGCAGTGCTGGCTTCCGTGCGGCTGTTCGGGTCAGTTCAGTCGCTGGGTCAGTGTGTGACTGTGGCTAACGGAAAACTCCCTGGATCTCCAACTGTTTTGCTTCAAGTGGAAAACATTGTAAGAAGTCTTAGAAACTTAGGAAAATGAGAATCCCTGGGTATTGTTTTGTAAACCAGGACGACTGAAGCGCCCAGGGTGTGTTCCTGTGGGACTCTGGCGCTTGGGCAGTGAGGGGCTCCCTTGATGGGCCCTGCTGCCCTTTGGGGCCACAGGCATTGCTCTGCGCCCCCGCCCCCAGGGCGATGCCAGCCACCTCCTGCTCCACTTCAGGTGCCTGGAGGTCAGCAGCTTGAGGTTTTGTCATCCAGACGGCCGCACCAGGCGGCCACACTTATTTCTGGGGTATCAGTGCTCTGAAGGGAAGTTGGCTGTGCTGTTAGTGTAGAAACACGATCTGAGAATTCGGCGTTGGTTTTGAAACTTCAAAGGCCAGTCAGTTATCTATAGAAGAAAGTGTAAAGGGAGTTTTTTTTTCTGGAGCTGAGGGAACTCCAGCGCCACAGTTCTCTCTGGGAAGGTCTCTGTTCATGTTAGGGGCTTCCCTGGTAGCTCAGAAGGAAGAGCTGCCAGTCTTCCCTGAGACCCGGGTTCGATCCTTGGGTCAGGAAGATTCCCTGAAAGAGGACATGGCCACCCACTCCAGTGTTCTTGCCTGGAGAATCCATGGACGGAGGAGCCTTGGCGGGCTGCCGTCCATAGCGTCGCAGAGTCGGACGCGCCCGGGCAACTAAGCACTTGCCCCCGTGCAGGTTCAGGCCAGGGCACGTGCGGGACGCCGTAGGGTCAGACGGTGGACAAAGGCCGAAGTCAGTGTGTGGACGTAATTCCATTTTTGAGGTGCTTGAAGTTGAGCGTTCAAGGACACCCCCAAAGCCGGTGAGAACCCCAGTGCTTGGATGGCTGGGGTAATCAGCTGAGTATGACAGGTGTGTTGGTGAGTGTATATGGCATAAGCTGGTATTTCTTGCTTTGAGTACAGGTAAGTTTTAAATTTTAAGTTCGTATTTCCAACATCATGTCATTTATCTTACATAGCCTATCAGCATAAAATTTTTGCCTCTTTCTAAGTGGATATTTGGGGCTTCCCTGGTAGCTCGGCTGCTAAAGAATCCACCTGCAATGCAGAAGACCCTGGTTCTTTTCCTGGGTTGGGAAGTTCCTGTGGAGAAGAGATGGGCTACCCACTCCAGTATTCTTGGGCTTCCCCAAGTGGACATATCTCCAAGGTTTCATAACTTTGATAATAAAGGAGAAAGAGAATGCTTGATAAAAAGGACGTGAAGCATATTTTGTGGAAAGCATCTGAGCTCAATGGCTATGAGCCTGGACTGAGGTTTAAGTTTTGCCTCCTTGTCTTACCGGCTGAGCTCTAGTGAACTGCGCAGACGCGTTTGAATCTCAGTCTCTTCCTGTGTGTGGTTGGGATGATGACGGTACTGACCGAGGTGCGTGGGTGGTGGTTGTGACTGTTAATGGAGGTGCAGTGTGTGGGAGCATTTAACAGCATTTCTCCCGCATTAATAAAAAGCTCAGCAAGTGTGAATAAAGCATGGCTGTCATTATGTGGAAGTTATTCTTCCTAACATCAGCACATGAGAGGACTTGGCCTTGCAGACTGGTGGTCATGCATGTGGGGCGGTGGTTTGCTCACACAGGAAGCGTCAGGACTTCGCTGTGCTGGCTTCCAGGCAGCTCCTCTGCAGCGCCTGCCCCTGCCCCTACCCACTCGCTCCCACCAGACACCTCCCATGAAGCCTTTGGTGGAAGGAAGACTGAGGGGGAAAGATGGGGAGCGAGCACAAAACCATCAACCCTTGGTGAACACGTCTTCGTGCTCACGTCCTTGCAGAGAGTGTATGTTTCATTGTGTTAGGACATGGAGAACAGAGCTGCACACACAGGGGCCCGTGCCCCCCACTGGGGTGCAGCTGAGACATTGTCGGGACCTGGCCGCTCCTTCTGGCTCTCTCCACAGGTCAGGTCACGCGTGGCCTGCAGCTCTGCCTGCTCTTCCAGGGCTTTCCTGTGTTCCCGGGCTGGCCCGTTCTCTCTTTATGCTCCAGGAGTTAGTAGCTGTGCAGTTGTGTGAAGCCTCTTAGCTTGTATTTCCTGGGCTGTAATTTGTGGATGATATCTTTTTTCCATGGTTATTGAAGAGATTAAATGAGAGAAAATATGTGAAAATGCCTAGCAATTTTTTGGCTCCTTTAAAAATTACTTTTTTTTTTAATGTTACTATGAGTTAAAAAATTCTTAAAATTCATAAATGAGTCTCTTTTCCCCATTTTGCTTTTATAAAGATTTCATGTCTAGATTACTTTTTCTAAAGCTTTAGTAATTTAAAAGTGTCAGTTTCCATTTGCCTCCGTGATTTTCCAGTGCCATCTACTATCCTTATAGCTTTTAAACTTCATTTTGAACTTGTTTTCAAAATTATTAAAGGAATATGTGCTGATGGCAATAATTTACACTGAAGTCCCTTTGGTCCCACTTTGCTGAGGGGACCTTCTGATGGTTCCGAGTGGATTCTTGCAAGGCATGGTCTGTGCAGCTCTGTGGGGACTGATTTTAAGCTGCCTTGCAGTGTGAAAGGACAAAGGACAAAAAGTTCTGTGGGATTCTCTGGCTCCCTGAGGCGCACGTCCTGTCTCCAGCTCTGTCGCTCAGCCCTGGCGTGTTTGGAAGTCCCTTGAAGGGCACCCACCTGCACAGCTGGGTTATGCCACCAGAGCTGAGTCAGGTGACGGGGCCGGCTCTGGCCACACCGTGGTTCCTGCCCTCAGGTCAGAGTTCCTGAGGGAGAGCGAGCCACGAGGGCGCTCTCAGCAGAGGCCGGGCTGACCCTGCTCCAGAAACGCCCCGTCCTGAAATTCTAGGGGAGGCAGAGCCCGTACTGGGTTCCAGTGGGGATGTCAGAGATCCAGCGGGAACGTTTGTGACTGTGTAGCTGGCCTGAGGGTGTGGTTCAGTCCCCTGGTCTACCTCGGGGTTTGGCTTTTTGTCATTAGTGACGTCGGGTGGAGGGGGTGTACGAGAGGAAGGTGTGGGCCCGGTTGCTGTGGCGGCTGCTCACCAGCTGTGGGCCCTGCAGAGCGTCTTTGGTCCCCAGTTTCTTTACTCGGAAGATGAGACTGTTGTGGGGGTGAAGGGAAACAACGCAGGAGAAAGTGCTAGGGGGCCTGCAGGTTGCTCCGAGGATGACTGACGTCCCTCCCGTGTTTGGTGGGCGCCCTTGACCTCCCCCATCGTCTGTGAGCAGCGTGTGTTCCCCAGCCCCTCAGAGGTCCCAGAGTGCCTGCAGCCTGTCTTCAGAAGCGGGGCGGGCAGCAGAGTGGCCGTGCTCAGAATGCACTTCCCCCAGCCGCTCCCTTTTGTTGGTTCAGCTGGTGCTCCGTGGAGCCCTGCCTGTCAGCCAGGGGAGCCGGGACTGAGGCCCAAAGCCCGAGCATCTCTGCCGGCCCAGCCTGTGCTGGTCCCGAGACCCAGTCGCTTCCTCTCTTGCTCGTCCGTTTCCTCATCTGTAAGACATTTGTACTTGACGTGGAAATGATGACTCTCTTTCTTTTTCTGTCATTTCTCCACCTTGCTGTATCCACCATCCACTGAACGATTTCTGCTTCCTCTTTTAAACAACTTAAGACAGTTATCTTCAAGAAGGTAGGTAAGTAATGAGGCTGAACACCAAGCTGAGGGATGCTGTGTTGACTCTGAGTCCTAAGTGAGGAAAGGGTGACCGGGGGTGTTCAGGGTAAGTATCAAATTGCCCCACCCACAGCCGCTGACCTTGACATTGCTTTATTTGGTATTCATCCAGCCTTGGTCACCTTTACTTATGGCTTCCCTGTCTCAGGCCTGTTGTTAATGGGAGCTGTGAGTACCTGAAGGGGTGAGAAAAAGGATGCTGGCAGCTGAAATGGACATTCTCCCCCCCGAGAAGACCTAGAGAGAATGTTCCTGGAGCAGCAGGCAGTCATCCCGGCCGGGCGGGGAGAGGCCTGTGGCCAGGCTGTGTGGGAGACGTTCACATCCTGTGGTTTAGTTCTCCTTGCTGTTCATCCCTCCTGGTTTCCTAGGTCCTTTGTCTAAATATTGCTGAAGAAAGGAGAGGAGAGGAGAGGGGAAGAGAAGAGAGGAGAGGAGCACAGCTACCACGTGTGGACACTTTAGTCCGGCTTTCCCAGGACAAGACTGTGGTTCCGGGTGACGGGATGACAGGGAAACATTTGTATTTCTTTCGTATTTTGCTGCTTAAAAGGTAAACAAAAACGACAGTTAAAGACTGTCTCTGCAGCTTACAAATCAGAAGGCTCAGGCCTGGCTGGGCAGTGGAGACGGTCGCTGACCACTGGAACATGTGTCTCTAGTCAGTCCCTTGGGGGACTCCTCAGGTGAGCTGGCTCTTAGAGGTTCGTGATATGTTCTCTGGTTGAAACAGTTCACCCAGAGGATTCCAGCACTCCTGGCTCCCAAGGCAGTGGTCGATGTGAGGAACACGGATTTGCGTGTGATTGGTGCAAAGATCTGAGTGTGTGACCGTGATGGAGGAACCACCTCTGGGCCCTTCCAGTTACGGTGTGAGGAAGGATCCTGTTGCTCAAGGCCTAACCTGCTCGCCGAATTCCGCAGCGCGGGGCCTCAGATGCTGACCTGGCGTCAGCTTTGTGACAAGCAGGTCAGTGTCTGTCCAGGTGTCAGGTGATTCAGTGCCGCCTCAAGATCCTAGGTGGGCACGTGGCCCACAGGTGTAGCAGGCAATCCGGAGTCAGCCGGAGGAGGAAGTGGGTGGAGGGTGGGCTTTGCCTTGGATTTTCTGGCGTCTTGACCTTGAGGAGCCAGGTCAAGGTCTAGGGTGTGGTAAGCAGTCCAGGGTGTGGTCCCCTCCTTGGCTTCGACTTTGCGGTCACCATGGAAATTACAGAGCTGAGCATTTTCCGAAGCTTGAAAATGAGGGAACTCAAGTCTCCACCTGGAACACGACCAAAGAACTCCAGTTGCCGCATTTACCGTAGCGACAAGCCGCCGAGGCCGCGGCCCCAGCTTCCCTGTGGGCTTCTGTCCTCCGGGCTCCGCAGGATGAGCAGGGTGGACTTCCCAGCCCCGTGCTGGGAAAGCCACCTCTTCTTTTCAAAGGAAAGCGACATTTTTGCTAACAAACTGTTTCAATTTGTACAACACACACACACACGCATACGCACACACACGCGCGTGCACACACTTGCTGCCATGTGCCCTGCTGCTCCTCCTGGGAGCACCCTCCGCCACCCCCCGCCCTGGGTCAGTAGAGCCCTGCCTGTGGCTCTGGCTCTTCTCGGGACCCTGAGGTCCATCTGCCGGAGCTGCACAGGGTGTGGTGAGGATCGGGACCCACCCAGGGCTGGCTGGTGTGGAAGCAGTGTTTATCTTGTGTTGCACTCAGCTTTAGGAAAACAACTGAGGACACAGCAGTCTGCGTGTGACCAAGTTACACCAACTTGGTTAAGGACGAGTGGCGCTGTGAAGGAAGGGACAGGGCTCAGGGGTCTTTCTTCTTGCAGTACTGCATGCTGTGTGGCCAGGAGGGTCCCTCCTGTGCTCGGAGGCCATTCCGCTCACATGCTGTCCTCTCCCTCTGCCTCAGGGCTGCTCCACTCGTCACAGACCTTTCCCCGCATATTTCTCCAGCCCCTGTTCCATCTTGCTGAGCAACTGATGGACAAGGCCTTTGAGTGATTGTTTTGCCATGGCCGTTGTGTGTGTGAGGCCAGCGTGACTCTGACCAGCCTGGGGAGACCTCCTGACCTGTCCGTGGAGGGAGGCCTCTGCAGTTGTCCCACATCTGACGCTGATCCTGGGGCCTTAAGAAGAGCATCATGCTGGGAGGTGGGAGACGTGGGCTCTGGCCCTAGTTCTGTTTACATTCACAGTCTTAACCTCATTCCGCGGCCTTTATTTACTCTTTGGGAAAATGAGATTAAAGTAATTCACAAAGTGTATTTTCAACTCCAAAAATTCATTACTTGGCTCTATGTTAAAGTGTTAGTTGCTAAGTTGTGTCTGACTCTTTGCAGCCCCATGGGCTCCTCTGTCCATGGAATTCGCCAGGCAAGAATACCGGAGTAGGTAGCCATTCCCTTCTCCAGGGGATCTTCCCGATCCAGAATTGAACCCAGGTCTCCTGCGTTGCAGGCAGATTCTTTACCAGCTGAGCCACCAGGGAAGCCTTGGCTCTATGAAATCATACTAATTCTGGCTCCTTAGGTTAGCTCTCTGTGACCAGTTAGGATCTTCTATATAAGAGCAGATTGAAAAGCAATTAGGAGCCTGGAGTTGGAGCAGGTAGAGGAGCTCCCGGGTTGAGCAGCCATGGGTGCCGCTGGCTGGATGGAGGCTGGATGGAGGCAGGTGGCTTGAGAGAACCGGTTTCATTCTCCCACTGTCTGCCTTGGGCTGTTTCCACAGCCTGACATCCTGCCCTGTAATTCTGTGGAGGCAGTAACCACTGGTTACCCTTCCTCAGCCTGAGTTGACTGAGAAGAAGCACTTACTTTGAAACCCAAATACGCCTCTTCCAGGAAGGCGAATGCACAGATGGCAGCAGACTATAATTCTTTTCTTGGCTGCATAAGTGACTGAAGCTTGCGTCTCCTCCAGCCCTCATCAGAGGGTCCTTGTTTCTCACCGGAACGCAGAAGTGGGAGCCCCAGCAGCTGGAGTGAAACCAGGGTGGAGGAGGTGCGCGTCCACGGGCCCCTCTCCTGACTCAGCGTTCGGCGTGTGAAAACAGGGTGGAGGAGGTCCGCGTCCACGGGCCCCTCTCCTGACTTAGCGTCCAGCGTGTGTCTGTGTGTGTGTGTGTTGCAGGCCTGTACGCAGGGCCACGTTCCCGCCCTTTGGAGCTGAAGCGGCGTGTAGGGGGCTGTCCTGAGACTGGGCTTTCTGGTGCCTGTGACTCGCTCTGTGACTCTGGGCATGTCCCTTATTCCTTTCTGAGCTGACCTCATGTTTCAAATGAGGGAGTTGGGCTAGCAGGGTAGTATTTAGGGCTTGTTCCAGAGCCAGTGTGTGCCAGGAACTTGAGATGCCCCTCTTCATCCACAGGGTGTGGGAGAGGGGCAGTGGAGAGAGGCAGCGGAGAGGGGCAGCTGAGCGGGGCAGGAGGGAGCAGCCAGCCTGTGCAGATGCCCCACGTCTAGCCTGGAACCCAAGCGGGCAGGAGCTGCCTCCTGACTTTTGTGCAGCACAAAGTCCCAGTTACCGCAGAGCGCCTTACAGTGGACAGTGCCTCTGGTCAGTGTGATGGTTTGGGCATCTATTTATCTAGGCGTCATAGCCTGAGGTACCCTGTTAGGAGCTGAGCCGCCCAGGAACAGGAGAGGCCTCCCAGTCTGAATGGTTCCTTCACGGCCATGGCGCCTTTGAACTCTCTGTCCCTTCACAAGGAGTGTCTCTGTCCAGGGGTGGCAGAGCCTTCTGCCCATCCCTCTCGTCTTGTTTCTTTGTTTTTCCTGCGACAGAAGCCTCAGGGGCTCTCACCGCCCGGCCCTTGTTAAGTGTCTGTTCACATTCAGGTTGAAGACCTGCTAGTGCCTTTGAACCTTGAAGGGAGGTTTAGCAGGAACATCTGTGCTCCTCCAGGGGACCTCCTATTCGATCTGTAAGCCAGCGCATGCATTGAATGGCTTATTGAGAATATTTTCTGCTCACTAGGGGATCTGAAAAATTTCCCGTCCATATCCATTCAGTTCTGCAGGGCATCCTTAGAGATGCTGAACTGCCATGTTTAAAATACATCCCAGCTTGGTGAGGGATCCAGCTCTTCCCATTCTGGAGAGGCTTTTACTGAGGCTCATCCCACTGACTTCAGTGAAGGGGTTACAGCTGCTTTTAGTCATCTGTGCTGTTGGGCAACAGAGATATAAAGGATTTCTTTATATACGTTTATCTCATTGAAAACGATAGTTTCAGTATTTTCTCCTGTCACACTTTTAGACAAGGAGATAGTTTGATTTCACCCGAGTTCGTGCCTTCCGACGTTTCCTGGCTGATGTAGCGATGAGACCTCAGAACTTGCACCTGTGGGAAATGCAGGGAGAGGGTCCAGGGAGTCCGGGGAGAGGAGCCCCCTGCCCACCCCACGGACACATCTGGCAGGGAGCCGATGTGGGGATTCCAGAGCCTGTCCTTGGAGCGCTTGTCCCCTGAAAACCTGTCCTGTGAGCCCGTAAGTGGTGGCTGAGGAGAGAGCTGCCACACTGCTCGCGTCACTGCCTGTGGGACCATGAACAGGACTGCATCAGTGGTGTGTCTGCCCGAGGACATGGCGACAGTCCTGGCTCATTCCTACCTGTTGGCCTTTCCTCTCCTGTCCTCGTCAGGATAATGTCTGTCTACATGTGGACTGCATCACTGACTCAATGGACATGAGTCTGAGCAAACTCCGGGAGATCGTGAAGAACAGGGAAGCCTGGTACGCTGCAGTTCATGGGGTCGCAGAGTCAGACGTGACTTAGCCACTGAACAGCAACACCAAGAGGTGCCAAGCTTCTAGAAGTACTATAACCTCCAGTCAGAATGGTATTAGTGGAATGCGCTATTTACTCTTGAGAAGATGTTCTAATTTACTAAATCCCATATTTTTATCTCATGCTTTTTTTTCCCTTTTGAACAAACTTACCCACAAGTTAAAACTTTATTTAAAAACAACAAGGTTTTAGAAAATCTAGGCTAGTTTGTGAACTCGTATGACACACTTTGAGACTCCCATGGCTGTACATTCTTAGATTTGAGTGCAAAGTTTTCCCCACCAATTTGGAATGAACTGGGCATTGTAGCTGGTTCTGTATGAAACAGTTGTTTCGGATCCCGACTGTAACAACGTCATTTTCTTTATACCCAAAGTAAATGCTGTTCAGGCTAGATTATTTTGGAATTCGACTGCTCTATTCTCCTGATTAAAATCTTCTGTTGCAAAGGAGCTCTGCTAGTTTCCCTTATAAGTTACTGTTTTTGTGCGTCTAACTTTTCTAGTAATAAATCTTATTTTTCCATGAGAAAGCAGCCCGTGCTATTTAAGGTGGAGTAGGGGTTGTGGTTGAAATTGCAAACACATCCAGCGTTCTGTTTTGGTTTTCTAACTTCAGAGTGTCTTTTCAGTGGAAGTGATCCAGTCTCAGTCGTTACTATCTTCAGCCAAGATAAAGTATACTTTAAGTTGTTTACATGCAAGGCCCTGGAGCAGAGGGAGAAAAAGCGCTAGAGCCCCAGGGAGTCTTTAGTGGAGTTTTCAAGTTTCTGAGGGAAGACAGAAGTGTATCCACTTTAAATTTTTTGTGTGGGCATGAAAAAGAATAGGGGAGAGATGGACATGCAGGAAATTCCACCCACCCTAGAAGCCTCATGGGCCGGATGTAGGGCCATTCCTTCACTTTCTCTGACATCTCCAGATTTCGAGAATAATTATTTGTATTGTTTTCCCCTGTGCAGATCAGCTTAACTCTTAGATGATTATGGATAACTTATATGATTTAAAGTGTATTAATGCAAGTCTTAGGGCTTCCCTGGTGGCTCGGATGGTAAAGACTCTGCCTGCAATGCAGGAGACCCAGGCTCGATCCCTGGGTCAGGAAGGTCTCCTGGAGAAGGAAATGGCTACCCGCTCCAATAGTCTTGCCTAGAAAATCCCATGGAAAGAGGAGCCTGGTGTCCAGGGGGTTGCAAAGAATTGGACACAACTGAGCGACTAACAGTGCAAGTCTTACTGTGATTATATTCACATTTGTAATCCCATCAAGCTAGCTACTGGACCCCTTTTAGGGCCAGAACTACCTCTGCGGTAGGTAGGTAGCATTGTGTATAGAGTTAAAAGCCTGGTTCTTTACCTGAGGACTTGTCTTAAGAGCCTAACCCGACCATTTCCTGACAGTGTTACCTTGGGCAAAAAGCCCTCCTTTCTGTCCTTTATGCGGAGGTCACAGCAATACTAACTTCCTAGAGGCATTATTAGGGTCAGTTCAGATGATGTTTTGAAGCGCTTGACACAGTGCCCGGAGCTAGGAGGTGTGCCGGAGATGTCGGCCACTGCCAGCGCCTTTGCCGTCACCTCCCTGCCAGGCCCCTCCACAGCGGGCGCACGCCGTCGCCTCCCTGCCAGGCCCCTCCACAGCGGGCGCACGCCTCTGCTGTAGCGTGCCTTTCACATGAACCCCATCAAGCCCAGAGCTCAGCTCAGCAACAAGCGGCAGTGCTCCATGCCCACCCCTTTCCTGCTTTTCTGCACCTTCTACCCTTTTTTGGCATCTTTCTGTCTGGTGGCTCAGTCAGTAAAGAGTCTGCCTGCAATGTGGGAGACCCGGCTTCAACCCCTGGGTCGGGAAGATCCCCTGGAGAAGGAAATGGCAACCCACTCCAGTATTCTTGCCTGGAGAATCACCATGGGTGGAGGAGCCTGGTGGGCTACAGTCCATGGAGTCACAAAGAGTCAGACACAACTGAGTGACTAACACTTTCTGTCAGGGGTGCTAGGTGAGCATGGAGGTTATATTTTAAAGCTGTTATTAGAGGAGGAAAAAGAACTACAGATCCCGAATACAGAATCTCTGCAGTTTCCTTCCAGGACGAAGAAACTTAAAAATGTCTCTTTATTGTACAAAGAGAAGAAAAAAGAAATTCAAAGAATGTCTGAGTCTCTTCCTCAGATTTTTCAGTATGGGGATTCTGATTCTTCATCCTGAAAGTTGGCTTATAGAAAATTAACTTTTAATAATGGATTCCTATGGGACTTCCCTTGTGGCATAGTGGTAAAGAATCTGCCCACCAATGTAGGAGACACAGGAGATGCGGGTTCGAACCCTGGGTTGGGAAGTTCCCCTGGAAAAGGAAATGGCACCCCACTGCAGTATTCTTGCCTGGAGAATCCCATGGACAGAGGAGGCTGGCAGGCTACGGTCCACGGGGTTACAGAGAGTCGGACATGCCTGAGAACACACACGAGCATAATCCTTCTGATGATTTTGCAGTTTAGCAACAACTATGGCAGAGATAGAGTCTTCTAGAGAGACGCATCGACATGGGAAAGCCAACCTGCAAACAGCATCTCCTGATAAAACAGACTAACAGGAGGATTTACGGGTCTCTGCTCAAGTGCAGCCCGTGCCTGGCCCCACGCTTCCTGGCAGAGGGGTCCGTAGAGGAAGGCTGCTCTGCCTTCGCGCCGTACCAGCCTTTCTTTAGTGCGTGGCCTCTCCTCTGACGTGTGCTACATCTAGAAGCATTGCGGAAGAGTGCCCACGGACTGAAGAGTAGCAGTCTGTGTGTAAGTAAACCGTGCCATTTGTGTGAGCTCTGACCCACTCCAGTGTTCTTGCCTGGAGAATCCCAGGGACAGCGGAGCCTGGTGGGCTGCCATCTATGGGGTCGCACAGAGTCGGACACGACTGAAGCGACTTAGCAGCAGCAGCAACCTCATCTTAGCCAAGGAAACGGCTTAGCCTTTGACTGTTACTTTAAAAATTTGGTGACATACAAAATTTTAATCAAATCAGATAAATACTTCAACACCATATTGTTTGTCTATTTAAGAAATCTTAATAGAAATTCTGTATGTAACCTAACAAACTACATGCTTATACATGTATATACATACAAAAGTACATGTATATACACATATACATATTTGGCTTTGAATGAATTTCTAAATGGAGATAAAGTCAAACCTCTCATTTAAATAAATAAATATATATATACACACACACAATGTAATCCGGGCTTCCTTTGTAGCTCAGTTGGTAAAGAATCTGCCTGCAATGCAGGAGACCAGGGTTCAATTCCTGGGTTGGGGAGATCCCCTGGAGAAGGAAATGGCAACCCACTCCAGTAATTCTTGCCTGGAGAATCCCATGGACAGGCTACAGTCCATGGGGTCGCGAGAGTGGGACATGACTTAGGGACTAAACCACCAATCTCATCTTTAAAGAAAATGAAACCAAATACCCAGATGGCTGTGAAAAAGAACCGACAAAGTTTTTTCCACTTAAGCAGCATTTTTATGTCAAAAATAAACTACCTCTGCTAGATGGCCTCTAAGCAGTCTCTGCAGCCCAGAGGGATTACAGAAAGGTCTGTGCCTTTGGAAGCACATGGCCTGGAGCGGGTTGGGTTCAACGGGATTCACACAGTGATGCTGCAGAGTAGCCGAGGTTTAGGTCCAGGGAGCCCTGGTTGTGGGCTAAACACTAACTGGGTGATCCTCGGTCTGCCGACTCAAGACTCTGTGTGCGTCAGCAGTGGACTCCAGGTACTTCCCCCTTTTTAGAGCCTAAGAACTCTTTTAAAATTAATTTTAATTGGAGGCTAATTACTTTACAATAATGTGGTGGTTTTCACCATACACGGGTGTACATGTGTCCCCCTGTCCCGAACCCCCCTCCCACCTCCCTCCCCATCCCATCCCTTTGGGTCGTTCCAGTGCACCAGCTTTGAATGCCCTGCTTCATGCATCGAACTTGCACTGGTCATCTGTTTCACATACGGTAATATACATCAGTTCAGTAGCTCAGTTGTGTCTGAGTCTTTGAGACCCCATGGACTGCAGCACGCCAGGCCTCCCTGTCCATCACCAACTCCCGGAGTTTGCCCAAACTCATGTCCATTGAGTCGGTGATGCCATCCAACCTTCTCATCCTCTGTCATCCCCTTCTCCTCCTGCCCTCAATCTTTCCCAGCATCAGGGTCTTTTCAAATGAGTCAGCTCTTCACATCAGGTGGCCAAAGTATTGGAGTTTCAGCTTCAGCATCAGTCCTTCCAATGAGTATTCAGGAGTGATTTCCTTTAGGATGGGCTTTTTGGATCTCCTTACTGTCCAAGGGACTCTCAAGAGTCTTCTCCAACACCACAGTTCTAAAGCATGAATTCTTCGGTGCTCAGCTTTCTTTATAGTCCAACTCTCACATCCATACATGACTACTGGGAAAACCATAGCCTTGACTAGATGGACCTTTGTTGGCAAAGTAATGTCTCCACTTTTTAATATGCTGTCTAGGTTGGTCATAACTTTCTTCCAAGGAGTGAGTAAGATACATGTTTCAACGCTATTCTCTCAATTTTAAGTTCTGGCTAAACTGGGAGAAGGAAGGTGAAGTCCGTCAGGTTTTTGGAAAGAGCAGGGGAGGAGCCCTGTGCTGCCCTTCTGCTCCTGTGACAAGTGGGTAGGTTTCTTTATCAGGTCTACCTCTTCTGCCCCTGTATTGGTCTCGGGTCCTCTGCCCACAAATGGAGTAGGTTCTCATTAAACCAAAGAAAGGACAGGTACCGCTCGTTTTAAGCTTTTAGATTCATTCTTTACCCTCCTACACTGAATCAGGCAGGGCTTTCCCCCTGGTGCTGCGGTTCATTTTGGTAGATGGCCTGCCCTGCTCTTTCTGAGACTTCCTGAGAAGAGCAGCAGGCAAGGGTCTCTCAAAAAACACAAAGAATCATGGCCTTCTTCATAGTTGAGTCATCCAGGCATGACTGGTTGATACCAGCTGCCTGGATGGAACCCAGAAGAGCCCACCCATTCAGCAGCGTCCTTTCTCCCACGCAGTTCAGATGACGCCTGTACTGCCTCTCTTCCTCACACCTGGGATCCAGGGAACTCTTTGTCTTTATGGCAAATAAGGACAGTTTCTCCATGCTGGTGGGTGTTAAGACTCATGTGTTTGTGTGTGTGTGTATGTGTGTGTGTAAGTAAATAGACTTCATTTTTTCTGAACTAAGATTACAAAGAACTCTCAGTTTTATCACATGGTTGAAACTAGACCTGCTTTGTCAGAGTTTGACTGGGGGTGACACTGAGCTCTGCTCTGGGTGTCCCAGCATCCCAAGGGGCTGCTGTAGTGGACTCTCCTCACTAAGAACACCCCATTTCCATGTGAGCGTGCACACACACAGGTACCAACAAGTAGGCCATCCAGCTAGCGTGCGCCCTACCTGGCTGCCTTGGGCACGGCCAGGGGCTCACCAGGCCATTCAGGTAGTAGACCTGATTTTTATCCGACAGAAATCAAGAGACTTATTTTACTTTCTGTTCCCTTGTTAGGGTCTTCACCGTTGCTTTCTAAATGTCACACAGTAATCTAGTGACTTTATCAGGTCTAGTAGAGTGCTGTGGACTTTTAGAGGTAGAAGGGATATTCATCTCCCCTTCCCCCGCTCCTGCAGGGTTGTGCAGATGAATGATCATACTGAAGCTGAGGGAGTGAGAGGTACTTGCCCCAAGCCTCACAGTTAATGATGAGAGCCAAACAAGATCGCACCTCTCTTGGCTTCCACATGTACCCGAGCCCCTCACATCTGACCGCTGTTGGTGAGTGTGTGTGCTCACATCTGACCGCTGTTGGTGAGTGTGTGTGCAGCAGTGCGCTGGGTCACAGGTACCCCGGGGGGATGGAGCAGTGTGGTCCCCGGGGTGGCCTATGGAGCCAGGCCGCCTGGACACACACCCCAGCTCTGCCATTCTGCTCGCCCGTGCCCCAGCCGCCCTGTCTGACAAGGGGACGTATTAATGATCCCTGCTTCGTAGGGTTGTCATGAAGATCAAGTGCACCGATGCGTGTAAACGTCTCAGAACCATGCCTGGAACACTGAAAGTGAATACATACTGACTGTCATTTTGGTCTGAATGATTTGAATGGCAGTGGAGAGGAATTCGCAGAGGCCATCATGGCCTAAACACAGAAATGTTTAGCTTAGCCTGGCAGACCAGCGGGGGATCATTTGGTTCGTTTAGCGGCAAAGTGTGCCCCCCGCTCCCCCTGCCCAGGTCAACCCTGGGAGCCATCGTGTTTGTCACAAGTGCGGTTACTCAGGAGCGATTGGGGAGCCTGTGGATTCGCTGTCAGCATGACCCTGCGGGGCGTTTTTCAGGCAGAAGGTGGTCCTCACCAAGTTCTTCTGGTCCATTCGCTTGGCGGTCACTTCCTTTGAAGTAATGCAGGTTGATTTGTTCACGATCCGGAGGACGAGGGGATCCACAGTAGGATTCTTCAGGGTCCGTGGGATGACAGGTTTCTGCTAAGCTCAAGCCCGTATTTTGTCCCTCAGTGTAATAATGTAAATTACGGTGTGGAGTTTAAGAGCATGTGGGCGGAGAGGGAGAAAAGTTTTATGGAAGGATGGCCCTGCATTGTCTGTCTGTGTGAATGATGTGGGGCTGAGATAACCACAAAGCATTGCTGATAACCCCCAGGTCTGCCAGTGCCCTGCCGCAGGCCGTGTCACGGGCGGGCTCCCCCGCGCTCCAGTCTCGCCTCGAGGAAGGTCCTCGGGGACAAGCCCAGTGGTACTTGGGGCGCAGCGTTGAGTCGCTTTACCGTGAGTGCCACCTCTGAAAGATGTGTTCCAAAACCACCGGAGCTGCGGAACCTCCTCAGGAAGCGGTTTTTCCCTCGGGGTGAGTCGCTGCAGACGCGAGCCTCCACGGCGGCCTCCTCCGGTGCTGGCCGGAGCCTCACACCCGCCTTGCCTTTCCGTGCCAAGTGGAGGCGCCACCTTTAAGGGCCCGGAGTTGTGTGAGGAGAAGCAGGCTCGGGGAGTGAGGCGAAGAGGTGATCTCTGAGAGAGGCCAGGGGACTCTGCCTTTTGACAGAGGCTCTTTAAAAAGGGAACCTCCGCTCTACTGCTTTTGGTCTTTTTTTTTTTTTCCCTCTCTTTTGTGCTTAAGAAAATATTTTCCCTTAGAAGTACAGTTAGACTTGTGTATAAAAGTTCAGTGGAGACGACGTATTTGGACTCGGGGTGTCTTTTCTGTTTATGCCCTGATAAAATAACTGTCAGAAACTGATGGATTAAGCTTCGGGATTTGTGTTTCTTCTCCTGGTGAGAAGGTTGTTGAGAGAGCTGAGCGCAGGAAGTGGTGTTTTGAGATTTAGTTCCCTTTTCAAGGACCTCTCCCTTCTGTTTGTTTTAAAGTGGGTTTTCAGTTTTCCATTTGTATGATAAGGCCATTTCCTCTGGGTCATTTGTAGAATATTCAGAGACAGATTGAAATTGCTGAAAAACAAACAGGGCCTAGAGTCAAAACATTTTTGAAATGCAGTGAACTGAAATAGGTTGTCAGCCACTGAAAGCTTATATTTGTTTTACTGAACATTATTATTAAAAAAAAAAAGTTGAACTTTTTTGGCTTGCACATAAAGTTTCCCCAAGTCTTTAGTTTAGTTTTTTTTTTTTTTTTAAAGAGGCCAGGGCACGTTTATTGAATAATGATGTTTAGACTGAATATCCAGAAGTGCTTATGGAGAACATAGGAACTGAGGAAGGGAGGGTCAGACCATTTCCTTTCCAGGAAATCCACACGTTCTCTCACTTGTTCAGAATGGTTTGACAGTGCAGACCTTTAGGTCATTTTCACACCCAGTGTTTTCAGTCATACCATGAAGTCGTAGCTCTACGTGACATCAGATCTAAAGCCCTAATATTACTTGCAAAAGATTGTTTTAGAAATGAAAGCCCTACTCAGGGCTGCAAGGCGATTCCAGGTGTGAGCTTTGTCAGATGGCATTACAGGATTAACTAGCTGGGCTATATGATTCATCTGAGACACGAGCCAACTTAAACCCATTCATAATTGTGCTCCTTATCAGAGAGACGGGAGAGCTGCGTCTAAACACGACAGGCACGGAGAACAGTCCTCTCTCGTGTCTCTCCCAGAGTGACTCTCCCAGCCTAGCAGCCGCCTGTCTAACCCATTCATAAGTGTGCTCCTTATCAGAGAGACGGGAGAGCTGCGTCTAAACACGACAGGCACGGAGAACAGTCCTCTCTCGTGTCTCTCCCAGAGTGACTCCCCCAGCCCAGCAGCCGCCTGTCTGCCCAGGCACAGCACAGTGTCTGCAGACGGAGCCAGTTGTGGATCTGACTGGGACAGAGAAGAGTCATCGCTGCTCTTAAGCAGCGTGGAGGATTACCTGAAAACCTCAGCGCTTCCCAGGCCCTTTTAGTCTCGTTTCATGTACTGTGTATGTCTGTTGTGGTCTTCTGCGAGTTAATAATAAGAGTCAGGAACAGCGACACTTTGATAAACCAACTAAGTGGTGTGACCTGAAAACCTTCACTGAATCCTAGTTACCTATGAAACGACACCCTTGGG
This sequence comes from Bos indicus x Bos taurus, assembly GCF_003369695.1. Lineage (NCBI taxonomy): Eukaryota > Metazoa > Chordata > Mammalia > Artiodactyla > Bovidae > Bos > Bos indicus x Bos taurus. Next base: position 38,143,562 of record NC_040102.1, read on the forward strand.
ACAGAGATGGAAGTCATAGTCAATTTCTTTTAGAGCCCATTCTGATTTTTATTGAAATTGCTTTATTCCTCTTCAGGTCTGTGTATGCATAGGTATGTGTATTTCACCTGGGTAATGTTTTAGGTGACATTTATGTAGAAACATTTGAGCAGTTTATTGAAATATGCTGTCATGGTGTTATAAGATGTTCCGAGAAAACTTGTCTTCCACAGAGCAGCGGTGTCTCGCTGGAGCGCTGGTTCCCGGTCCAGTGAGGGCCCAGGAACTAACTTGTGGCTGATTCAAGAGCGCCTCACGATTTCTAGCTTCTGCTTTCTGGATCTTGATTCTCGTGTGTTGCATGCTAGCCACTGGGCTTCTAAGATTGTATGCACTATCTGTGTCACTGCTGTCTGGGCCTCAGTTTTTGGTTTCCGAGCATCTTTCTTCATCCCCACCTGGTAGGTCTCTATTCTCTACCTTTCTCTCTTTCTAAATGTGTCGTTAAAAGCCTTAAGTCAGATCAAACCAAAAACTAAGAACTTGATTTGAAACTAAGAACTGGAGTTGACCCTTGAACAGTAATGGTTTTTTCCCACTGAATATGTACTGCAGCCCGAGATGTCCTGCAGTTGGCTGAATCCACAAATGTGGAACCATGGCTACGGAGGGCTGACTGTAAAGGTTATATGTGGATTTTTGACTGCTTAGAGGATTGGCACCGCTAACCTTCATGTTGTTCAAGGGTCAACTGTATATTAAAAAAATCCCATCCACTTAAAGAGGAGTCTGATTATAGAATGAAAATACATATTCATTAAAGACAATTTGAAAAGCACAAAGAAGTAAATAATCTAGGAATGATCACCTAGACGTCAGTTACTGTTGCCATTTTGGTATCTGCATTTTCAACCTGTGTGTGTGTGTGAAGGAGAGAGCGTGCAGGCACAGACATGGAATGTATCAGGTTTATTTAGAGGAGTGCCTCCCAAAGGCTGGAGCAGACACTACTGCTGGCACATGGAATAGTTTAGGAAATACGTGAATAAGCATGTTTTGGTAATGGTTCTATATTCTAGTATGTATTATAAAATGATAACACATCAGACTTGTGATTTTATGGTAACAGTGCCTCTGGACGACCTTCAGAAGCTGGGGATCCTCAGCCCCTCTTCAGCAAAACACCTCATTCATTAGGTGATTTTATCGGGTCTTCAGTATCCAGCACATCAGCAAACCGGTCAGCTCTGCCTTCAAAATATGTTCGCGATTCACCTCTGCCCCACTCCAAAAGCCGCCAGGAGTCAAGTGTCTCAGGTTACCATGGTTTATATCCTTCTAACCAGTGTTCCGGGTCAGTCTTCTGTCAGTCTGATGGTTTCCCATCTCGGAGTCCTTACACGGCCGGAAGCCCCTGCACAGTCTGCCTTGCCTCCGTGCCCCCACCCCCACCCGTCGTGCCCCTCTGCTCTGTCGCGCTGACCTCTGCCTATCTTCGAACACACCGAGCCTGCTCCCACCTCGAGCCCTTTGCCCCTGCTATTCTATCTCCCTGGATGCTCATCCCCAGGCACCCCACAGCCAGCCCCCAGCTTCAGGTCTTCAGAGGTGCCTTTTCAGCGTTTTGTTGTTGTTCAGTTACTCAGTCATGTCCTGCTCTTTGTGACCCAATGGACTTTGGCCACCTGATGCAAAGAACCAACTCATTTGAAAAGACCCTGATGCTGGCAAAGATTGAAGGCAGGAGGAGAAGGGGGTGACAGAGGATGAGATGGTTGGATGGCATCACCGACTCAATGGACATGCGTTTGAGTAAACTCCGGGAGTTGGTTCTGGACAGGGAGACTTGGCGTGCTGCAGTCCATGGGGTTGCAGAGTTGGACATGACTGAGCGACTGGCACCTGCCAGGCTTCCCTGTCCTTCACCATCTCCCAGAGCATGTTCAAACTGGTGTCCATTGTGTGAGAATAGCTCCTAGGCATACAGTAGGCACTCAGCAAAAACTTGTTAAAAGAGTAGCTGAAATCCTCTAGACCCAGGGATCGAACCCCCGTTTCTTATGTCTCCTGCATTGGTAGGTGGGTTCTTTACCACTAACACCATCTGCTGTGCTGCTGCTGCTAAGTCACTTCAGTCGTGTCCGACTCTGTGCGACCCCATAGACGGCAGCCCACCAGGCTCCCCCATCCCTGGGATCCTCCAGGCAAGAACACTGGAGTGGGTTGCCATTTCCTTCTCCAATGCAGGAAAGTGAAAAGTGAAAGTGAAGTAGCTCAGTCCTGTCTGACTCTTGGCGACCCCATGGACTGCAGCCCACCAGGCTCCTCCGTTCATGGGATTTTCCAGACAAGGGTACTGGAGTGGGGTGCCATTGCCTTCTCCAACACCACCTGGGAAGCCCTGAAATAAAGGTTATGGGCTGGTTTAATGAGCAATATTGAGTGAATCAGTACCTAGAGTACAGAGATATGCAAAAGTTGTGAAAGTGATGAATGAATAATGTTTGAGAAACACTGATTTAAATAGTGTTTGAGTCTGTTTAGTTTGTTTTATTATAGGTAGCACTGCAGTAAATATCCTTTAGTAACTTTCTTATATATATTTGTGATTATATCCTTACAATAAATAGCTAAAAGTTTATTTGCTGCTTCGTGGGATCTCTGTAATTTTGACTTTCTGAAGCTAGAAGTCTTACCAGTTTACACCCCTCTCCAACCTGTGAGTGCCTGTATTTCTTCCTAACCTTGCTGTGCACCATCTCAATGCCTTTTTGTCTTTGCCAGTTTGATAGCTGAGAAAACTGAGTGCCTGAACTGCTTCATTGTGAACTTCTATGTATGAGCATTTCCCCACATGTTTAATTTTGATCTTCTTCATTGTGACTTGCTTGCTCTTGTCTGCTTGGGCTCTCTCTGATTGCAGGGGATTGAAAACCTACATGTGCTGGTTTTCTTGAATGGATGTCACAGGCGCTCAAGTTCATGTCCAAGGACAGGCAGGCCTCAGAGACAAGAACGGGAGGGTCTGCTTCCTGGCATGTCCGCTCTCCTGCTTTTCCTTGCCCACTGGGTTTCCCTCTTCTCGAGGCCTCTTCCCTTCCATGACCGTATGTCCCACCTGGCTCTGGTTTGCTGTGTCCCTCAGTTGAGATGCCCACCATCCTCCAGGTGCCATGGGCACCTGAGGCCCCGGTTTCCAGGAGTGAGCAGGCGGTTGGCTCTGCTTCACTGGGTGGTCACTTCTGGTCCATCCAGCTGTGATTAGGATGGGAGGTTGAGGCCCTTGGGGCCTGCTCTGTCCAGGGGACAGGGACGAAGCAGCTTTTCTAGGAAGGATGTAGTGACTCGAATGTTCAGTAGCATGTCTTTTGACCATTTCTTCCTATGATGTGTTCATCTTTCTCTAAAGGGTACACAGAAGTCCATTACATATGAAGACTAGTTTTGTCTTTTGTCTCATGGGTGTTTTTCTCTCCAGTTACCATTTTAATTTTGTTTTATATTTTTGCCATGTAATTAAACCAGTCATTTAAATCATGATTTTTCGCTCCTGTAAAGTTTAGAAATATCTTCTCTATGGGGAAGCACGTATTTTCAGCTATACTTCCTTCTAGTTCTCTTTGGTTTTATTTTTTTATGTGCCCCTTGAATAACATTAAATTTTAAGGGAATTTGAGAGAGAAATGGCATCTTTGCCTAATTCATTCTAGGAAGATAGTGTTTATTTAGTATTAACTTCTTTCAGCAACAGTTTTATAGTTTGCTTTATTCTAGTTCTGAACATTTCTTAAGTTTATGCCTAGATACTTTATAAGTTTTATTCTTATTTTGAGTAGAATTTTTCTCAACATGCTTTCTAACTTGTCCTTCATAGTTTATTAAAGCTGTTGTTTTTATATTTTTGTTACTGACCACTTTACCAGTTCTAATAACTTTTTTACTGAATACTTTTGAGCCTTGTATGTAGACAGTTAGAACATCTGCAAAGAATTATTTTTGCTTTGTTCTGTCTCTTCATTTTTTTCTCATTTTATTGTGGTGGATCTTTTAGAAAGAGGAAGATGGTAATTATAATGGAATGCAGGGCCTGTCTCATACTGTTGTGATTGTTAGGAATAATTGTTCTGATTAGAATATTTGGGAACCTAGAGGTAAATGGAACTAGTGGAAAACTGGTCTTTACCCAAAATGTTATCTCTGCTGGTTCGTCTTGGAGCCTGAATGTTTCACTTGTTACTCCCTTTCTGACCAAACCATTGCCTCCAGAAAGTTCCTGTTAAAATGCCCATGTGATCCCTCCCATTAACACATTAAACTTGCTAATATAGCAAATCATCGACGTGGTTCTCTGATTTTCTGGTAATTGATACATACTAGTCATACTCTCGGAAAAGGCAATGGCATCCCACTCCAGTATTCTTGCCTGGAAAATCCCCTGGACGGAGGAGCCTGGTAGGCTGCAGTCCGTGGGGCTGCTAAGAGTCGGACACGTCTGAGTGACTTCACTTTCACTTTTCACTTTCATGCATTGGAGAAGGAAATGGCAACCCACTCCAGTATTCTTGCCTGGAGAATCCCAGGGACGGGGGAGCCTAGTGGGCTGCCGTCTATGGGGTTGCACAGAGTCGGACATGACTGAAGTGACTTAGCAGCAACAGCAGTCATACTCTTCCTGGAAAATCCCATGGACGGAGGAGCCTGGTGGGCTGCAGTCCATGGGGTCGCTAAGTCGGAGACAACTGAGCGTCACTTTCACTTTTACTTTCATGCATTGGAGAAGGAAATGGCAGCCCACTCCAGAGTTCTTGCCTGGAGAATCTCAGGGACGGAGGAGCCTGGTGGGCTGCCATCTTGGGGTTGCACAGAGTCGGACACTACTGAAGCGACTTAGCAGCAGCAGCAGCAGCAGCAGCAGCAGTCCACTATTATGGAAAACGAGAACTAGACCTTAAGCAGATGGGATAGGAAGTGTTTAGGTGATGATGGCAGCATGGGCCTTTGTGGTTAGCAGTTGCTTGCTTGTAGCTTCATCTTTTTTTGCTCTGTGTTCTGTGCCCCTCCCTCTTCTACCCCATGAACTCAGCCATGGTGAGCTTTGTTTTCTTTGATGTGTTGTACTCTGTTACTTTGGGCTTTCTTGTTCTTACCCCCCACACTTGGAATCCTTGTCCTCAGGGTCAACTTAAGTGTCACTTTCTCCAGGAGGCTGATTTCCTTAGAGGAGCTTATGGTCCTGCCATGTGCTCTGGATGTACCCTGTATTTTCTTTAAAATGACATTATTATAATTGCTTTTAAAAGTAATCTCTCAAAAATTGTTACAGCTATTCAACTATAACCTCAAATTGCAGTGCTAGAGAGCATGTCTCCCTTACTGATCATTGTGTCTGACACCTAAGTAATCGCTCAATAAATGCTTCTGAAATTAATGATGGACAGGGGAATGGAGGACAGTGAGCCAGGGTGAGACTGCAGGGAGCTGCCTTGATGAGCAGAAGTGGTAGCAGGAGTCAGAGGAGCTGGAAGGGAAGGTGCACGGTGTATGCCTGTGCCAGAAACGCTTAGTTTAATCTGGATCTGAACCTGTATAGAACTGAACGGAAGGCCTGCCTTCTGTTACTGAACTTGAATGGAGTTTTGAGGGATTTGAAAGGCAGTTTCATACATGGGTGAACCCTGTGTACCCTTGGACACAGAGAAAAATACAGCCCTATACTTTGTGGTTTTACCCTTTAATTTCTTTGCTTTCAGGGTTAAAGTAGTAGAGCCACTAGGAAATTTTTACAACATCCAAAGTGGCATACTGGCTCATAAAGTTTACAACCCCACCTACAATAAAGACCATGTTTAAAAAGCTAGAGTGAAAAAAGGCAGTAGGAGGAAGAAACAGGGGTCTGTACCAAAAAAATAGGACTGGGTGCTTTTCCACTGGCAAAAGAAAGTTTGCTTTTGTGAGCCTGGATAGTACCAGTGTATCAGAATATTCTCATTAGTAAATACAGAATCATCATACAGTTCCATTGTTTCTCAAGTTAGAATACACTTGCCTTCCTGTACTTCTATTTTTATATTATCATTCTGTTATAAATTATGAACTGTGAACTCAGAGCTGAATGTAAATAGAAGACCAAATATATATTTTTTTATTATTTTATCTCATGTATTCATACTATGTATTTCTGAGGAAAACTGCTCCTTGACGTATGTTAAAATGAGGGTTGAACTTTGGGTGTTAATTCTTGGGGTATTAAAAACAAACCTGTGGCAGTTGAGCTGATTTTACGTGAGATTACTACATGACTAATAAGTTAAGGTTGAGGTGCTAATTTTGGCAGATTGGGTTGTGCTGACCCTGTTTAAGTTTAGAGCAGTCTGGCCGTTTTTCATCCCCTTGAAGTCTTCCTCTGCCTCCCCGCCCAAGTACTCACACTCCTGCCATTTTCCTTGCTCCCTGAAAGGCGATGCTGGCCTCACGCGTTGAACAAACCCTGGCTCTTGCCCCTGTGCAGCTCGCTGTGCATCCCCTCTGCCGGGAGAGCCTTTCTGTCATCACTACCCGCCTGCACGCCTCCTTTTGGTTTAGGGTTGTGCGGGATGTAATCTACTACCTGCTGGAGCGCTGAGTGCTCTGTGATTTCTGTCTCGTTTGTAGTTGCCTCCACAGTTTGTCTGCACTAACCTAGACTTTAAAACCCTTGGTCTTGGGAGCTGTGTTTTGCTCCTCATTCTCTTTATATACATTTTACCTACGGAGAAGTCTGGGTGCTCAGTAACTGATTTCAGGGAAGGAACTTTGTAGGTGGTTAGGCATCTTTGTCCTCTCAAAGCCTCTGCTCTTTATTTATTTAATTGACGTATGGTTGGTTGACAGTGTTGTGTTAGCTTCTGGTGTATAATATACATTTGTATCCTTTCTCAGGTCATTTTCCATCATAGGTTATTACAGGATATGGAGTGTAGTTCCCGGTGCTATGCACTGGCCCTTACTGTTTATTTTATACACAGTAGTGTATATCTGCTAGCCCCAAGCTCCTAATTCATCTCTCCCACCTTTCCCTTTGGTTCTCTAGGTCTGTGAGCCTATTTCTGTTCTGTTAAATAAGTTCATTTTATCAGTTTTTAGATTCCACATAGAACTGATGAGATGACACATGTCTTTTTCTGACTGACTTCACTTAGTATAATTAACCTCTAGGTCCATCCATGTGGCTGCAAATGGCATCATTTCATCCTTTTTATGGCTGGATAGTGTTCCACTGTATACGTGTACCACGTCTACTGATGCACATTTAGGTGCGTCCATGTCTTGGTTGTTGTGAATAGAGCTGCTATGAACATCGGGCTGCATGTACGTTTTTGGATTATAGTTTTCTCTAAAAATGTGCCCAGGAGAAAGATTGCTGAATCATATGGTAACTCAGTTTTTGATTTTTTTCTTTTTTTTAGGAATCTCTTTACTGTTCTCTGTAGTGGCTGCACCAGTTTGCATTCCCACCAACAGCATTGGAGGCTTGCCATTTCTCCACATCCTCTATAGCATTTGTTATTTGTAGCCTTTTTGATGATGGCCATTCTGACTGGTGTGAGGTGATACTTCATTGTAGTTTTGATTTGCATTTCTCTAGTAATTAGCAATGTTGACCATCTTTTAATGTGCCTGTTGGCCATCTGTATCTCTTCTTTGGAGAAATGTCTATTTAGGTCTTCTGCCCATTTTTTTGACTGGGTTGCTTTTTTGATTTTGAGCTGTTATGATATGTTTATATATTTTGGAGATTAATCCATTGTTGGTTACATAATTTGCAAATATTTTCTCCATCATGTAGATTCTTTTTAATTTGTTGATGCTTTCCTTTGCTGTGCAAAAGCTTGTAGGTCTGATTAGGTGCTGTTTATTTTTGTTTTTATTTCTTTCTGTTGGGAGACTAACCTAAGAGAACGTTGGTATGATTTATGTCAGAGAATGTTTTGCCCATGTCCCCCTCTGGGCATTTTATTGTGTCATGTCTCATATTAAGTCTTTAAGCCATTTTAAGTTTATTTTTATGGTGCGTGGTATGAGGGAGTGTTCTAATTTCATTACTTATGAGTTGTCCAGCCTCTGCAGCACCACTTGCTGAAGAGACTTATCTTTTCTGTATTGAATATTCTTGCCTCCTTTGTTGAAGACTAACTGATCATGGGTAAGTGGATTTTTTTCTGTACCGTCTTTACTGTTCCATTGATCCACTGTTGGTGCCAATTGTTGTTGTTATTCAGTCCCCAAGGTGTATCTGACTCTTTTGTGACCCCGTGGGCTATGGCCTGACAAGCTCCTTCTGTCCATGGGATTTCCCAGGCAAGAATACTGGAGCAGGTTGCCATTTCCTTCTGCAGGGGATCTTCCTGACCCAGGGATCGAACCCATGTTTCCTGTGTTGGCAGGCAGGTTCTTTACCACTGAGCCACCAGGGAGGCCCAGTACCACAGTAACCAATGCTTTGGTTTCTATAGCTCTGTAGTACTGTCTTAAGTCTGTCAGATCAGATCAGATCAGTCGCTCAGTCGTGTCCGACTCTTTGTGACCCCATGAATCGCAGCACGCCAGGCTTCCCTGTCCATCACCAACTCCCAGAGTTCACTCAGACTCACGTCCATCGAGTCGGTGATGCCATCCAGCCATCTCATCCTCTGTCGTCCCCTTCTCCTTCAGCCCCCAATCCCTCCCAGCATCAGAGTCTTTTCCAATGAGTCAACTCTTCGCATGAGGTGGCCAGAGTACTGGAGTTTCAGCTTTAGCATCATTCCTTCCAAAGAACACCCAGGACTGATCTCCTTTAGAATGGACTGGTTGAATCTCCTTGCAGTCCAAGGGACCCTCAAGAGTGTTCTCCAACACCACAGTTCAAAAGCATCAATTCTTCGGCACTCAGCCTTCTTCACAGTCCAACTCTCACATCCATACATGACCACAGGAAAAACCATAGCCTTGACTAGACGAACCTTTGTTGGCAAAGTAATGCAGTACTGTCTTAAGTACTTCTTCCCTTCCAATTTGGATACTTCTGTTTCTTTTTCTTGTCTGATTGCTGTGGCTAGGACTTCTAATACTATGCTGAAAGAAAGTGGGTAGAGTAGGCATCCTTGTTTTCTTCCATATTTTAGCCCTCCCATATTTTAGACACTTAATGCCTCCAGTGTTGTTCTTTTTGCTCAGGATTGCTTTGGAAATTCTGGGACTTTTATGGTCCCATATAAATTTTAGGATTTCTTGTTCTAGTTCTGTGGAAAATATCATGGGTAATTTGATAGGGATCATATTAAGTGTATAGATTGCTTTAGATTGTGTGACCATTTTAACAATATTCTTCCAATCCAAGAGCATGGGTTATCTTTCTGTTTCTTTGAATAATTGGTAATTTCTTTTATTAGTATTTTATAGTTCTCAGTATATAAGTGTTTCACCTCCTTGGCGAGGTTTATTCCTAAGTACTTTATTTTTTGATGGAATTTTGAAGTGGATTGTTTTACTTTCTCCTTCTGACATTTCAGTGTTAGTGTTAAGAAATACAATAGATTTCTGTATGTTATTCTTATATCCTGCTACCTTACTGAATTTTTAAAATCAGTTTTAATAGTTTTTGTGGAGTTTTTAGTGGAGTCTTTAGGGTTTTCTATATGCAGTATCATATCATGGCTGCCAAGGCAGGAAAAGCAAGAGACACAGGTCCAACCCCAGGATCAGGAAGATCCCCTGGAGTAGGACATGACAACCCACTCCAGTATTCTTGCCTGGAAAATTCCATGGACAGAAGAGCCTGGCAGGCTAACCATGGGTTGCAAAGATTTAGACATGACTGAGCATACACAAACTTTGTCGTCATCTGCATATAATGACAATTTTACTTCTTCCCTTCCAATTTGGATACTTCTGTCTCTTTTTCTTGTCTGATTGCTGTGCCTAGGACTTCTAATACTATGTTGAAAGAAAGTGGGTAGAGTAGGCATCCTTATTTTCTTCCATATTTTGGTGGGAAGCTTTTCAGCATTGAGTATTGTGTTGGTTATGGGTTTGTCATAAATAGCTTTTTATAATGCTGAGATATATACCCACTTTGGCAGGAGTTTTTATCATGAATGCATGTTGAATTTTATCAAGTGCTTTTTCAGCATCTGTTGAGATGATCATGTGATTTTTATCTTTTTTTGTTGATGTGATTGATGCAATGTATCACACTGAGTGATTTGTATATGCTGAACCATCCTTGGGACCCTAGAATGACTCCAACTTGACTATGGTGGATGTTTTTTTTTTAATGTATTGTCAGATTCAGTTCGATACTTTTGCATACTCATATGGAAAGAGAGTGACTCTTGGTCCTGATTTGTTGCAAGTCTTGGTTAAAGAGGTGGTGTTGGACTGGGGTAGCCAAGGGCACAGTGTGTGTTAACTGGTGCTGGGACCTGGCATTGGTTCGTTTCTCTCAGGCGTCCATATTCACAGTCAGGTATGTGGTGAACAAAACCTTCTGGTTCTCCTTTTTTTGTGAACTGCTGCCTTCAAACACCACAGCTTTCTTTGGCACGTTTATCATGGATAATGAAGTGTGTGCTTTTAGGCATTGGTACTTGGACCCTAGATTTATTCTGGGGAACTTTTTTCCTATTTTGTAAAGTTAAGGATTCTGGAAAAGAGAAACCCCTGAAATCTTTTAAAAAATTTCCTAGTAAATGCTGTTTTTGAGTGCCTGATTTTTAAGGCAGGTATTATGATCTTCATTATTTGCAGATGTGGAAACAGAGGCTGACAGAGGTGAACGCCTTGCTGGGGCTGAGACCTGAGTCTAGGTCTTTTTGAGTCTCCAGACCCATAATTTTTTTCCTTAATGGCTTCAGTTTTATTCAAGGTTTATATTGGTACAATGGATTGTTTACTGTGGAAAGTACTTTAGGACTGAAGACAGGTCTTGGTTCAATTCCAGTTTTATATATAAGTATCTTTGTGTCTTTGGGAAAGTCATTTAGTCTCTCTCAGCCTCACTTTTTTTTTTTCCCTCTATAAAATTGATATGTAGTGGTTTCCCAGCCTTATCCTCAGTTATTAGGAGACATTTTGAACATGGCTGTGTGTAGTATAAAGCACCATCTGTAATTGTTAAGGGAGAGGGCAGGTATCCTCATTTGTAATAATGAGCTTTTCCCAAACCTTGGCATGTGTTGAGTGGTATCAATAGGAATTACTTCTGCAGGTCTTTTGGTCGCTATGAAGTGACTAGCATGTGACAGCACTGTGACAAGGTGCAGAAACGTCAGCTCTTGGGTGACTCGGAGCTGGGGCATTGCAGCAAATGGCAGAGTTTAGGAATGCCCATGGTGGCAGGACCAAAAAGCCGGGCTGATCTCCAGTAGGGCAGGACCTTTAACACCTCTGGTGGGTAAAGGGGAGGGAGAAGTCACACCTTTGCTGTTAGTGCTACCTGACTGGTGTTTTCTTTTTTTAAATGTTGGGGTAAAGATCTTTTGAGAGGGCTGGCGAGACTGACTCAAAGTATATTTAGGTTTTATTTTATCAGCCCTAGTTTTAAGGATAGGAATTCAAAACGTGAAAGTAAAACCGCCCAGGTGATTTGGCTACAGTCGAAAGACAAATTTTAAAATGAATTGCAAGAGTGGTGCCAAAGGGCATTCTCTGTTCTGCGACCCCAACGGAAGGAGCGTGTCGCCCGAATGGTGCCCCAGACTGGTAGGTAGCTTGGTTGCTTTTTCCTTTTAGGCTTCTTGGGAGCTTTTTCTGGCTCTTGGCTTAGTCTTTCTTTTCTTTGTCCTCCTCCCCGCCCTCCTTTCACCTTCCCTTCCTCTTTCCTGCACCTTGTTTTTTTTTTTTTTTTTTTTTACTACTTTATAAAACCAGAGTGATATTACTTATCATATCCATCAGAAATAAAACTAAAGAATAAAGTGAAATAAAACTTCATAGAGCTGAGTGACTGGGTTGAATGATCATCTCTGAGTGAGTGTATATGCTGAGATAGGAGCCAAGAGGTGCCAGGACTCAGGAGAACGGTGGGTGACCACACGTTCTTGTTCTGTAAACTTTAAAATATCTGAACTTGGTCTTCTGACATGTGTTTTTTTTTTATTTTAGAAAAAAGACAAGATCTTTACAGAGTCAATGTACTAGGGAGGACTAGTATATATTATATTTCTCCGGTGAATTTCATTCTGAAATGGCTATGTTCTCTGAAAGTCGCAAAATGTAAGTGCCTGCTGCTTCTGGGTTCGTCTCTGATGTGCAGCTTCTTGCAGCACAGTGTTGGGAATTGCTGTGTGCATCACACCTGAACCTCATGGTCTTGGGTGAGGGAGCAGAGGGACTGTTGCTGGGGGATGTTGGCCCAGGCCATCACAGCTGGGTCATTCCCTCTCTCCAGTTTACAAGCTGAATTTGAGGACGTTTCTGCCTTTTCTCCTACACTGTGGCATGGGCTGTTGCTCTTAAGAGCCTTGGGTTGGCTCTTGGGTCCAACTTGGGTTGGTGCGAAAGTGCAGTAGGAACATACTCTGGGGGATGGGCTATGGCCTTTGCCCCTCCTCTCAATGGTGCCCTTGGAGGAACTGGGCTGGATGGACAGGTGCTGTCTGGGCTCTGTGTGGTGCTTCTTTTGAAAGGAGGTGTATATATGACCAGATCATCTTCTGTTTGCTTTTCTTCTTTGAAGTCTAATCCTCACTCAGTCTGCGCCACCTGCTGGATTCGGGCCACCGAAGACCCTCTTGTGGCCCCTCCTGAACCAAAGCTTCTCTGGTACAAAAGTGTCTTAATTTGTAAATCTAATAGCTTTGTGGAAGTTTGAATGCATGTTTCATAGAGTGTGTGTCCCATGTAGGATAGAAAGTAAAAGTTTTATTGTAAACAAAACAACAAAAGTGATTCTAATACGATTAAACAAAGTAAAATTTCTGAAGAACTAAGTCTTTGGTATTCAGAGTAACTCATCTGCATTGTGAAGCTACAGAGGGTGGGTTTAGAAGTTTAGAATGCTCAGCTTACTTGCCATTCCTATTTTTATAGTATGAAGTGTCTGTCCTTGAGAAGAATTTTCTTTTCCTGCTATCCGTTCCTTGAAACAAACATTTGAAGTAATGGAATAGATTATGGTTCAATAAAATATTTGAAGCAATGGATATGGAGGTTCATAAGCCATATGAAGTTTTATAGCTTTATTGGTATGTGTGTGTAGCAGAGGTATTTGTTTGTCTATATGTGTGTAGAAGTCTAAATTTTTGATATTGTTGCTGCTGCTACTGCTAAGTCACTTCAGTCGTGTCCGACTCTGTGTGACCCCATAGACGTCAGCCCACCAGGCTCCCCCGTCCCTGTTAAAGCAGCGTAAATATTTAATATCTAGAGCAATGTTTGAATTACCTGGGGAAATAGTCTTCATTTCCACGGAAACTGGTCAATGAGTGAGAGAAATTATTAACATTCAGTTATTTTAAAATGGAATTATAATTGATTTACAGTGTGCTAGTTTCTGGTGTACAGCAGAGTGATTCAGTTATATTCAGTTATTTATCTTTTCAGATTATTTTCTGTTATAGGTTATTACAAGATATTGAATACAGTTCCCTTTACTATACAGGAGGACCATCTATCTATTTTATATATAGCAGCGTGCGTCTGTTTTTTTTTTGGGGGGGGGCCTTTATTTATTTATTTATTTATTTTTATTTTATTTTTTAAAATATAAATTTATTTATTTTAATTGGAGGCTAATTACAATCCGCCTCGGGTGTACACATGTTCCCCATCCTGAACCCCCCTCCTACCTCCCTCCCCATACCATCCCCCTGGGTCATCCCAGTGCACCAGCCCCAGGCGTCCTGTATCCTGCATCGAACCTGAATGAATTTGATGCCTTTACTTTTGGCTGTGCTGGGTCTTCGTTGCGGCGTGGGCTTTCTCTAGTTGGGGGGGCTTCCCTTCGTTGGCGTTGAGCAGGCTTCTCATAGTGGTGGCTTCTCCTTTTGCAGAGTATGCACCGTAGGCATTGGGGCTCAGTAGCTGTGACTCACAGGCTTAGCTGCTTCATAGCATGTGGGATCTTCCTGGACCAGGAATGTAACCCATGTCCCCTGCATTGGCAGGCGGATTCTTAAACACTGGACCACCAGGGAAGTCCTACTATGAATCTTTTAATCCCAAACTCCTAAATTATCTCTCCTCCTCTTTCCACTTTGGTAACTGTAGGTCTGTTTTCTGAGTCTGTGAGTCTATTTCTGCTTTGTAATTAGGTTCATTTATATCACTTCTTTAGACTCCACGTCTAAGTGTTATCTTGTGGTCTTTGTCTCTCTCTGACTTACTTCACTTCATATTATCGCCTCTAGGTCCCTCCATGTTGCTGCAGACGGCTTTATTTCAGTCTTTCTTATGGCTGAATGATCTTCCGCTGTGTGGACACACGCGCACATCATATCTTCTTTATCCACTCCTCTGTCAGTGGGCCCTTAGGCTGCTTCCATATCTTGGCTGTTGTGAGTAGTGCTGCCATGGACACTGAGGTGCGTGTATCTTTTCAAATTAGAGTTTTCATCTGCATATATATGCCTATGGCAACCCACTCCAGTACTCTTGCCTGGAAAATCCCATGGACGGAGGAGCCTGGTGGGCTGCGGTCCATGGGGTCGCTAAGAGTCGGACACGACTGAGCGACTTCACTTTCACTTTCACTTTCCACTTTCATGCATTGGAGAAGGAAATGGCAACCCACTCCAGTGTTCTTGCCTGGAGAATCCCAGGGATGGGGGAGCCTGGTGGGCTGCCATCTATGGGGTCGCACAGAGTCGGACACGACTGAAGCGACTTAGCAGCAGCATATATGCCTAGGACTGGGATTGCTGGATCATATGGTAACTCAATTGTTAATTTTTTAAGGAACCCCCATACCGTTCTCCATAGTGGCTGCAACCAATTTGCATTTGTGCTAACGATGTAGGGGATTTCCCTTTTCTCCACACCCTCTCCAGCATTTATTAGTAGATGCTTTGATGATGGCCATTCTTATCAATGAGAGATGATACTTCACTCTAGTTTTTATTTGCGTTTCTCTGATAATTAGCAATGTTTAGTATCTTTTCTGGAGAAGCAATGGCACCCCACTCCAGTACTCTTGCCTGGAAAATCCCATGAATGGAGGAGCCTGGAAGGCTGCAGTCCATGGGATCGCTGAGGGTCGGACACGACTGAGCGACTTCACTTTCACTTTTCACTTTCATGCGTTGGAGAAGGAAATGGCAACCCACTCCAGTGTTCTTGCCTGGAGAATCCCAGGGACAGGGGAGTCTGGTGGGCTGCCGTCTATGGGGTCGCACAGTGTCAGACACGAATGAAGTGACTTAGCAGCAGCGGTATCTTTTCATGTGCCTGTTGGCCATCTGTATGTCTTTGGAGAAATGTTTACTTAGATCATCTGCCCGTGTTTTGATTGAATTGGTTGCTTTTTTTGTTTTGTTTTCTTTTTGATATTGAGCTGTTTGTCTGTTTTGAAAATTAAACCTTATTGGTCACAACATTTGCAAATATTTATTCCCGTTCAGTAGGTTGTTTTTTACATTTTGTTTTTGGTTTTCTTTGCTGTGCAGAAGCTTATAAATCTGCTTATAAATTAGGCTCTATTTGTTTATTTTTGCTTTTATTTATTTTGTGTTGAAAGACTGACCTAAGAAAGCACTGGTATGATTTTTGTCAGGGAATGTTCTCTTCCAGGAGTTTTATGGTCATGTCTTAGGCTTTAGACCATTTTGAGTTAAGGTTTGTGTATGGCGCGAGGGAGTGTTCTAACTTAATTGATTTACATGCAGCCCTCCAGATTAACATTCAGTTTGGAGAAGGCGATGGCACCCCACTCCAGTACTCTTGCCTGGAAAATCCCATGGACGGAGGAGCCTGGTAGGCTGCAGTCCATGGGGTCGCTAAGAGTCGGACACGACTGAGCGACTTCACTTTCACTTTTCACTTTCCTGCATTGGAGAAGGAAATGGCAGCCCGCTCCGGTTTTCTTGCCTGGAGAATCCCAGGGACGGGGGAGCCTGGTGAGCTGCCGTCTATGGGGTTGCACAGATTGGACAGGACTGAAGTAACTTAGCATTTGTTAATGAAAAATCAAGAGTTTTTGTTGATTCTGTTAGTTATTGAGTATAAATACTGGTCTTAAATTCACATAGCTCTCTTTAGTTTGTTATTTTTCTCATAAGGAATATTTACCTATAATCTTTAAGTTTAGCATTTGGAACTTGGCATGATTATGTTTTCTTGAAATTGGAGAAGCGAAATTTATTTATTTATTAATTGAAATATAATTGCTTTACAGAATTTTGTTGTTTTCTGTCAAACCTCAACATGAATCAGCCATAGTTATACATATGTCCACTCCCTCTTGAACCTCCCTCCCGTCTCCCTCCCCATCCCACCCCTCTAGGTTGATACAGAGCCCTGTTTGAGTTCCCTGAGTCATACAGCAAATCCCCATTGGCTGTCTATTTTGCATATGGTAATGTAAGTTTCCATGTTACTCTCCACACATCTCACCTTCTCCTCCTCTCTCCCCGTGTCCATAAGTCTGTTCTCTATGTCTGGAGAAGTGAAATTTTAATACTAATTATCTTAAATGTTTTCTTGGTGCATTGGGATTTAGCAAAGTTTTAAAAATATTAGGTAAACTTAAAAGTTGTATTATAAAAGGCATTGGTTAGAGAGTGTGTCAGTGATCTTTTGAATGGTGATGTTTGAGGAGTTGGCCATAAACTTCTAGAATTGAATGTAAAAACCAGGATTAAAAAAAACAAAAACAAAACTCTAGTCTTGTCCAAAACAGAGGAAATTGAAAGCAAAGAATCTTGTGCCATCCTTATTTTGCTACCAGCCATGTGGTGGGCGTGTGGCAGGAGAGAGACCTGGGGGAAGATGTGTGGTTCTGAGCATGCCGGGGAGGTGCCGCCAAGCCCGGCACTGATGGGGCAGTGGGGACGGGTGTTTGTAAGGATTTGAAGAGAGGGCAGAAAGCGTTATTAGAAATGGTGAAACCTGGACAGTATCTAACCACAGAAAGTATCTGTGAAGCGTCTTGTGCTTCACAAGATGGAAGAGTTAGAAGAGAAGAGAACAAGAGGGGAGCAGAGCCCCCGTGGTTCTCTGGCTGGAAAATGGTACTCAGAACTTGATGTGCATGTGATCACGCTAACTTCATGCTTACAAGTACACTTTTAAGCACTTGTAATGTTTAGTTTAAGGGTAGAATACTTACGTTAATGAGCTAATTTTTACTTGTTTACCCCTAATGATTGCTGTGCTGTGCTGTGCGTAGTCGCTTAGTCGTGTCTGACTCTTTGTGACCCCGTGGACTGCAGCACGCCAGGCTTTCCTGTCCTTCTCTATCTCCTGGCGTTAGCTTAAACTCATGTCCATTGAGTTGGTGATGCCATCCAACCTTCTGTTGCCCAGCTCTGGTGCCCAGTGAATATATACTAATACTAATTCTACTCAGCAAAAATGTGGACAGAAAAGAAATTTTTGCATAAAAATTATTCGTTGCATTCTAAAATGTATGGAACATCCATTAAATGTAAATATTAATAATTAGAAGATATTTTGAGATCTGATGGAAGGTAATTCAGTGGTTCTTATTTTTTAAATTGAAATTGAGTATTTTTAATCACCTTGGGGCAGGAAGGTCCAGAATATGGTACTTTAAAGCCATTATTGTTTAGTCATAACTTTCTCTCAATAATATAACCATAGTGATAAAAAACTAATTATTTCAAGTATCAGTCACATATGAAAAGAATCTTAAGAAACCAGAAAATTTTAGATAATTAGGATTTAACCAATAATAAGGCATATATTGAGTTTCTAAATGGCTGTTTGGGAATTTATTATTCTTGAATGACTTTTTTTTAATGATAGATTAAACTGGGAAGCTCTAATGAGCAGTGTCGTTATAAGCGTTACAGCAAAACAACCATTGTCAGTCGTTTTCTTGTAGGAATTGTATGTGACCATTATTTGTTTGTATGATCCTCTCTTGTTATTCGATAAGGATTTCAGAGAGAAAAAGAGGAGCTAGCCTAGGCATTTTTTTACTTTAAAAACCTGTGATAAACCATAATGAAAAAGAATATGAAAAAGAATGTATATGTGTACACATGTGTGTGTATATATATATGTGTATGTATATATGTGTGTGTATGTATATATGTGCGTATGTATATATATGTGTGTATATGTATGTATATGTGTGTGTGTATATATGTGTGTAATTGAACCAGTTTGCTGTATAGTAGGAATTAACACAACATTATAAATCAACTATACTTCAATAAAATAAATTCTAAAAAATTTGGCGTTTCTTTCTATAACTTTTCTTTGGGAGTTAAATTTGATCTCATTCTGTGCTACAGTGAGTGTTCTGCCTGAGGGTATTAAGCTGTCTTGATAATAGTTGTATTGAATTAGGCAGCGAGAGGCAGTTGGACCTCTTGCATTCCTTTTTTCTTGAGTTGTGAGGTCAAGTAGCACCTCCTTTCTTCCTTCTTATTTGGAGGAGGGAGGTTTCCAGTGAATCTTTGATTAATTGATTGACTGGCTTATTTATTTATTTATGAATAATAAATAAAATCTTCCTTTAAATAAAATATTTTAAAATTAGATAATTTGAATTGGAAGAGACAGGAAGGGATGCGATATCTTGGCTTGGATAACAAGTGTTTTTCTGTGTTGTCTAAATTCAGAGTGTTTTGTTTCCTGCAGAGTATGTAGTATATTTTAATCACATTATTAAATGATATAATCAACTTCAGACCATCTGCTTATTAATTTACAAGGAAATGAAATGTAATTGCCCCTTTATTTTTCTTTTGTCAGGATGGAGAATGCTATGATGTCATTAGAAATTTTAATGCCATATTAAGGCCGTGAAGTAACATAGCCAAAAGCTGTTTTTTATGAACCTTGTAAACTTAGAATTCCAATTACATTTCAACAGTATTCCAGGAAAACAAGTTAGTCTCTCTGCAAGTCAGTTAGTCTTCCTTTCCTGTCCCCTTGGATTGAGATTCATTGATCCCACTTGTACAAAGTATCTCCTGTGCAAATAGTGAATGTGTAAATGCTTTTGTATTTTTTCTCTAGCTTAGTCATCAAGTTCAACGTCTAGAAATAGTTGCCTTACAAATGATTCATCTCAAATTTTTATAATGTGGTTGTATTAAAGTTGACTTGATAATATTACACAGATACTTCATGCTCAGTTAAGAGCTAGCTGGCCCAGAAAAGCTGCAGTTTAATATAGAAAGGCAAAAGGAAACAAAGAACCCCCCCAAAAGCAAAATGTGGAAACCTGTATCTTCTGGACCATGCCCCTAGAGGAGTCTGAATCTGTGGAAGGATGAGGAGTCCAATTATTTACTGAAATTCGTGTTGCTAAGGCAAATTCACGCTCTCCGTGAGTTAGGGTCAGACTCTGTAAGCCGCCTTGCACACTGGTGCCCTCTTCTGGAATACTGAACGCAGGACTGAGTAAAGGGAGCCAGGTACATTCTGAGGAGGCACAATCTCTCAGTGACACTAGAATTCTTCATTGGTAAAGACTTAATTTTGGCCTTTGTGCTGAAGAGAGAAATAGTATTAAGGAGTTTGATTATTAGGTTCTGTTTATGGTTCTCTTATAAAGACCCCTAAATCATTTATATTAAGTAGGTAAGAGGTAGTTCCATCTAGGACTTCCCTGGTGGCTCAGACAGTAAAGCGTCTATCTATAATGTGGGAGACCTGGGTTCAATCCGTGGGTCGGGAAGATTCCCTGGAGAAAGAAATGGCAACCTACTCCAGTACTCTTGCCTAGAAAATCCCATGGACAGAGGAGCTTCGTGCAGGCTACTGTTATATTCTATATAAATGTCAAAAATGGGTTCATTTGAAGCAACTTTCTTTAGAAAAATCAAGTATTCATTTCTACTGAGAGCCAGCATTTATATATGATTACAAATTGCACTTTACATTTAATAAAGTACTGTCAAATGTAATTATCTCATGTAATAATCTTAATGATGGGGGGGAGTTGTAGTGATGAAAATGGGTCTGATGATGGCAGCTGACATTTATTATTTACTGCATACCAGACGCTGCACTGACCATTCACACAAATCTTCTCATTCAGTCTTCATAACCCCTCATTCTCTTCACTGTGCAGGTGAACAAATTTGAGTCTTACGGAGAATAATGGATTTGACCCAAACTGGCGATTGATGGAACCTGTGTTTGAACCACTCCAGTATTCTTGCCTGGAGAATCCGATGGACAGAAAAGCCTGGTGGGCTACTGTACATAGGGTCCCAGAGAGTTAGACGCAACTGAAGCGACTTAGCACAGCACACACACAGCACAGTCTGGTGGGAGCTTTGCAACAGATACTCACTTTTAATATCTTCTAAATATAGTTGTTCCCTACTGGCAAACTGAGAGCTTGCGTGGAGAATCTCATTAATAAATTAATGGAACCTCCTAATTCTTTCACTGCAGTGGCGTTGTATTCAGATGAATACTCTGCTAGACTTTTTTTTTTTTTTTTTACTGTTGACACATAGCAAGGTTCCTTGGTCGAATGGGTGGCTGCTGTGCCTGTGCTGAGTTCCCATAGGTAGCGCTGCCTGGATATGCTGTGGGCACATTATACTTACCCCGTCTTCAAGTCTCTGAAGCAAACTCAGGATCTGTTCTTCTCTGTCTCCTGTTTTTCTCCATACGCTTACGCACTCTCTGCTCGCTCTCTCCCTTTCTAACTCCCCCTCCCTTCTTATCCTTCCCACCACTCCCTTCCCTGCTTCTCCCTCTCCTTCCCCTCTCTCCTCCCTCTCCCGCTAGTATGCATTCCTCCTTATTCCTGAGGGAAGAAACCCTTCCTGAGGGAAGAAGATTGCTAAGGCCTGTCTCAGGCCCACAGTTTGCCTGAGACAACCTCTGAGAAGCACTACTTCCAGGCTCAGCCAGAATTAGATGCTAGTAGGAAATAGTACCATTGGAGATGCTGTAGCTGTTCTGAACAACCTTACTGACATTTCCCTTGAGATTAGATTAGGTGCAGAAAGCTCCTAAAGCTCAGCAATGAATTCAGTAAAATTGCAGGATACAGAATAAATAGATAGAAATCTCTTGCATTTCTATACATTAACAATGAACGATCAGAAAGATAAATTAAGGAAATAATCTCATTTGCTTTCACATCAAAACAAATAAAATACTTAGGGCTAAATCTACCTAAGGAAGTAAAACTCAATGTTCAAAAAAACTAAGATCATGGCATCTGGTCCCATGACTTCACGGCAAGTAGATGGAGAAACAATGGGAACAGTTATAGACTTTCTTTTATTGGGCTCAAAATCACTGCAGATGGTGGCTGCAGCCGTGAAATTAAAAGATGCTTGCTCCTTGAAGAAAGGCTATGACAAACCTAGACAGTGTATTAAAAAGCAGAGATATTACTCTGCCAACAATAGTCTATCTAATCAAAGCTATG
This sequence comes from Bos indicus x Bos taurus, assembly GCF_003369695.1. Taxonomy (NCBI): domain Eukaryota; kingdom Metazoa; phylum Chordata; class Mammalia; order Artiodactyla; family Bovidae; genus Bos; species Bos indicus x Bos taurus. The sequence continues at coordinate 38,165,091 of NC_040102.1, forward strand.
GTTTTTCTAGTAGTCATGTATGGATGGATGTGAGAGTTGGACCATAAAGAAAGCTGAGCACCGAAAAACTGACGCTTTTGAACTGTGGTGCTGGAGAAGACTCTTGTGAGTCCTTGGACTGCAAGGAGATCCAACCAGTCAATCCTAAAGGAAATAAGTCCTAAATATTCATTGGAAGGACTGATCCTGAAGCTGAAACTCCAATACTTTGGTCACCTGATGTGAAGAACTGACTCATTGGAAAAGACCCTGATGCTGGGAAAGATTGAAGGCAGGAGGAGAAGGGAACAACAGAGGATGAGATGGTTGGATGGCATCACCGACTTGATGGATATGAGTTTGAGAAGGCTCCAGGAGTTGTGATGGACAGGAGAGCCTGGCATGCTGTAGTCCATGGTGTCTCAAAGAGTTGGACATGACTGAGCAACTGAACTGAAGGAGGTAAAAGACCTGTACTCCAAAAACTATAAAATGCTGATGAAAGAAATCAAAGATGATACTAACAGATGGAAGTGTGTTCTTAGACTGGAAGAATTAATAGTGTCAAAATGACTATACTACACAAGGCAATCTACAAATTCAGTGCTGCTGCTGCTGCTGCTGCTAGTCACTTTAGTCGTGTCCGACTCTGTGCAACCCCATAGACGGCAGCCCACTAGGCTCCCCCGTCCCTGGGATTCTCCAGGCAAGAACACTGGAGTGGGTTGGCATTTCCTTCTCCAGTGCATGAAAGGGAAAGGTGAAAGTGAAGTCCCTCAGTCGTGTCCGACTCTTAGCAACCCCATGGACTGCAGCCTACCACAAATTCAATGCAATGCCTATCAAACTATCAATGGCATTTTTCACAGAACTAGAAGAAAAAGCTTTACAAATTGTGTATGAAAAAGCAAAAGACCCTAAAGAGCCAAAGTGGTTGTAAGAAAGAAAAATGGAGTTGAAAGAATATGGATCCCTGACTTCAGACTATGCTGAAAGCTGTAGTAATCAAAACAGCATGGCATTGGGACAAAACCAGAAATACAGATCAGTGGGACAGGCTGGGAAGCCCGGAAATACGCCCACACACATAGTTCTGATTACTATGACAAAGGAGGCAAGAATATGAATGGAGAAAAGACTGTCTCTTTCCTAAGTGGTGCTGGGAAAACTTGACAGCTATATGTTAAAGAATGAAATTAGAACAGTCTTTAACACCATACAGAAAACATAAGCTCAGCATGAATTAGAGACCTAAATGTAAGACTGGATACTATAAAATTCCTAGAGAGAAACCAAGGCAGAAGATTCTTTGACACAAATTGCAGCAATATGTTTTTGGGTCCGTCTCCTAGAGTAACAAATATAAAAACAAAAAAATAAGACAGTGGGATCTACTTAGACTCAAAAGTTTTGCACATCAAAGGAAACTGTAAACAAAACAAAAAGACAGCCTGTGGAATGGGAGAAAATGTTTGCCAATGATGTGACCAACAAAGGATTAAACTCCAAAATATACAAACAGATTATGTGCTCCAAATCGTTAGAACAAACAACCCAGTTAATGGGCAGAAGGTCTAAATACACATTTCTTTTTGTTTTTAATTTTTATTATTACTTGGAGTATAATTGCTTTACAATGCTGTGCTGGTTTCTGCCATGCATCAACATGAGTCCCTCATGTATAAATACGTCCCCTCCCTCATGAACATCCTTCCTACATCCTTCCTACCCCGCATCCCGTCCTCCTCTCGAGGCTGTCACAGAGCACTGGCCAAGGTCCCTGTGTCCTGGAGCAGACCCCACTGGCCGTCCGTGTTTGCACGTGGTAGCGCGTGTGTCTCAGTGGCCCTCTCTCATTCACCCCACCCTCTCCTTTCCCTCCTGCGTCCACAAGTCTGCTGTCTATGTCTGCATCTCTACTGCTGCCCCCAAATAGGTTCATCAGTAGCAGTTTTCTAGATTCCATATACATTTGCTAATATATGATATTTGTCTTTACACTTACGTCACTCTCTGTAGCAGGCTCTGGGTTCATCCACCTCACTAGAATTCACTCACATTCAGTCATTTTTATCTGTACCACAACTTCTTTATCCATTCATCTGTCGATGGGCATCTAGGTTGCTTCCATGTCCCGACTATTGTGAACAGTGCTGTAATGAACATTGGGCTACATGTGTTTTTTAGAATTTTGGTTTTCTTAGGGTATATGCCCAGTAGTGAGATGGCTGGGCCGTATGGTAATTTTATTCCTAATTTTTAAATGAGTCTCCACACTGTTCTTCAAAGTGGCTGTATCAATTTACATTCTCATCAACAGTGCAGGAGGGTTCCCTTTTCTCCACATCCTCTCCAGCATTTATTGTTTGTAGATTTTTTGATAATGGGTGTTCTGACCAGTGTGAGGTGATACATCATTGTAGTTTTGATTTGCATTAGTCTAATAATAAGTGATGTTGAGCATTTTTTCATGTGTTTATTAGCCATCTGTTTGTCTTCTTTGGAGAAATGTCTGTTTAGGTCTTCTGCCCATTTCATGATTGGGTTTTTTGTTATTCTGATACTGACCTACATGAGCTGATTGTATACGTTGAAGATTAATCCTTTATCAGTTGCTTCATTTGTAGTTATTTTCTCCCATTCTGAGAGTTGTCTTTTCATCTTGTTTATGGTTTCCTTTGCTGTGCAAAAGCTTTTAGCTTTAATTAGGTCTTCTTTATTTTTGTTTTAATTTTCATTACTCTAGGAGGTGGGTCGTAGAGGATCTTGCTGTGACTTATATCAGAGTGTTCTGCCTATGTTTTCTTCTAGGAGTTTTATAGTTTCTGGTCTTGCATTCAGGTCTTTAATCCATTTTGAGTTTATTTGGGCGCAAGATGTTAGAAAGTGTTCTAATTTAATTCTTGTACATGTAGCTATCCAGTTTTCCCAGCCCCATTTATTGAAGAGACTGTCTTTTCTCCATTGTGTATTCTTGCCTCTTTTGTTAAAGATAAGGTGCCCATAGCTGTGTGGGTTTATCTCTTGGCTTTCTTTCTTGTTCTGTTGGTCTATATTTCTGTCTTTGTTCCAGTACCATTCTGTCTTAATGACTGTAGCTTTGTAGGATAATCTGAAGTCAGGAAGGTTGATTCCTCCAACTCTATTTTCCTTTCTCAAGATTGCTTTGAAAATTTGGGATATTCCGTGTTTCCATACAAATTGTAAAATGTTTTGTTCTTGTTCTGTGGAAAATGCCTTTGGTAACTTGATAAGGATTGCACTGAGTTCGTAGATTGCTCTGGGTAGTATGGTCATTTTCACACTGTTGATTCTTCCAATCTAGGAACATGGTATATCTCTTTATCTGGTTGTGTTGTCTTTGATTTCTTTCATCAGTGTCTTATAGTTTTTCGTATACAGGTCTTTTGTCTCCTTTCATTGCAGTGGTACATGGGACTGAATACTTACTTTCTCATTCTGATTTTTCATTGCTAGTGCATAGGAAAGCAAGAGATTTCTGTGTATTGACTTTATGATCCTGCAACTTTGCCAAATTCGCTAATTAGCTCTATTAATTTTTTGGTAGTATCTTTAGGGTTTTCTATGTGTAAATCATATTGTCTGCAAACAGTGAGAGTTTTACTTCTTCTTTTCCAATCTGAATTCCCTTTATTTCTATTTCTTCTCTGATTCCCATGTCTAGGGCTTCCAAAACTATGTTGAATAATAGTGGTGAGAGTGGGCACCCTTGTCTTGTTCCTGATCTTAGAGGAAATGCTTTCAGCTTTTCACCATTGAGAAAATGTTAGCTGTGGGTGTATCATCTATGGCCTTTATAATGTTGAGTTACCAGGTGACGCTAGTGGTAAAGAACCTGCCTGCCAGTGCAGGGGATGTAAGAGATGTGGGTTCAATCCCTGGATCGGAAAGATCCCCTGGAGGGGGGCTCAACAACCCACTCCAGTATTCTTGCCTGGAGAATGCCATGGACAGAGGAGCCAGTCAGGCAACAGTCCACAGGGTCACGCACAGTCAGACACAGCTGAAGTCACTGAGCACAGCACACACAGGTGCCTTCTCTGCCCATTTTCTGAAGAGTGTTTTTTTTTTTAAATCATAAATGGGTGCTGAACTTTGTTGAAAGCTTTTTCTGCATCTATTCAGAGTATCATATGACGTTTATCTTTTAACTTGTTAATATGGAAGGCAATGGCAAGCCACTCCAGTACTCTTGCCTAGAAAATCCCATGGATGGAGGAGCCTGGTAGGCTGCAGTTCATGGGGTCGCTACAAGTCGGACACGACTGAGCCACTTCACTTTCACTTTTCACTTTCACACAATGGAGAAGGCAATGGCAACCCACTCCAGTGTTCTTGCCTGGAGAATCCCAGGGACAGCAGAGCCTGGTGGGCTGCCATCTATGGGGTTGCATAGAATCGGACACGACTGAAGCGACTTAGTAGCAGCAGCAGCAGCATGGTATATCACATTGACTGATTTGGATATATAGAAGACTCTTTGCATCCCTGGGATAAACCCACCTTGATCCTGGCATATGATCCTTTTAATGTGTTGTTGGATTTATTTGCTAGAATTTTGTTGAAGATTTTTGCATCTATGTTAATTAGTGATATTGGCCTGTAATTTTCTTTTTGTTATGGTGTCTTTTTCCAGTTTTGGTATCAGAGTAATGGTGGCCTTGTAGAATGAGTTTGAAATTGTTCCTCTGTCTCCAACTTTTTGAGAGAGTTTGAGAAGGATAGGTATAGCTCATCTCTGAATATTTGATGGAATTTATCTGTGAAGCCATCTGGCCCTGGACTTTTGTTTTTTGAGAGATTTTTTTTATCACATTTTCAATTTCACTACCTGTGATTTACTTGGTTGTAATTTCTATTTCTTCCTGGTTCAGTCTTAGAAGGTTGATCTTCTCTACAAACCTTTCCATTTCTTCCAGGTTGTCCATTTTGTTGGCATATAGTTGCTCTTAATCATCTATTATAATCCTTTGTGTGTCTGTGTTGACTTTTAATTTCTCCCTTTGCATCTCTAATTTTCCTGATTTGAGTCTTCACACTTTTTTTTCTTGATAAATCTTGCTAATGGTTTGTAAATTTTGTCTTCTCAAAGAACCAGCTTTTAGTTTTATTGATCATTGGTGTTGTTCCCTTCATTTATTTTTCATTTATTTCTGCTCTTATCTTCTATGATTTTTTCCTTTTACTAACTTGGGGTTTTCCTGTTCTTCTTTTTCCAGTCACTTTAGGTGTAAGGTTAGCTTGTCAATTTGATGTTTTTCTTGTTTTTGGAGGTAGAATTGTATTGCTATAAACTTCCCTCTTAGAACTGCTTTTGCTGCATTCCATTGGTTTGGGGTTGTCATATTTTCATTGTCATTTGTTTCTATGTATTTTTTGACTTCCCTTTAATGACTTGTTGGTTATTAGAAGCCTATAGTTTAATTTTCATGTGTTTCTGTTTCTTATACCTTTTTCCCCTGTATTTGGTATCTAATCTCATAGGTGGCTCAGCTGGTAACGAACCTGCCTGCCAGTGTAGGAAATGCAAGAGACATGGGTTTGACCCTGGGTCAAGAAGATGCCCTGGAGTAGGAAATGGCAACCCACTCCACTGTTCTTGCCTGGAAGATTCCGTGGACAGAGGAGCCTGGTGGGCTACAGTCCACGGGGTAGCAAAGAGTCATACACAACTGAGTGTGCACACACACACACTCATAGCATTGTAGTCAGAAAAGATGCTTGATATGATTTCAGTTTTCTTACATTTACTGAGGCTTGATTTGTGGCCCAATATGTGATTTATCCTGGAGAATGTTCCATGTGCATTTGAGAAGAAAGTGTTTTTTGCTGCATTTGGATGGAATGTCCTGAAGATATCAGTAGGTCCATCTGGTCTAAATGTGTCATTTAGGGCTTGTGTTTCACTGAAGGCTTGCGTTTCCTTATTAATTTTCTGTCTCCATGATCTGTTCATTGGTGTAAGTGACTTATTAAAGCCTGCTATTATTATTATGTTACTGTCAATTACCCTTTTATGTCTGCTAGTGTTTGCCTTATGTATTCAGGTGTTCCTTTGTTGGATGCATAAATATTTATAGTTATGTCTTGTTGGGTCGATCCTTGATCATTATGTAGTGTCCTTCTTATCTCTTATAATATTCTTTAAGATCTATTTTGTCTAATATGAGAATTGCTACTCCAGTTTTCTTTTGATTTCTGTTTGCATGAAATATCTTTTTTCATTATCTCACTTTCAGTTTGTATTTGGCTCTGGTTCTGAAGTGAGTCTAATATAGATGGCATATATGTGAGTCTTATTTTTGTATCCATTCAACCAGTCTTTTGTTTGGAGCATTTAATCCATTTACATTTAAAGTAATTATTGATATGTATGATCCTATTAACCTTTACTTTATTGTTTTGGGTTTATTTTTGTGGGTCTTTTCTTGTTTCCTCTGTGGGGAAATTCCTTTAGCATTTGTTGTAAAACTGCTTTTGTAGTGCTGAATTCTCTTTTGACTTTTGACCATCTATAAAGCTTTTGATTTCTCTGAATCTGAATGAGACCCTTGCTGGATAGAGTAATATTGGTTGTAGATCTTTGCTTTTCATTATTTTAAATATATCCTCCTTCAGAGATCTTTCTGCTGATCAATCGGCTGTTAACCTTATGGGGTTTTCCTTGTATGTTACTTGTTGCTTTTCTCTTGCTACCTTTAATATTTTTTCTTTGTGTTTAATTTTTGTTAGTTTGATTAATATGTGTCTCGGCATGTTTCTCCTTGGGTTTATCCTGTATGGAACTCTGCATTTGTTGGAATTGATTGACTATTCTTTTCTCATTTTGGGTAAGCTTTTGGCTATAATCCCTTCAAAAAATTTCTCAGACCCTTTATTTTTCTCTTTTTCTTCTAAGACCCCTGTAATTCGAATGTTGGTGGATTTAATATTGTCCCAGAGGTCTCTGAGACTATCCTCAATTCTTTTCATTCTCTTTTCTTTATTCTCCTCTTCAGCAGTTATTTCCCCCATCTGTCTTCCACCTCACTTATCCTTTCTGCCTCAGTTATTCTGCTATTGATTCATTCTAGAATATTTTTAATTTCAGTGATTATGTTGTCACTGTTTTTTCTTTATTTCTTTTAAGTCCTTGTCAAATGTGTTAAATGATTCTTGCATTTTTTTCATTCTATTTTTGAGATTTTGCAACATCTTTACTGCAATGACTGTGAAATCTTTTTTAGGTAGTTTGCCTATTTCCTTTTCATTTATTTTGTCTTGTGGGTTTTTACTTTATTCCTTCATTTGCACAATATTTCTGTCTTTTCATTTTGTCTAACTTACTGTGTTTGAGGTCTCCTTCCCCCAGGCTATAGGGTCATAGTGTCTCTTGCTTTTGATCTGTACTCTTGGTTGGTGACCTCCGTCCAGTGGCTGGTGTAGCCTTCGTGTTGGGCGGGACTTGTGCCTGCCTTCTGGTGGAAGGAAGTGAGCTTTTTCCCCTCTGATAAGCAGGACTGTGTGAGGTGGTGTGTTTTGGGGTGTCTGTGGGAAGCCTGTCCGCTGATTGCACTTGGGTTGTCTCGCTTGTTGTTTGCATGAGGCATCCTGTGTGGGTGCTGCTGCCAGTTGGGCTCAGGGTCTTGGATTCAGCCGGAGGCCTTTGTGGGCGTTCTCACTGATTAATCCTCCCCGAGGTCAGGCGTTCTCTGGCAGCCTAGTGTCCTGGACTCAGCGCTCCCACCCCAAGAGCTCACACCTGACCTCTGGTTGGGGAACCAAGACCCCACAAGCTGTTTGTTATGTCAATAAAGGGGAGTAAAAGAAACAAAAACCAGAAAGGAAAATAACTAATAAAATAAGAAATAAACAGAAAACTCAAGAGTCAAAAAATAAAGCCCAGACAAATGGTAAAAGCAAAAATCAGACAAATGGAATCAAAAAGAAAGGAACATACACCCACACAAACCCCAAACAGACCAAAGTAAATAAGGAGAGTGGCCCCGCGAGCAAAGGAAACCAAAAATGATACCGGCCAATTGAAAACAAAACTGACGACAACACAAAACAGAAAACGAGACCAAAATATAGTGCCAGCTGAGGAGTAAAGCAAAGGGAACAAGACAGCCAAGCACCACGAAAAAAATGGAAAAATAGGAAAGCAAAGTTAATTAGCATATAAAAAGATCTATATTTACTATAAAAAATATCGACAAGAATAGAACAACAAAAAAAGAAAAAAAAAATACACAAAACTGCAGAAAGCCAAAGTAGAAATAAAGGAAATTAAAAGCGTGATTAAAAAACAAAATAAAACAAAAAAAATTCTCAAAAGCCAAAATATAGATAATGATCATAATGAAAACAGCAACCACAGCAACAGAGGAAAAAAGAGGGGGAAAAAAAAACCTGCACCAACTACAGAATGAATCAAAATATAAGAATAATAATAAATGTTTTTCTCAGGTCTCAGCTGTCAGCGTCCTTTCTGCCACTTTGAGCCGCAGCCCACTTCTGCTTCCCTAAGAAACCCTCCAGTACCGAGGAGTCTGGTCTCAGGACTTGCTGTAGGGACGGCTCAGACCCTAAGTTGGTGCTACTCCTGCATGCCCTCACCTCCAATGTCCACAGCTGCCAGAGCTAGGGCGTTTTCTTTTGTGAGAACACTCATTGTCCTTTTATGTATTCCATAAACACAGAGTCCACCTAGCTGATGGTGTGGATTTAATCCTTAGTTTGTACAGCTGGCGAGAAGGTTTTTGATCCTTTTCCTTAATCACTGTGCCGCTGGAGCTCAACTGTTGTTTTATCCCCACCTCGGCCTGAGGATCATCCCTAGGAGTTTGGTCCTGAGGCTGCCCTGGAGGGCTTGGGTCTGCCTCGGTGAAGACTGGGCCTGGAGGTGGTGCAGCTGCTCGGATCATGGGGACCCCGGCTGAACCAGATACACAGGGAAGCACACACAGGCACTGGACACATGGTGCTGTAAGGATTCTTTTCTAGTCTCTGGCAGCTCTGCCCCAGTGAGGACCTAGTGTGCAGGTGGCATGGCCGCTTGGATCATGCAGACCCCAGTGGTGCCTGGTGCACAGGGAAGCCAGCAGCCACGGTTGCAGGAGATGGGATGCTGTAAATATTCTTCTCTAGCCTCTGTCAGCTCTGCCCCCGAGAGGACCGAGTGTGGCGGTGGCGCTGTGGCTTGCATCACGGGGACCCGGCAGCACCAGGTGTGTAGGGAAGGCAGCCATCATAGGTGTAGAAGATATGGCCCTATTAGAATCCTCTTCTGTCCTCTGGCAGCTGACACTCAAAGGGCCTTCCTGGATGGTCCTTCTCTATCGCTTGACATAGGAGGCACTCAAGGGCACCCCTGGCCGGGGGCCTTCTCTACTGCTCTGCAGGTCAGGCGCTCAAAGGGCCGCCCTCCCTGGGGTCTTTCTCTATTGGTCAGCTGCCTGCGCCGCCTGTGGAGAGGGAGGCCACAGTGATGGCTCCACCCGCTGCGGTGACTCAGCAGTGGCGCCCTGCCTCCTTGGCTGCCCAGCGTTCCTTCAAAGGCATTCCGTGCAGATTTCCTCCTTCCTGTCCCCTTGGGCCATCATCTTCCCTCAGTTAACAGCAGTGCTGGCCCTGGGACTGCTCTCCACTCCCATGCTCCAGCTCCCAGCCGCCGCGCTTTCGGGTGGACTTGTGTCCTTGTCCGGGGTATGTAGGACCGCAGCACGGATGGTCCGTGCGGTTCTTGCTTCCTTCAGCCTGTCTCCGATGAGCTGCTGTTACTCTGATGGCCTCAAATGCTTCCTTCTGCCTCAGCAGGCCGCCTGGGATCCCACCCTTGCTTCACCTCCCCCGCTCCCTGGTGCAGGTCAGGTCCTGCTCACGCTCCTCTTTTTCTCTTCCTTCCTTCATCCTAGTGAGTTCTGCGTGGAACTGCGTATTCCTGTCTGGTGGTCAGGGACTCCTGTTAGTACTCAGCTGGTTCTCTGTGAGATCCTCTGAATCTGAAGGTACATTCCTGATGCCTCTGTGAAAATAGATGTACTCCATTTTCACCTACTCCTCCGCCATCTTGTGTCTCTTCTAAATAGACTTTTCTCAAAAAAGACATGCAAATGGATACAACAGGCTCATAAAAAGATGCTCAACATTGATGGTCACTGCTACTGCTAAGTCACTTCAGTCGTGTCCAACTCTGTGCAACCCCATCCATAGACGGCAGCCCACCAGGCTCCCCCATCCCTGGGATTCTCCAGGCAAGAACACTGGAGTGGGTTGCCATTTCCTTCTCCAGTGCATGAAAGTGAAAAGTGAAAGTGAAGTCACTAAGTCGTGCCCAACCCTCAGTGACCCCATGGACTGCAGTCTTCCAGGCTCCTCCGTCCATGGGATTTTCCAGGCAAGAGTACTGGAGTGGGTTGCCATTGCCTTCTCCGATCACTGCTGCTGCTAAGTCGCTTCAGTCGTGTCCGACTCTGTGCGACCCCAGAGAGGGCAGCCCACCAGGCTCCCCAGTCCCTGGGATTCTCCAGGCAAGGACACTGGAGTGGATTGCCGTTTCCTTCTCCAATGCATGAAAGTGAAAAGTGAAAGTGAAGTCACTCAGTCGTGTCTGACTCCTAGCGATTCCATGGACCACAGCCTACCAGGCTCCTCTGTACATAGGATTTTCCAGGCAAGAGTACTGGACTGGGGTGCCATTTCCTTCTCCATCTCCGATCACTAGGTAAATGCAAATCGAAAGTACAGTGAGGTATCACCTCCACAGTGATCAGAATGGCCATCACCAAAAAGTCTACAAATAATAAATGCTGGAGAGTATGTGGAAAACTCTCCACATGTTGGAGAGTATGTAAGGGAACCCTCCTACATTGTTGGTAGGAATGTAAATTGATACAGCTCCTGTGGAGAACAATATGGAGGTTCCTTAAAAAACTAAAAATAGAACTACCAAATGATCCTGCAATCCCACTCAGAGGCAAATATCCAGAGAAAACCATAATTCAGAAAGATACAGGCACCTCAGTATTAATTGCAGCACTGCTTACAATAGTCCAGACAGAGAAACAATCTAAGAGTCAGCTGACAGAGAAGTAGATGAAGAAGATGTGGTACATACATACAGTGGAATGTTGCTCAGCCATAAAAAGAATGAAATAATGCTATTTGCACCAACATGGATGGACCTAGAGATTACCATACTAAGGAGTAAGCCAGACAGAGACATATATAATATCCCTTAAATGTGGAATCTAAAAAAATAAAAGTGATACAAATGAACTTAAAGTATAAAACAGAAATGGACTGACAAACGAATGAAACAATCATGTTTACCAAAGAGGAAAAAGCAGAGGGATAAATCAGGAGTTTGAGGTTAACATATATATACTACTATATATAAAATAAATAACAAGGACCTACTGTACAGCACAGGGAATTATACTCAGTATTTTATAATAACCTATGAGAGACAAAAGCCTGAAAAAGAATGTAGATATATATGTATGTATTACTGAATGGCTTTGTTACCTGAAACTAATACAGCAGTGGAAATCAACTATACTTCAATAAAAAAGTAATTAAAATTTTTTGATAAAGAGTTGTTTTATTTTTTTTTAAAGATTAGTTGCTACCGCTGCTCTTCCTGAGAAATAAGTGCCATAGATAATGGAAGCCAAGAAGACGTCCTTTCCTTTCTCAGGGGATGTTTATGCTTCTGGATTCTAAGTGTACCTCACTCGAGCTATTGTCCTGAGAACCCTTCTTGACCACCTTCATTCTGACTCCCCTGAGTCTGCTAGCTTCAGGCCTCGGTGACTGCATCCTCAGCCTACATGGTCACAGCGCTCTCTCTGACCTTTTATTCCACTTGTGACTGGAGTCATTTCCTCTTACTCCTTGGGATTCTTCTGACTTGCCTCTGACTTGCTTATGTATGAAACTGAAGTAGGTGACTGTTGATTGTTGTTTTCTAAATGCAGGAGGCGTACCTTAGCCTTCTTAAATTTTTTAACCTAGTTTTATTATCACAATTATATAAAAATTTAAAAACATTAAAAAAACTTAAACTCAAAGTAAGTATGAAGTGAGATAGTGTATCTGGTACCCTCTGCTGATATCAGTCCGCTTGGAACTTTTCAGGATCAGTTATATTGAACTGTTAGGTTGGTGCACAAGTAATTGCGTTTTTACATTGTTAAACTTTGCCATTTGATATTGGAATATGTTCTTAAGTGTGGATATGTTATACATCATTTTAATATGCATTTCTCGCTTTGCTTTTTTTTGCTAATGACTTGTTGCTGTTTATATTTAGACTATAGAAATGATGCTAGACAAAAAGCAAATTTGAGCGATATGTTTATTTGAGTTCAAAATGGGTCGTAAAGCAACAGAGACAACTCGCATCAACAATGCGTTTGGCCCAGCAACTGCTAATGAACATGCAGTGTAGTGGTGGTTCAAGAAGTTTTGCAAAGGAGAAGGGAGCCTTGAAGATGAGGAATGTGGCTGGCCCATGGAAGTTGACAACAACCAATTGAGAGCATTATTGAAGCTGATCCTCTTACAGCTGCACAAGTTGCCGAAGAACTCAGTGTCAGCCATTCTGTGGTCATTGGCATTTGAAGCAAATTGGGAAGGTGAAAAGGCTTGACAAGGGGGTGCCTCATGAGCAGACCAAAAATTTAAAAATAATCATTTTGAAGTGTTGTCTTCTCTTATTCTACAACAACAAACCATTTCTCAACCAGATTATTATGTGTAATGAAAAGTGGATTTTATATGACAGCCAGTGATGACGAGCTCAGTGGTTGGACCGAGAGGAAGCTCCAGAGCACTTCCCAAGGTCACACTTGCACCAGAAAAGGGTCATGGTCACGTTGGTGGTCTGCTGCCATCTGATGCACTACAGCTTTCTGAATCCCAGGGAAACCATTCCATCTGAGAAGTGTGCTCAGCAAATCGATGAGACACACTGAAAACTGCAACACCTGCCTCTGGTATTGGGCAATAGAATGGGCCCAGTTCTTCTCCATGACAACTCCCGACCACATGGTTCATAACCAGCGCTTCAGAAGTTGAATGAATTGGGCTACAAAGTTTCATCTCATCCGCCATTTCGCCTGACATATCACCAACTGACTACCACTTCTTCGGGCATCTTGAAAACTTTCTGCAGGGAAAACACTTTCACAACCGTCCGGAGGCAGAAACTGCTTTCCCAGAGTTCATCAGATCCTGAAGCATGGGTTTTTTTTTTTTTGCTTTATTTCTCCTTGGCAAAAATGTGTTGATTGTGATGGTTCTTGTTTTGATTAATAATGATGTGTTTGAGCCTAGTTATAGTGACTTAAAATTGATGGTCTGAAACCGCAGGTACTTTTGTACCAACCTAATCAAACTCCAGTACTTTGGCTGCCTGGTGTGAAGAGCTGATTCACGGGAAAGAGACCCCGGTGCTGGGAAAGATTGAAGGCAGAAAGAAAGGAGGGCAACAGAGGATGCGATGGTTGGATGGCATCACTGATTCAGTGGCCATGAACTTGGGCACAGTCCTAGAAATGGTGAGGGACAGGGAGGCCTGGCCGGCCACAGTCCATGGGGTCGCAAAAGTCGGTCATGGTTTGGCAGCTGAACACGATAGAAAGCGAGTGCCCCATGTTGTTCCTGTTGGAGCACAGAAGACATCGAAGGCGTGGATACAGTTGGTCGCTCAGTTCTTCGTTCTTTTAAAAGATGGCTGTTGACTAATTTCAGCCCACCCCTGTGGATACAAAGTGAAGTTTAAGATAGTGGTAGGTGAGAGAGGTGGGACTTTGAAAATGCAAAGCTGTAATAAAGAAATAACTAGGTTTGCTCTGAGAATGCAACCAGGGAGTTGGAGTAAGATTCTTAGAATAGCTGTTATTTCCCTTGGGCTCTTGTAGGATCACGAGTTTGCAGAATTTGTGAACTCCAGGATTTTGGGTAGGGGTGATGGGAGTGGCAATGGGAAGGACAGGAAAGGGATGTGAGCACAGCTGACGTCTCCGTGTGGCCCCAACACGAAGGGGAAAGGGATGTGAGCACAGCTGACGTCTCCGTGTGGCCCCAACACGAACGGGAGAGGGATGTGAGCACAGCTGACGTCTCCATGTGGCCCCAACACGAAGGGGAGAGGGATGTGAGCACAGCTGACGTCTCCGTGTGGCCCCAACACGAAGGCAATGGGGGTGACCAGTGTAAACGGGCAGTCAGGGTCGGCTTGTGAAGGGCCTCACCGACCTGCCACAGGACATGGGCTTTCGTCTTGTGCAGGATGTTTGTCAAGGAGGGATTTTATTTTATCACATGCATGGTGGCAGTGTGCAGGCTGGGGAAGAAGGGTGACAGTGCAGAGAAAAGAGGGTTTTCCTTTTGTATTTGGAGGACATTAAGGAGAAATCTGGAGAAGGAAATGGTAACCCACTCCAGTGTTCTTTCCTGGAGAATCCCAGGGACAGGGGAGCCTCGTGGGCTGCCATCTCTGGGGTCGCACAGAGTCGGACACGACTGAAGCGACTTAGCAGCAGCAGTAGCAGCAAGGAGGAATCAGCAGATCAGTCAACTGAGAGAAGATAAAACAATAGAAAAATCGTAGGAATAAAAATTAAGTCACAGAAGCCAGTCAAACAAACCTGGAAGGAATCTGATTTAGAACAGGCATTCATGAGATAGTGTTATCAGGTAAAATCAGGGTGCCCAGTTAACTTTGAATTTCAGATGAATAATGATTTTTTTTTTAGTGTCCATATGCCCCATGAAATTATTAAGACATATTTTCAGTAAAAACTGTTTTTTGTTTATTTGAAATTCTGGGTGTGCTATTTAACTGGGTGTGCTATTTTATTTGGGAAGTGTTTTATCTAAAACATGCTAAAAAGTATGTCATCTAAAGTATACTCAAAGATTGGGCATAATCTAAAGTATGCTGAAAAGGTTGTGAAAGGCTTGGTGGGCAGACTCAGTGATCTGGTCCTCTTTTGATGATACTGAGATAGGATATAACCATATTTGTCTTGAGGTGTGCATTTATATATATCGCAGGGAGAACCTTTGGGGAGTCTTTTCTGTACTTAAATGACTAGTAAGGATTTGACCTTAGGAGATTTAAAGTTAACTTGATCGAGAAGAAAAGGGGAGCCATAAAGAAGGGAAAATTCAGACTCCTGAAAGCATCTAACACTCAGCGGACTAGACGGACAATGTCTTGTGTATCCAGGAAACAAATGGGGGTGTCACTCCCGCCGAGAGGGGTCACGAGTCACTTCGTCGAGTGTGAACAAGGCCGAGCTGCCATTGTTGTTTATGCTCTTGATGTACAGTGGCCCCTGTGTTCTGGCTTCTGTTTTGAGTAGCACTGTAAAAGCATTACAACCCCCCCAACAGTAAACGCTTCCAGGAGTGTGAGGTCATAGTAAGATGACCTCACAGGGAGCTGGGTCCTTGGGAGCCCTGTGAACCAGCAGACAGTGGTGCTGGGGGGTGGCGGGTCCTGGGGGGCACCGGGGAGGGAAGATGGCCCGGGTGCACCCTGGGCTCCAGGATGGCCTCGTGGTGCCTGTCACACTGCTGGTGAGTCGGCACTGCCATCACACTTCCAGGCTTTCTGAGTTAGAAAGCGCAGCCTCTGCTCGTTGGAGTTCTCTCGTTAACTGTGAATGGGGTGGGATGGAGCCATCTAGGACTGGAAATGCTGATCTTCATTTTATTCCTTACTTCCCTCTTCTCTGCATTTTGTTTCAAGAAGATTCAGAGTATTCTGATTGGTACAGATTTTTAAATTACCTCCTCCTGGGGAATGTGAGGAAAATGAGGTAACATAGACTGGCCAGGTCAGGAAGAGAGGCAGTAAACATGAGGAATGAGAAACGTAAGGAGTGGGAATCAATACTGCATTTTAAAATGCTTGTATTTCTAAGTACATGTAATGAACGTATTTGTCAGGATAAGCCTCTTGTGTTTGAACAGCATCATTGCAGTGCTTTGTATGTAGTATAATTACGCTGTTTTCATGGAATGATTAAGTGCATGCCATGAGTTTGCCCTGAGAAGTAAGCAGTAATAAGTAGCAGTTTATTTGAGAAGAAAAATCCTTTTTTTGACATTGTTTTCTTCTACACAATCACTAATATGCAGACTAAGAGAATGTATGGGGGCACAACTCCAGGGGTCTTCTTTTCATAATTATAAAGACTCAAGTCAAGTCGCTCGCTCAGTCGTGCCGACTCTTTATAAAGACGACTTGACTGTAAATAAAAGAGTTCTTAGAGTAAATGTTTTACACTTCCACCATTTATTTGGGAAAACACAAAGGGTGAGGTGACCTTTAAAAGAAATAATTTTCTATGAATTTGCCTACAGGTTTGCTGTATATAATAAATAATTCAATTGTCTGATGGGATAAATTTCAGAACACCATTTGGTAATGTGAACTTTATAAAGGAAGATTTACAATGAAAACAATATTTAAATGTATTTGTGTGAAGATTTTATTGTAATAAGGCAATTTGTTTTAATTGGTGGGTCTTTCTGTTGGAAGATTGTTTAAGGCGGCTGATTGTTTAGGGAGGGTTACCACATGTCTTGGTTTGCCTGGCTGGATTCCCGTTTGTGTCTGTTGTCTTGGCATGGACTGTGGTTTAGCATCCGACTTTGACTTTAGAAAAACGAAGCATTATTATCAACTGTTACAGTAAAAGAAGTCAACGCAGGTTTGCACACCTCTACTTTGAACGTCCAGCTTCTCCACAGTCGTGTCTGGAGTGTGTGAGCTGATGTGTTGAACAGAAATTTCACATGGTTTGGGTGTAAAAGACTTGTGCAGTGCTTGCTGATAAGTGGGCTTGGCGAGAGGCTGCGAGGGACAGTGACCCCTTCACGTCCAGCAGTGGCTGGGGGCGCCGGGACCCTGCAGCCCCAGGCACTCCTTGGGCTTTTGCCGGCTGTGCAGAAGCTACCACGTAGATGGTGGGGTCAATGCGACATGGGATATTGTGACTTATGTAGATAGGTGCCAAGGTAGAGCTTGAGCAGCTCTGCTTAAAAATGTCTTCCCTTTGCTATAAGGACTTTTTGTAAGTTTACAACTAGTTTTTTTTCTTGGTAACACTTTTTTCCCCACGTTGTAACAATTGCAACCACATATTTAATGATTTTACCATCTCTGTTTCCTCCTCAGACTGCCCTGGTTTGGACAGTCAGTGATTCTCTGCTTATAATTCAGGACAAGTTAAAGAGCTGTGGAGTAGGGCAAGGGAATGCAGACTAGGATTCAGGGTCTCCTGGAATGGCTTTTGCATCATTGAAAGGCTGTGAAAAAAACAACAAAATCAAAAAAGCATGTGTGACAGCGAGCTTATGTGGCCTGCAAGCCTGAAATATTTACTCTCTGGTTCATCACAGAAAAAAAGTTTTGCTTTAGAGTCCACAGTAAGTGTGCTGGAAGGCTCCTTAAGCACGGTTGCTTACCACGGGCATGGCTCTGCTTTGTTAGAAGTCAAAATGAAGGTCTGGGAATGACAGCGTTCTCGAGGCTGGTGTTACAGGTGTGTGCTGTGGCACCCAGCGAGAGCTGAGGTTCTCACCGTGTGCTTGTAGCTTCCTGAGACCCTTTCAGTGGGTTTCTGAGGCCGAAATTATTTTGTAATAACAGTGCAGCACTCTTGTCCTCTTTCCCTCTGTCGACACCAAAGTTGATACACGCTGATTGTACGAAAGCAGTGATGGAAGCCCCAGGGGGCCAGCCAAGGCAGCAGCACCACGCTGGTCCAGGTGTTACACTCTTCTCTGCTGTGCATTCAAAATAAAAATGAAGGCCGGTTTCACCTAATGATGTCCTTGATAAAGCAGTGCCAGTTAATTACTTTTCAGCCCTTGGCTACCTGGCATTTAATTTCACATGCAGTGAAATGGAAACTCTACTTGAAGCACTCTAGGAAAAGCACTCACGTAGTTTGAGTTGTGAGCTTTATGCTAGTCACTTTTTTCATGGAAATGCCATTTTCTTTCAAAGTCTAACTGATAAACTGGCTTTGGCAAACATTTTCTTGAAAACTAATGGAGTGAGCCTATTTAAGGAAAACAACTGTCATTTTTTTTTGTTGCCAGTGATAAAATTTAAGTTTCAATAAAAAATTAGGATTTTGGAAAACTTGTATCTACCACCAAGTTTGGCAGCTTCCCAGTACTTAGCAACTTTTCTGAGGATGTTAGTGGCAATGTTAGTAAATGGGATTTCTTTTTTAAATAATGAAATGTGTCAGCAAATATTCTTCAGTTGACCAATTCATGTTGCAGAATCATGCCTGGGTAAGATGCATTCAAAGTGTGGGACATTTTTACAAAAAAACTCTCTGATAAAGTTTAGATTCTATCAGTATATTACAACTAACTTTTAAGAAACTACCACTTGTTTTATTTTGGCATCATATCAAAAAGCAATATCCACAATTAAGGATATTAAAGTGCTCCCTATTTTCCTATTTCTGTGGAGGCCAGATTTTCTTGATATTTTCAGCCACAGTGATGTATTGCTGATGATCTAATGTAGAAGTGGCTGTGAAGTCCAGCTGTCTTCTAGCTGCACCAGACATTAAAGAAATACGTAAAAGAAGTAAATCTCTCTTGCTTGTCTCTTTACAATTTATGCTATTGTTTTAGAAAATATAGCAGATTCATTTTGATATTTGGCAAAACTAATACAATTATGTAAAGTTTAAAAATAAAATAGGGAGAGGGTGGGAAGTTTTGGGAGAATGACATTGAAACACGTGAAATGTCATGTATGAAACGAGATGCCAGTCCAGGTTCAGTGCACGATGCTGGATGCTTGGGGCTGGTGCGCTGGGACGGCCCAGGGGGATGGTATGGGGAGGGGGGAGGGAGGAGGGTTCAGGATGGGGAGCACGTGTATACCTGAAATTTTTTTAATTTAAAAAAAAAAAAAAAAAAAGCTTTTTCCATATGTTTAAACTAAAAATTTCAAATAACAAAATATTGTACCTTGATTAAATTAAAAAGCAGGTTTTTTTTTTACTTTCCTAATGGTTTATAAAATAAAGATGCATCTTACAGCTAAAAAAAATAAAATAAAATAAAAAAAATAAAATAAAATAAAAAAGAAAATATAGTTATTTTTAATTAAATGTTTGTCTATATTTGTGAAATGGATTTTTTATTATTAAATGAATATTTGAATTTTTCCATTTTAATTACTCATGCAGTGAATATAAGTAGACATAACCCATATACACAAAGGTCTTTGAAGTCTTCTATACTTGTAAGAATATCAAGGTTTGAGACCAAAAGGTTTGAGAACTGCTTATCTAGGGTTTAAGCAATCACTTCTCTAGTATGTCAAAATACAGGAACTGAGAATATTTTTATTAATAATGAAGCATAAGGTATATCATTTAAAATAGTTTTTCATTTGTTCTACAATATCGTGATAATTTCCTTAGCTATTTTCCTTTTTGCCACACAAGAACAATCTTTTCTATTCTTTTGTTTCCTTCTTTATCAATTTTTACAGCAATGCTGGGGTGAAGACAGCTCTGCTAGAGGCTCATTCTGAAATGGGGAGCACTGAAATTCTGGAAAAGGAGGCCTCAGGAAGTCTCAGTAACAGTACCAGCAGCAACACAGAAGCAGCCAAAAGGCTGGCCAAGCGCCTTTATCAGCTCGACAGGTTCAAAAGGTCGGACGTGGCAAAGCACCTGGGCAAGAAGTACGTTCCGTTCCAGGGCTGGTGTCTGAGTGCACCCTTATAAGCGTGTGTGTGTGTGTGTGTGTTCAGGTGGCTTCAGTTTTAATAGCCAAATCTATTTGTTTTCTTACAGCAATGAATTTAGCAAACTAGTTGCGGAAGAATATTTGAAGTTTTTTGATTTCACAGGAATGACACTGGATCAATCTCTCAGGTATGATTAAACATCACCTGTTCTTTGTTTCTAAATAATTAATTCTCAGAATAGAAAATGATGTGCTGAAGGTAGTCTGATTTTTCCTTTTTTAGACCCACAGTTACTTTGTGACCTTAGCTCAGAGTGTATTACGGAGAGTAAACGTTGTGGAAAGTGGGGAAAATGTATTGTTTTTGTGAAATTATACATGAACCCATTTTCTGCACCAAGTATATGACAGAGTAAAGAATGCTGGCAAAGTAAAGCTTGGAGAAATGGAATCTGTGGGAATTTGGTTTTTGAATGATCAAATTTTTTTAAAAGGCACAGTTTATAGACTGCAGAATTAAAGACTTTTTTCTCTAATTATTTGTTTACAATAGCCTAATAGCCTTTTCAAAGAGTACTTTGAAATTATCTAATGAATGGGATAAAAATCAATATCAGGATAATCAGCAGGAAGTTATCTGTAAAACTATTTTAGTCAGTTATTACTTGTGGCTGATCTGTTCAAATGGGTTTAGAGACACCTGACCCTCACGTCTCACACCATACTGTCTGTCAATTTCTAAGCACAGCTGAAGGTAAAACCCAGCCAGCATTTAATCTTATAAACTCTGTGATGTGTCAGAGCCTGGGGGAGCTCTGAGATCATCTTGTGTAACACTCTAGTTTTATAGATCAGGAAACTGAAGCCTGGGAGGTGAAGTGAGAAAGCACAGCAGTGAGTTAGTCTCTAGCTCTTTGCATGAATCAGGGGTACTTAGAGGTTTTCTGATGGAAACAGGTAAAGGTAGGGGAAAGATCTATATTTTTGCTTTGCTTTCTCATGTGGTTTATAAAAAAAGTTTAAGAGAAATTAAAGTTAGGTCAATATAATTTAGATTAACTGCAAGTAAGGAAGACAGCAACATTTTCATCATCAAAATATGGTTTATGATATGTTTCTTTCAAAAGTAGGTTTTCTTAGAACATTCTGAATAATTTTTTTCTTTCTCATCTCATGTTTAGGTCAGTGCATCTACTTTGTTGAGTGAGAGTCCTGGATACATCTCTAATAGACCATACTCTCAGTGACTCTGATCTAGATTGGCATTCCTAATTCAAAAAATAAATTAGGGTTTTATTTTCCAATCTCTTCCTCGTATAGCAAATTAAAGATAGACTATGGTGATAATAGGCAAAATAAAATTAACACAAACCTACTGTGCATAAGACAGTATAATTGTAATTTTAATAGTGGGTCAGTGGTGATTACCATCAAGTAACAAAATGACAAAGAAACCCTGTGATCTTTGTCAAGTTTTGGGGTCGCAAAGAGTCGGACACGACTGAGCGACTGAACTGAACTGAACTGAAGACATAGATCACGTTGTTATGCATCCAGACTTCAGTGTTCCTTAGTTTTTTCTGACTCATCTTTAAAAATGGCTTCTTTACATCATATGTGGAAACCACTCGCCTTCCCAAGCCTGTTTTTTGATGTATTGGCCACCATGCTGTTGCTCTGTCATCGTTTATATCAACCTTTCCTATAATATTAGCATTAGCATAAGTTTATGTTGAATAACCATCTAGTGATTTTTAAAGCATAACTGTAAAATATCTTACCTTGTAGTATTAGTTTCTTAAGTTTTATGAATTAAGTTTAACTGTCAAACAGTATAGTCTCACATTTTCTAAAAATTCACCTTTTCCCTTTTAACTCTCTTTTAGGTATTTCTTTAAAGCATTTTCTCTTGTGGGAGAAACCCAAGAACGAGAGAGAATTTTAGTACACTTCTCCAATAGATATTTTTACTGTAACCCAGATACCATTGCTTCACAAGGTAATCTGATGGAAATGCTTAAATTACTTTTTTATAACAAGGGCTATTTTTCTCAATATAAAGGTTACATTTTATTGTGGGAAATATGGAATATTATGCAGAAGAAAATGAAAATCATCAAGTTATGTCTAATTACCTAGAAATAACTGTTAACAGTTTGATTTACTTCCTTCTAGTCTATTTGTAAAATACTTTATGTCAAGTTGGAATCATTACAGAATTTCGTTTCGTACTGTTCTTCCCTTGCATGGTGAGCATCTCTCATGTCATCAGATATTCTTTAAAAACCATATTTAATGACTGCTTGATGTCCTTTACTCCTGTAGTTTCACTGTATTTTCCATGTCCATAGTATGGCAGTATACTTTCTTTAAATTGTTTATGGTCTGTCCCTGAGATTTTAATGTCCGTGCACATTGTAATAAATGAAATGTGCACAGACATAGCTTTCCTCTTTCTTCTTCCCGTACACCTGATTTTCTAAGCTTCTTGATGAAGTGCATGTGTAGTTGTATGGTTAGTTCCAGAAACATTTGCAAATCTCACTGGCGTGTATGAACTATCTCCAGTGCTTTCTCTGGGCATTCATTTTTACAACACTGACCACTGCCTCAGGTTTATGATTTTAATGACCTATATTTGTGTTTACTATTTTAAAAAGCAATTTTAAGCGTTTTAATTTTTTATATATTCTATGAAAAGAGATCATTTCTCCATTTCAGTTTTTATAATAAGGCCAAGCTTTCAGGGTTTAAAATAAAAAATATTCACTTCCAATTGGAGTATCTTTCATAAACTTAAGAATTCTAGACTAAGTCCCTGAGACCAGAGGCACTAGGAATTGTAATTGTCTCTTCTGTTTGCCAGTTAGCAATGTATCGGTGTTCTTTATATTGACACAAGTGATTGCTCCTGCTGCCTCTGCCCTGCAGGCTGTAGCTAAATTAATTGTCTGAGTGTTAAAGTCATATTGTCATCTGTAAAATGGGAACTGTCTGTCTTTCTTCTTTTGACTCTGCTAAGACCATCTATTCACTGTATCACTGTTGGTCTTAAGAAAATAAAAGGTATAGAAGTGAATTGTTTTTGTTGGAACCTTCTTCAAATCTAAGAAGATACTGACATTCTTAAGTGAAGCAGGGACTATGGATTTGTGTACTCAGTTGGCTGTTGATAAAGACATTTGAGAGTTGGCTGCAGAGTTTTATAAATACTTTCAAGAACTTGTTTTTATATGTATTTAGAATAGTGGAATAAATGAACTTTTAGGCATTAAGCAGCATCTGCTTAGAGATATTCTACTTAGAGAAATTACCTACTGAACTCAAAGGCATATTTTGGAAAATGAGGCATCTTTAATTCATAAATTCAGCAGTTGGACAAACTTTTTTGTACATTTAGTATAAATTAATAAGATTTTTCTCCTATCTGCAACTGCTGTACTATACTTGGATTGAGAATTGCAGGGAGAGAATAGTGCTTCTTCTTTCCCTTTATAAAATAAGAAGAGAAAGTGATGTTTCCATGTAACTGTGAAATGATCTTGCTGGTTTGGGTAACTTATTGCCTATAAATAGTTAATTTTTAAATCTTCAGTGATTATTTCAGTATTTCACTTTTGTCTGATCAGTTGTATCCTGGGCCAGTCAACCTAAATGTTGCCTTAAAGGAGTGGCGAGTGAAAGGATAACTATTCCTGTCCATATGTTTTTAGCCAGAGAACTAATACCCAAAGAGTAAACAGTGGAAGATGCACATCTTGGTTTTCTTTAACTTTTGCTTCTTTCCTAATTCCCTTTCGTTCTAGAAAATAAAATTTAAAAAATAAGAGTATTAAATAATTTATTTTCTTTTCCATATGTCATAGAAAATTGAGAAACCATAAGTAAAAAGTAAAATTATCATTTTATTATCCAGAAATAATGATATCTTTTAATATTATGTTATAGATCATTCTAGATGTATTATATTAAAATAGAATCGTACTGGATATAATTATTGTGAAATATCTTTCCATTTCAACGTGTGTACTTGGACCACATTTTTAATGATGTCAGCGTAACAGAATTGTGTTTTAGGTGGGTCATATTCGCTCACTTCCATTGTCAGCAAGCTTCCTTTAGATATTTTTGTATTTTGGGTAGTTCTTTTATTTCATTAGTATTAATATGAAGTCCCCGAAGTAGATTTGCTGTGTCAAAGGACACTGTTTCAAAGCTTTAGACATTTTCTGTCAGATTGTCCTCTAGAGGTAAGAATAATTGACTTCATCACCAGTAGAGTTCAAGTCTGTGCACTGAGATTCTTTTAATAACGTTTTCTTATCTATTTTCTGTTTCCCCAAATGAATAGGATTAATTGTGCCTAGCCACAGGATTGTGGTTTCATAGGTTCTTAATTAAGCATAGGTATGCTGTTTTAATAATATTGAGCGGTCCAACAGGAACAAGTGAATTAATGCTTTCTGTCCTTGTCTCTCTTCTGTTAGATGGAGTCCATTGCCTCACCTGTGCAATGATGCTTCTTAACACAGATCTCCATGGCCATGTAAGTGTAGGGGTGTGGAGCTGTCTTACAGAGAGAGAGCTCCAGAATTTCCTGGGCTTATCTTTGCTTTTGTGTTCATACATGTTTACTCTCTGCCTTCTTTTATCTCGTTCTCTACATGGCAGGTAGGTAAACATAAATCTTTGGAAAAAGAAATAGGTTTTTTACATGCTAGCACTGAGCATAATTTTAAGTATGCCCCATGTTGTCTGCATGTCTGGAGTTCTAGCTATAATGCGCGCAGTCTGTTACCTTCTTTGTCCACTAGATGGCAGACTGAGCTTTTACTTTTGGTTTTGGTTTTTGGTTAGCTATGAGGGTTGATACAGTATTGCAGAAAGAGGATGTTAAGTTAGATCTGAAAGTGTTGACTATGTTTTCACTAAATATAGTAGCAAGTGTTAAGAGCTAAGTTTTTTAAACACCCCTTAGCTTACCTGGTCTTTTGCTTGTTGAAATATCAATATAGTCTACTTAAAGTATAGGATGAACTTCTTAAATTTATGATTGTAACTATACTTTCACCTTTCACAGAGGTGGAATTTTAGCTTTTGCTTAAATTGTTCATATTAGAGAAAATAAGAAATGTTGTAGTTAAATATAGATCAATATAGATCAAATATAGATCAACATGTACACAGCACAAAAATTATTTCATAGTCCCACGTCCATTTATTTTGAAGGGAAAATCATGTTTCTTGTGATCAGTCTACATCATCCCTTGATTTGCCATATGGTTTTTACCTTACAACTAAGAAATCATATTAAAAGAACTAAAACTAAGATAATGGCCCTAATTTGTTCTTCTGTTCCAAAAGATCACACCTTATTTTAAACAAGAAAAAGGATAACTCCTTTTCTTGTTCTCCTCTTTAAGAAAGGCAAGTAGAGCTGTATGGGGTCCTTAAGATGGACTGAGGGGGACAAGCCTCACTTTAACAGGGCGGTAAAATGTCTTGTGGAAATGAAGGTACTGGGATTCCCACAGCGTGAGCCTTGGAGTGAGTGGCAGAGTCTGATGTTAATTCAGCGTGGCGTGGGGCTGGCCAGCCAGCATGCTGTCCTAGCCTCTGTTTTCCTGTTGCCAGTGAAGCAGGCTCTCACCGCTTTCCTCTGTTCATCCTGTGACCCCCCTTCTTCTCCTCTCACCCAGTTTCCTAGTCTAAGCATCAGCTGAAGGAGACGCTTTTGATTATGCTTATCCACACGTGACATTGACCCAAGCCAGTGGGTCCCAGGGCCGGGGATCTTCTTCACGTATGATAGTTGTGTATTTACTCTGTTCAGACTGAGAAAATGTGTAAGAATGAAGAAAAGAATCTAGTGACAGTTTGATTCTTTTTTACAGGTTGACTATGTCATAGAACTTCTGTAGAAGTAGCTAGATTTGCAGGCATTTGTTTCTATTAAGGGGCTCCCCGGTGGTTCAGTGGTAAAGAATCCGCCTGCCAGCACAGGAGACGTAGGTTCAGTCCCGGGGTGGGGATGATCCCCTGGAGAAAGAAATGGCAACTTGTTTCAGTATTCCTGCCTGGAGAATCCCACAGACAGAGGAGCCTGGCAAGCTGTACAGTCCATGGGGTCTCAAGAGTCGGATATGAGTTAGCGATTAAACTACCACCACCATTTCTGTTAAAAACTGGATTGCTTTTTAAAAAGCTAATATTGTTTTAATAATAATTTCAAATAAACATGTATCTTATTAATCACAATAATTTGAAACATAGCATTAAATAAAGGTGTGAGGTTTGTTATTTATTCAGATAACTCTGCACGCTTGATACACAAACGAGACGCCCTGGGGTGTCTTGTGCGTGGGTTCAGAACCATAGGTCTTGAACTCACTCGTCTTCCATGTTTGAGGAATTGAAAAGAGATTAAGTGATATACTACACTTCTTTTTGGCAACTGGAATATAAGAGAGAGTTTGTATAAGTGAATGGTTTAGTATTATCTTAATTTATGCCAATCATACATAATTAACAAGTGGTTATAGTGGCAGAATTACATATGAGGGAGAAAATGATAAATACAAATCTCTCTGTATCTTCAAAATCATGTTTTTAGTGATTATTAGTTCTCAGCTTTGTTTTTAAAAGTGTGTGCTACATACTGGAGATTGTTGTTTAAGTTTTGTATATTAGACTTTTTTATTCTTGTATACAATGCATGCTGTTACAAGACTGTTGAACATATAGTAGCTGCCATAAAAACTAACCATGTGAAAATGTGTTTCTCTTCTTTTCCTCTGGATTCTTTTTAAAAATGAATTTTCCTTCTAGGTGGTAAGTTTTTAATCCATAATTTTGGATGTAGCTTCTCTTGCATCATGATTACCTGAATTATGGTACAGTGTCTGACTTACTAGCAATGGCTCCTATGAAAGTGAATCATTCATAAAGACTATAGAGTGAATTATTTCTAATATCTTCCCCTTTCACCCTCTCCTTATGCTATACTGCCTAGGCCTCACCTCTCATTACTTAGTCCAGAGCCAGAGTAATCCTCTTGGGAAATGAACTAATAATCCACTTCCCTTTTCTTCCCTGCCATCGTGTCATAATAGCATGACCTTTCTAAGAAGTGCTGAGACAAGCTTGCCCTCACGCTCTCAGTGGGGAAGGTGTAACCTGAGAGGTTCTCTTCTTAAGGCTGTTCATTGGGAATCTTCCTGTACTATGGAATGACGTGTTGAAAATGCATTGGCATGGGCCTTTGTTCTTCCTGCTAATCTTACTAATAAAATGGTAGAAGGTGTACTAACATAGCAAGCCTAATTCAGTGCTGTATGTTGGAATGCTTTTCTGGCTTCCCCTTTTCTAGTTTATTCTATCATTAAACAAACACTTAAGTGTTTATGCTCCACTCCAAGTTTGCTGCCATCTGGGTAAGGATCAGAAGTCAGATGGAGTGGTGTTGGTAGGCTCGCCGCCCTTAGCCGGGTTACCTACAGAGCTGGTGAGGGCTAACCGAGGTGCTGTGGTAGAGAAGCACTGGGGGAGGGGGTCTCTTAATTACATACATTTCACTAAGTGGGCCGCACAAAGGCAGTCTGCAATATATACAGTATTTTGGGGAGAAATTCATTCAGATGTTATAGTCCTTTCATTGGAACTAAAGAATGGTGATTCCCTTCTGTATCTATTTTAAAAAATGTGAATGATTTTTACCATTATTATACCAATAATATGGACTTACTTTTACTTATCTGCAAGTGGTTTACTAACCTTCATTAAATAAGTATTTTCTAATTGTGGTCACATTTGCTAAGTAATCTCTTTTATTTTTAAAATGCCCCTTCGTCTATGAAGTCTGTATGTAAGTTAGACTTTTGTACATACAGGTCAATTTCTGTCAAAACAGTAAACAGATTTATTTTTCTCTTGTTCTGTTGGACAAGTTGTACTGAGTATTGTTACTATCAACAAGCAGAGAGTTGAAACTCTATTTTTTAAAGCCTTGCATTTTATTGGAAATAGTATGAATAAAATGATTTATCATGTTAGAATGCATTCATACCTTTTCCTTTTCTGAGCTACTCTGCAGGTATGCTCTATTAACTTAAAAGTATCTCTCTTGTCCTCCAGTCATATTCAAAATCCAGCCTCTCGAATCCAAGACTGAAGACAGGCAGCAGGGCCGGGACAGTAGTCGGGAGGACTGGACCCTGAAATGGGAGGAAGTTTCAGAAGAAGAACTGAGATGCAGTAGAGAGCGGGGTAGGCGGAAGCATAGGCGTTGGCCAGTTTCTCAGCTAAAAGTCGGAAGTGATCCACAAGACGGTGCTGCCCAGGCCAGGCCGTGGTCAAAGGCGGGAGCCAGGGCATTGTTGTCAATCAAGATTTTGCGACAAAATCTGCCCTTTAACACCGCGGCTTGGGATTTTTAGTGACAATTTTATCTGAAATGTGTCTGTGCTTTCTGGCAGAGCCAGGCCCCCAACCACCCCACTCCACCCCCGCCCCCGCCACACATAGGGGTGGGGAGTGGGCTGTGGTCCTTCTGGAGTGGTGGCTGCCTGTCTGGGCTGGGCGCCTGCAGATGCTCTGTCCTTGGGAGCCTCGGCCTGCTGCTCATTATCTTCAGGTTTGTTGCACAAGGCAGGACCTTAGTGGTTTTTTGAGGGGTTGGGTTATGGGTTGGATAAGGGCTAAAACCACGGCAAGGACACTGTACTGGTATAGGAAAGAAAGAAGGCAAGGAATACAGTACAGCTTTTGTAATAGGATAATGTCAAAAAGTTGTGTAGTTCCGTTGGAGATAGATCTTAGGAACTCATTATTTTTCAATTTGTAAACTGTGTGAGTAATTGTGATAATTCAAAGATGGGCTCTCTAGGACACTGAAATTTTGAAGGCTGGGTTAAATAAATATTTGGTTATTATCAGAAGTGGAAAATGACTATTGTGAGACCTGTAATTGAAGAATTTTAATGCTTTTCCTTTTCATGTCATGCTATCTCGTCTCTCCACCCTCAGGAGCAGCGCAGATCTCCGTGAGGTTGCTAGGTAGTCAATTTGCACCTCAGGAAACCTCTGTGGGCGCCTGCGGTTGTCGTCCTGGTAACTGACATCTGCCCCCTCCTGTGGCGCGGTGGTCTCTGAGGACCCCGCTTTGTGTCCCTGCAGCCCTCTTTCCTCGGGAGGGCCAGCCCTGGCTGCAATTTCTTTTTCTATCTGAGCCCTGTCCCTCTGCGGACTTCCAGCCATGGGTGACATTTACTTCCAGTAAGCCTCCTCCCCTTGGAGTCCTCCTTTACACGCCCTTGGTGCTGCGTCCTTCCTTTTCCGGTTAGACTCTGCAGCCACAGTGACTCCTCCAGGCTCTCATCACTTCAGAGTGGCAACTGCCTAGAATTTTAGTAGGAATCCTTACTTAAGCGCATCATAATCAATCACGCACGGGAGGATCTTCCTGGCTTTCATCACTCCTCAAGATGACAGCCTCCCTTTCCATTTTCCTTCCCTGCATTTCTTCCTCCCTGTCCCTACCCTCTTCTCTTTCTTTTTGGTAGTTCTACTTTCCTTAGAATTGGGTCATACTTATAAAACACAGCAGGTGTAGCTTTCCAGTTGAGTCAGTGGGGCTCATTTAGGGACCTCAGATCCTCTCGCTGATACATTGTTCAGCCCTCCGCCCTTCTCTTTCTTACCAGGATGTGTTTTCACATTTGCACAGATCGTTAGTACAAGGTGATAAAGGAAAGCAGATGGAACTCTTATTAAGGCAGGGCTGGCTCTTTCCTCCCACAGATAGTTTGGGGAAGAGCAAGAATGAGGACGAGGAAGGGGATAGGAACCTCCGGCCTCTGACCCTCTTATTTACTTTAATGTCTGCCTTTCTAGACAATCATGTTAGAAGCAGAGATCAGTCTTTGAATTAATAATGAGAACAGTCTTTTCCTTTATCTTCTCAAATTTTAGAGGAACTACTTTTTATGAAGCAGTAATCGAGCCTGCTACTAAATAATTCTCAAGCTTTTTGTTCTCAGGATCCCTTTATACTCTATATTTTTGAGGGCCACCAGAAAACTTTTACTTATATCTGTTAATATTTACCATATTAAAAACTAAAGTTGATGATTTAGAAAATGTATTGAATCACTTTTATAATAGCATTTATAAACCAATTAAATGAATAATATACTTCTACCAGACCACCTGACCTGCCTCTTGAGAAACCTGTAGGCTGGTCAAGAAGCAACAGTTAGAAATGGACATGGAACAACAGACTGGTTCCAAATCGGGAAAGGAGTACGTCAAGGCTGTATATTGTCACCTTGCTTATTTAACTTATATGCCGAGTACATCATGAGAAATGCTGGACTGGATGAAGCACAAGCTGGAATCAAGATTGCTGGAGAAATATAAATAACCTCAGATACACAGATGACACCACCCTTATGGCAGAAAGTGAAGAAGAACTAAAGAGCCTCTAGATGAAAGTGAAAGAGGAGAGTGAAAAAGATGGCTTAAAGCTCAACATTCAGAAAACTAAGATCATGGCATCTGGTCCCATCACTTCATGGCAAATAGATGGGGAAACAGTGGAAACAGTGACAGACTATTTTGGGGGGCTCCAAAATCACTGCAGATGGTGACTGCAGCCATGAAATTAAAAGACGTTTGCTCCTTGGAAGAAAAGCTATGACCAACCTAGACAGCTTATTAAAGAGCAGAGACATTACTTTGCCAACAAAGGTGTGTCTAGTCAAGGCTATGGTTTTTCCAGTGGTCATGTATGGATGTAAGAGTTGGACTATAAAGAAAGCTGAGTGCCAAAGAATTGATGCTTTTGAACTGTGGTGTTAGAGAAGACTCTTGAGAGTCCCTTGGACAACAAGGAGATCCAACCAGTCAATTCTAAAGGAAATCAATCCTGAATATTCACTGGAAGGACTGATGCTGAAGCTCCAATACTTTGGCCCCGATGCAAAGAACTGACTCTTTTGAAAAGACCCCGATGCTGGGAAAGATGGAAGGCGAGAGAAGGGGACGACAGAGGATGAGATGGTTGGATGGCATCACTCACTCAATGGACATGAGTTTGAGCAAACTCTGGGAGCTGGTGATGGACAGGGAGGCCTGGCGTGCTGCAGTCCATGGGGTCGCAAAGAGTCAGACACGACTGAGGGACTTAACTGAACTGATGAGTAATAATTATACTTAAAATTTAGTGAAAAAATTAGCATTTAAAAATTTTTGAAAATCTTCATGTTTGGTTTAATAGTAGACTGCTAGATTCTCTGCTTCCACGTTTTGTCTGTCACAGTATATCACAAGTCATGTAGCTTCTAGAATACTCCACTGTAACTTATGAGAGAGAGACTGAAAAATGTTTTTATTGTTATTATGAAAATAGGTTTGACTTCATGGATACCCTGAACAGAATCCCTGAACCATACTTTGAGAATCACTGTGTTACCATAGTATTTTCAGTTGCCATACATATTTTTTTCTTCATGCTATTTCTGGCTCCTTTTTCAGTGGCAATGTATTATGGAAGTGCTGGGGAATCCCAGTAATATTTCAGATCTCTCTAAAGGTGGAACTTATAGCACACTAGCTTTGTGTTTGGGGTTTATGAAAGAGTACTTTGAGTATCACAGCTACAGCTTCTTGGTTTGTAAATTTACAAAGGATCCTGTTTTGCCAGCTAATCATGTGTATTAAAAACTGGACACCTGAGGGCAGCAGAACACAATTAAGCTTATCTGATAGAGACGCATATGAAACCAAAGCAAAGAAGCAGCTTTCAGCAGAGCTCCAGAACTGAAGTCATTACCAAGTCAGTAGTGTGCTTTTTCAGCACTTACTGTAACATGTTGGAGGAGGTGGAGTTGCCATGTGGGAGGGTATGCCTGCTGTGTCTTAATATCTCAAGATTTATGAAGCCAGATTTTACCAATGGATCAAGAGAGCCTTCAGTTTCTCCGAAAGCATGTTTTCCACAAAGCTTCCAGACTTTACACTATTAAAAATGAAAAATTTGAGGATTGTTATACTAATTCTTCAACCTTTCATCCAGAGTGTAGACTGTGGGCTGCTTCCTGGTGAGTGCAGAGTTGAGACGCCACTTCAGCAGCAGCTCACCCTCAGGCCTGAGCGAGGGTCAGGTCTTGGCTGGAGCTCCATTCTCCGTGTCAGAGAAGCGGGCTCAAAGCAAAGCCGTGGTCACACTTAGGCTCAGTTTTGGACTGTAGCTTGTGTGGTGTCTAAGACGTTGCTAAGATCTCCATCTTACCTTTCCTCCTCCACTCTCAGTTACCGCTGAAGTCCGGAGCTGATTATCTGCTGGGATGGGGGGAAAATGCCACCACTTTAGCAGAGGATAAACCCGAAGTTAAAGCCCAGAGTGTGTCGGATGCCTGACCCATTAGCTCATCTGTGACGTGTCCTCGGGACTGGGGCCTCCTCCTTCCATTTTCCTGTAGCCTCGTGCTCAGTCGCTCCAGTCGTGTGCAACTCTTTGCAACCCCGTGGAGCCTTAGTGCACCAGGCTCCTCTGCTGTGAGATTCTCCAAGCAAGACTGCTGGAGTGAGTTGCCATGCCCTCCTCCAGGGAGTCTTCCCAACCCAGGGATTGAACCTGTGTCTCCTGCATTGCAAGCAGATTCTCTCACCAATGACCCACTGGGGAAGCCCTTCTTATCGACTAAGGGCCTGCAAACCACGCCCCGCAGTCCAGCTGGTTTTCCTGAACACGATCACACACATTTGCAGACTAAAATGACAGCGTTGAGTAGTTGTAACAGGGATCTTACGGCCTGTAAAGCCTAGAATATTTATCTGATCCCTGACAGAAATTTACAAAACTTGTCTCTTCCAGACCAGACTCTTGCCCTGGTCTATGAAACCTTCTACTTCCTCCCTAAAAGTAGTAGGTAAGGCTGAGGAGGATCCTTTTACCTAACATTCTAAATGAGAAACATGTTTACATCCAAGTTATATTTTTCAGACATGATAAATTCATCATAATTTATTCATATAAATACTTTATATCTAAAAGGAATCAAATGGAGAAAACAGCTCTTTATTTTTAAGAAAATATATTTTTAAATGACTGTTTAGTCATTTGGGGAGAATAACCTTAAATTTGTCTGGGAGTGTGAACCCCCAGTCTGGGTTTTTTTTTTTTTTTTTTTAACTTTTGACTAATATTTTCTCTCATTAAGGATAGTACCTTAATTGGTTAAATTGTCAAGATTTGGGCCTGACTGGTATTTTGGGATTTCAGATAGAATTATTTTTTGTGGCTTCTCCATTTTAAGTTTGGTTAAAAATGCCTCCTGATTCTAAAGATATGATCTCCAGATTTACATTCTTTGAACATCTCAGATTTGATTGGAAATACTGTATTGATTTCAAAGAATAATTTTCGAGCCTTTCAGTGCATAGGAGGCCTTTTCAAATTCCTATGCTTTATTCATTTAATGGGAAAGAATTCAGAATATCAGAAAGTTCTATGAAAGTGCTGCCTTGGCATGCAACTGCCAGCATTTGTTTCAGAGAAGGCCTCCTTTTCCCCAAAGTCATGATTCAACTTGAAAACAAGACTAGAACCATGATGCCTATGAACTGTTGAGATGCAAAGTCAGTGATTAGAGTAAGCTTTGACAGTATTTGTTTGAATAATAGTTTTTCAAATTAATTGATACAAATTGGTATAACACAGTCTCATAAGTACTTATAAGGACTGTTTCTTGATGACAAAGACTTCATTTTCCTTGGACTCCCTGATAAAAATAGCATAAAGACTTGGGGAGTGTTTAAACATGGATGTCAGCAGGACGCACAGTGGGCTCACCTGACTCTGCTTTTGCTCCTAGACGTCACCGGGAAGAATGACTAGTGAGGCAGAGGAGGACAGGGAGTTGCAGATGTAAACAGCCTTGACTATTCAGGAAGTTAGCTTACAGAAATAAGAGGATTATAAGAGAATACTATCAACAATTGTATGTTAACAAAAGATCACGCACGTGAAATGGACAGGTTCCTAGAATGATAAATACTGTTGAAACTGAATCAAGGAGAAATAGAAAATCTGAATAGACCTATAGCAAATAAAGAGATTTAATTAATAATAAATAAAACTTTCCTCAAAGAAAAGCCCAAGACCAGATGGCTTTATTTGTGAATTATACTAAACATTTAAAGAGGTTTTGATATAAATCCTTCACAAAATCTTCAGAAAAAAATAAAAGGGGAGTGATTACTTTTCAAAGCATTCTATGAGGACTATACTACCCTGATACCAAAACCAGACAAAACTATCACAAGAAAACTAATATCCCTTATGAATAGCCCTGTGAATATAGACTCAAAATCCTTAGAAAAAGGAAAATATAGTCTAGCAGTATATAAAAAAGACTATATATTCTAACCATTTGAAATTTATTATAGGAATGCAAGATTAGTTCAACATATGAAAATCAATCTAAACTCCTTATTAATGGAATAAAAGAGAAAAGCCATGATTATCTCAGTAAATACATAAGCACTGCCAAAATCCAACACCATTTTATAACTAAAAAAAAAAATATATAATATGCCAGGAATAAAAAGGAATTTCGTTAATTCCTAAAAATGAGCATTTATGAAAAACTCATAGCTAACATCATACTTTCTGGAAAAGTTGGAAGACTTTTTGTGCCCCAGATCAGAAACAAGGCAAAAGTGTCCAGCCTTGCCACTTCTTTGTTACATATTGAAGATTTTATCCAGGGTGAGTAGGCAAGGAAAAAAAATAAAACATGTCATGATTAGAATGAAATAAGTAAAATTTTCTCTGTTTGCAGAAGACTTGATCTTTTATGTAGAAAATCCTAAGGAATCTACAAAAGAAAAAAATGATTAGAATCTAAAAAACAGTTCCGCAAGGCTGTAGAATAAAAGTTGAAAATACAAAGATCGTTTGCATTGCTGACACTAGCGGTGAAGAATGTGAAAAGGAAATGTTCCATTTACAGTATCATCAGAAATACTAAGACACTTAAGAATAAACTTAACAAAATAAGATGAATGCATTGACGTTGAAAACTACAAAACATTGTTGAAAGAAACCAAGTAAGTGGAAAGTAATTTCATGGTATTGGATTGGAACCCTTAGTGTTAAAGTGCCATGCTCTCCAGAGTGATCTTCAGATTCAACACAGTCATCCTCAAAATGCCAGCTGACCTTTTTGTCCCCACAGAAAATTGATAAGCTGCTACTGAAATTCAATTACAATTTCTATCCAAGTCCCAATGGCATTTTTTGCAGAAAAGAAAAATTCATCCTAAAATTCACATGGAATCTCAAGGGACTGTGAATAGCCTAAACAGATTTGAAAAACAACAAAACTAGAGAACTCACACCTCCTGATTTCAAAACGTATTACACATCTACAGTAATCTAAAGAGTGTGATACTGGTGTAAAGACAGGCAAATAGGCAAACGGAATAGAATACAGAGCCCCTAATGGACTCTTGTATATATACTTTTTAATGATCTTCAGCAAGGGTGCCAAGATTACTCAATGGGGAAAGGACAGTCTCTTCAACACATGGTGCTGGGAATAAAGGACATCCAAAGCAGAAAGTGAAGTTGTACCCTTATACCATATAAAAGATTAACTCAACGTAGATTAAAGGCCTAAAACGGCAAAACTATGAGAATAAAACATAGAGATAAAGCTTCATAATGTTGGACTTGGCAATGATTTCTTGGATCCGACACCCAAACCACAGGTAGCAAAATTTAAAATAGACAAATGGGCTTACAGCAAACTTGCAAACTTTTGTACACAAAAGAATACTACAAAGTGAAATGACAACCTACAGAAAGGGAGAAGATATTTGCAACTCTTATATCTGATGAGTAATAAATATCCAGAATATGTAACGAACTCCTACAACTCTACAACAGTTAAATTAATTACCCCATTTTAAAAGAGGGAAAAGGATTTGAATTAGACATTTATCTGAAGATATTATACAAATAACAAGGAAGCATATGAAAAAATTCTCAACTTTCACTAATTATCAGAGAAATGCCAATTAAAACTACCTCATACCTATGAGGATGGCTACTTTTTTTTTTTTTTTTTTAAAAGCAAAA
Source organism: Bos indicus x Bos taurus (assembly GCF_003369695.1). Taxonomy (NCBI): domain Eukaryota; kingdom Metazoa; phylum Chordata; class Mammalia; order Artiodactyla; family Bovidae; genus Bos; species Bos indicus x Bos taurus. Next base: position 38,200,966 of record NC_040102.1, read on the forward strand.
TAACAGAAGGTGGCAAGTATAGGGAGAAATTGGAATCCTTGTATGCTGTTGGTGGGATTGTAAAATGGTGTACCCCTATGGAAAGGAACATGGCAGTGCCTTAAAAAATTAGAAATAGCACATGATACCCCTATCCTATTTCTGGGTATATATCTAAAAGATTTGAAAGCAGGATCTCAAGGAGATATTTGCATACCCATGTTCATAGCAGTACTTCACAAAGCCCGGAAGTGGAACACCCCAAATGTCCATCAATGGATAAACTGTCGAACAAAATTGTAGTATACATCTAATGAAATCCTCAGCCTTAGAAAGGAGGAACCTCTGACACGTGCTGCAAGATGGACAAACTTTGAGAACACTATGATTTCACTTTCATGAGTTACCTAAATATTCAGAGTCATTAGAACAGAAGGTAGACTGATAGTTTCCAGAAGGTGGAGGGGAGGTGGATAGGAAGTTATATAGAGTTTAAGATTTGCAAGATGAAGTAGTTCTGGAAATCTGTTTCACCACAATGTAAAAATACATAACCCTACTGAACTGTGCACATAAAAATCATTAAGATGGTGAATTGTTTGTATTTTTAACCATAACAATAAGAATGCAGAGGTGAAAACAACTTGCTACAAAGCTATGAGAGTCAAGAGAGTGTTACACTGGCATCAAACCAAACATCTAGATCTGTTCAATAGAGTTAAGAGTTAAGGAGTAAACCCTTACATTCCAGTCTGTTGATTTTTGATGAGGATGCCAAGGCCACTCATTGGAGAAAGAATACATATGGTGCTGGGACAGCTGGATAGTCATATGCAAAAGAATGAAATTAGATTTTTCTTTGCTACTCTGTACAAAAATTAATGCGAAATGGATCAAATATCTAAATGTAAGAGCTAAAAGTATAAAATCTCTTAGAAAACATAGGAGTAAATCTTTGTGACTTTGGATTGATTTGACATTAATTTGTTACATATGACACCAAAAGCACAAGCAACCAAAGAAAAAATAAGTAAATTGAAATATCATCTAGATTAAAAACTTTCTCTGCTTCAAAGAATACCATCAAATGAGAAAATGCACATGATAGGAGACAGTATCTGCAAAGTACATATGCGGTAAGGAGCTTGTATCAAGAATATGTAAAGAACACAACTCAAGAATAAAAGACAATAATAAAAGGACAAAGGATTCAAATCAGCATTTCTCCAAAGAATATGTACATGTGGCCAGTAATGCATGAATGTATGCTGAACATCACCAGTCATTGCTGCTGCCGCTGCTGCTAAGTCGCTTCAGTCGTGTCTGACTCTGTGCAACCCCATAGACGGCAGCCTACCAGGCTCCTCTGTCCCTGGGATTCTCCAGTCAAGAACACTGGAGTGGGTTGCCATTTCCTTCTCCAAAGCATGAAAGGGAAACGTGAAAGTGAAGTCGCTCAGTCGTGTCCAACTCTTTGCAACCCCATGGACTGCAGCCTACCAGGCTCTTCCGTCCATGGGAGTTTCCAAGCAAGAGTACTGGAGTGGGGTGCCGTTGCCTTCTCAGTCATTAGGGAAATCCAAATCAGAAGCACAGGACACCAGTTTACACCCACTAGGTTGGCTTAAATAAAAAAGACAGAGAAGTGTTGGAGAGGATGTAGAGAAGCGGAAACCTTACACGCTTTTAGTGGGTATGTAACCTGGTGCCAGCAGTTCCTCAAGTGATTAAACACAGAGTTGCCATATGACCCAGCAATCCCGCTCCTGGGTGCACACATAGGAGGAATGAAAACAAGTCCACCCAAACTTATGCGAATATTTTTAGCTATATTATAGGAACCACAATGTGGAAGCAGTCCAAGTAGCCACCAATTTCTGAATGGATAAACAGAATTTAGTAAGTTCATATAATGGAATGTTGTTTGGCAATAAAAAGAAGTTAAATACTGGTTAATGCTTCAATATGGGTGAACTTGAAAGCATTATGCTAAATGAAAGAAGCCAGTCATAAAAGACTGTATTTGTATGATTCCATTTATGTGAAGTGTCCTGCATAGGCAGCTCCACAGGGCTTAGTAAATAAGAAGTTTATTATTGGTGTTCAAGAGAATGGGTAGTGAGGTGGAAGAGAGATCTAAGAGTGATGGCTAATGGATGTGGAGCGGCTTTCTGGGGTGATAAAAATGTTCTCAGTTTAGACTGGTGATGGCCATACTGCTTTAATGATATACTAAGAATTACTGAATTGTATAGTTCACAAGAATGAATGTTACATGAATTATATTTCGATAAAGCTGGTGTTTTTTTAAAAGTTGTAGTAAGTTGACACTTATATAACTGACATATTGACACTTACATATAACTTACTGGCATATTTTTAAAAATCTTCTTGTTTTGCTCCTGGTATTTGTAATTTGTCTACTTTTCCATAGTTTTATTTTTGTTTGTATAACATGTTTTTATATTTGGGAGTCTTGATATTGTTTTATTTGATACTTATTTTAACAAAAATTGCATAAATTGAGATGAAAGTTTCAGTTTCTTATTGCCAAAAGACTCAGGTGTTTCAATATAAAGCATTCTAAAACAAGTTTTATCATTATTAACATTGCAAGGATTAAAAACAGATAATGTCATCAAGTGAAAGTGAAGTCACTCAGTCGTGTCCGACTCTTTGTGAGCCCATGGACTGTAGCCTACCAGGCTCCTCCGTCCATGGGATTTTCCAGTCAAGAATACTGGAGTGGGTTGCCCTTTCCTTCTACAGGAGATCTTCCTGACCCAGGGATTAGAACCCGGGTCTCCCGCATGGTAGGCAGACGTTTTACCATCTGAACCACCAGGGAAGTCCACTGACAGGTCGGTATAAACCCCCGACAGGTTTCTGCTGTGAGCCGTATGAGGTCACTGCGGAACCGCAGAGCAGGGCTCCTTATTTGCTTCACGCAGGACGTTTCATTCATTCACACAAGCACACTGTAGAGTTAGTAAAGTACAGCAGAAAACATGTTTGCTAGGAGAACAAGGACCTAGAGCTCCAAGCATCCTTGCCTTGTCCTGAAGGATCCCGGATGAACCCCCAAGATGAAAGGCTGCTGCTGAGCCATAAAAGACTCCAGGATTCTTGGCCTCCAGAGGAGAAGAATTCAATCCGGGGCCAGTGACGAGGCTTGATTGCTCAGAGCTTTTGTGTAGTAAAGTTCTATTAAAGTATAAAAGGGATAGAGAAAGCTTCTGACACAGACATCAGAAGGGGGCAGAAAGAGTGCCCCAATGTTATCAAATCACATATTAAAAAAACATTTTTGTTCTTAAGTGATGATTAAATTATGTCCTCTTTTAATTTTGTTAAAAGCAAAGAATTGAAACCACCTAACTTGGAAAAGAATTTTTTACGTAGTCATTATTCATTCATTTTCTCAAATCCTTGAATCATATCCCAGAAAAGCCTTGCCAAGTCATATCAAAATGACTATTGATCGTACTTGCTAGTTTTTAGCTTAGGTGGCACCCTGTTTGATCCGATACACTTGATAAGGGAAAATTGAGCTATTGTCTTTTTCAATATAACGTTAGGAAACAGTATTTTCCATTAAGGTTCCTTTCTGTGCTTTAAATAAATTTCCACCAAAACTTGGGACTACAGCTGCAATGTATTTAAGTTATAGGAAATATCTACCAGACACATTAATTGGCAAAGCCAGTTCTCATTGTTAAAACATTTATGCAGTCTTTCCTCTAAGTGTGACTATCTATGCTGTCTTTCCTGATGGAAGAGGTAGGGTTTCAAACAAAAGTTATAATTAATTAGCAAGCACTGGACAGATTGTTTCATGTTTTAAGGCAGAAAGGCAGTTGTGGAAAAGGAAGTGAGAAGCGATGACTTTGAAGACACACAGGTGACTCTGTTCTCAGGCAGATGTGTATTTTTTAAGTTCTGTATAAATACTCCCTTGAAACTGTCTCTGGTTTTGCATTCCTTTTAAAGTCTGTCTCCAGAACATTCTGCACCAACTTGCAGACTGCTGTCCCACCCTGCTCTTGGTCTTCTCTGAATAGAATACAGCTGCAGAGCACGCGCTGCATCTGCCCGTGTGTCGTGTGCAGGGCCGTGCCGTGTGGGCGCACTTCATGTTCACTTGGACCACATTTGCCAGAGCCCCAGTCTCTGCACTTTGTTCTGCGTCCCTGCTCATGGCATGGGTTTCTGTGGGAGTCCAGACTCAACCTCAGAATCCTTCACAACTGGCAACTTTTATTAGCCAGTTGGAGCTGGCACTGGAGGCAATTCTGTGTCATAGCAATTTTATTAGTTTTCTCAGCATATTTGCATCTCTTCTCTTTTTACAGTTCACATTTTCTGTGTGTTTAGTCGCTCAGTCATGTCCAACTCTTTGTGACCCCATGTACTGCAGCCTGCCAGGCTCCTCTGTCCATGGCGATTCTTCAGGCAAGGACATTGGAGTGGGTTGCCATGCCCTCCTCCAGGGGAATCTTCCTCACGCAGAGATTGAACCCAGATCTCCTGCATTGCAGGTGGATTCTTTGCCATCTGAGCTATAAGGGAAGCCCTCACATTTTCTAATTTTTGTTTATTAATGAGATCATCTTTGGTTAAACTTATTATCCTTAAGTTGAGAACGAGTTTGGAAACAGTTCTCCAAGGATCTCTTGCTTTTCTTACATTTTGTAAACTGAAGTTTGGTTGCCTTTGTTCTGGTCTGTCTTTACAATATTATTTCTGTGGTGAGCAGCATTGGAAAAGTGACTTAGTGATTCCCAGAGCAGTGGTTAGATTTGTGTATGGCCTTGAAAGATACAAGCTGGTTTCTCTCTTTACAGCCAAGGGGTAGATATGCTTAACTGTCCCATTGCGAGGATTCAGGTTCCCAAACCTCAGCACTTCTCCTGTGTGTGCAGGAGTCAGCTGGCCCCACTCAAGGTGCTCTGAGTACTGGGACTCAGGGAAGTGGAGCAAGAAAGCGCTGGGGTCCCGGCCACTTCCGTTGTGATAAATTCCTGCGGTCCTGTTCTGACTGCATTCGGCGGCCTGTGATAGGCTAAGTTCTTAGCTTGAAGTAGCAGCCTGAAATCTCAGGTCCTTCATCATTCTTGGCAATAGGTAGGAAATACAAATAAAGAAGCAAATAAATAGCCATCAGAGTTCAGCTAAGAAATATCATTTTATTCATGCTTTTCCTGTAAAAACTACATTATATATTCTTTTCATAAATGTAGCAAAGGTTTTTCAGATTTTTTCTTAGGCTAAAATAAAACCTTGACATAATTTTGCTATTCATATTTAATGACAGTTTTCAAAGCATAATAAGCCATCTGTTTTTTTCATATGCATATAAACTTGTAGGTATATATATACACACACATATATTGGGGTGTTTGTGTCTGGTTTTGAAAAACCAAATCAATCTTATTTTGTTTGATCACATTTTCAAGAAATAATCTTAATTCCACCTGTGTCATCGTGATGTGTTATTTGCCTCTGTTCCAGAATATTGGAAAGAAGATGACCTGCCAAGAGTTCATCGCAAACCTCCAAGGGGTAGATGAAGGTGGTGATTTCTCCAAGGATCTACTGAAAGTAAGCATTGAAATGGTATTTATGTATTTACTTACTGAAGTAGAGTTGATTTAAAATATTATGTTAGTTTCAGGTATATAACATAATAATTCAAAATTTTTAGAGATTATACTTCATTTGAAGTTATTATAAACTATTGACTATATTCTCTTTGCTGTACAATATATTCTTGTAACTTATTTTTTTATATTTAGTAGTTTGTATCTCTTAATGCCCTACCTTGAAATACTGGTATTTAAAATATGTTTATATTTTCTACTTACTTTTTAATGTAAAATAGGCTAAGACCACTAAAGTCTTTTGTTGTTGTTTTTTTTTAGTTTTTCTGGTGAGGTTTCTGTTGGACATTGTCCTTGACATGTCAGACTGAAAACTACCCTTCAATTAATAATTCCTAGAAGTCCACATTATAATTTATAATACTGAGATAATCAGTAGATTTTGAATAATTCGTGCTACAACTAGTGGGCATTTTTTGATTTATGTGACTGTCAGAACTTGAGAAAGATCACCATGGTATATTCACTATGGAAACAAAAGAGCATTTGTCAGACAATAAAGGAAGCAGTTCTGACTGTTCAGTCCTCAGAAATCCACTCAGGCCGTCTTTGGAAAGACATTAAATTAAAATCTGAGTAATTGTGGAATGCCTGAGTTACTTGCACTGAGCTTTATTATTGACAACAGTTAGTGTGTTTTCCCTCTAATCAACTTTGGAATTCATAACATCCTGCAGCAGTATACATGAGATATGCATTTGACTCAAATACAAAATATAGAGATTGATAATGGATGTGGCTATTTTTGAAGTTCAGGATAAGATGTGTGTGTTGAGAATGTGATTTTTACAGATTTCTGTTTGATTCTGATTTTCTTTTTAAAAACTTTGTACACATGTATATTTCTTTTGACATCAGTTCCTTTGACTGAATTTGCTAAGAAGGGCAGCACATTTTGAATCATGGTATAATATGGAAATGTATGAGTAGAAAGATAAGTCCTTATGTTTTCTATGACTTTTAAACTACGTAATATATAGAATTGAGTTCTGCCAGATTTAGAGAGACATATATACTCTGAAAAATGAAAAAAGGTGTAAAAATGGTATTACGAGATTCTGAGTTTGACTGGCTTTAATTGCAGCTCATTAAAAAATTATATTATGAAAAAAGCAAGAGGAAATGTATCTTCAGCTTACTATATAAGGAAGGTGTTTTTTAAGTCCTTTCTCTATGGAACAAATGCTGCCATTTCTGAAGCTACAATTCCAAATGGGAATGGGAAGTAAAAGATGGTGGATTGGGACTTGATGTACTCTGTACATCCATGGAAGGCAGATGGTAGACACATGGAAACAGGCCTTTTCTCGTTCCAGTGGTGTTAGCATGGAATGTAACTCTCTTTCTAGGAGAGGCTTTGTGAGGCCTTTATCAAGTTACGCCAGAAATTAAAACTGACAGGTAGAATTTTTATAGTAAGCTTTTAGACTTTTGTGGTAGGCTGTGGTAACATGCATGACTGTGGGTTGATTAGTGGGCAGCTTTGGAGCATGTTTGAGGGAGCTTTCCAAACCAAATGCAGTGAATGTACAGTCCAGTGGCCACCATTCATCTTGGGTAAGCATGTGTGCTTTGATTTACTCTGCCAAGAATTTGCTGGATGATTTGTTGCAGTCGTACAATTGAGATCATGCTTAAAAATCTCAGGGGGAAAAATAAGTGTTATGCTGGTTTTTATTTACTGTGGGAAGTTGACAATGAAATGATGCCAAAAATGACAGTGGCATTTACATGGAAATTGTCAAGTAAAATATTGATTTCCTTTTGTAATAAACCTCAGCCACTCACCAACCCAAGAGGAGGGCTTTCTGTTTCAGTAAGAATCTGGATTGTACTGCAGATTCCAGCAAGAAAAGATTTTCTTCAAACTGTTTGTTTCATTTTACTCTTCTCTCTGACCAGCCCTCTTAATGGCTTTTCCTTCTTTCCTCTCTCCCTCTGCCTCCCTTTCTCTTCCTCTCAGTTTCTTTTTAATTCTGCCTTTGACTTTCTCTTTTGTTTTCTCTTAGTCTCTTCTTATCTTTCTTTCTCTCCTCCCCGCCCACCAAAACACTCTCTCTCTCTCTCTCTCCTGAGATAAATTATTGGGTGGGATATGAATAGGCCTTTGGGGGGCAGTATTACATACATGCCACACAGATAGATACATATGTCCAGATAAACACATACACATTTGGTATCATCTTACAGGTTCTAGATAACTCCTTTCTCTCTTCTGCCACCCCTTTCCCAACTTAAAAATTACAGGCATATACTCCATTCAGTTTAATTTATGAGGTGAGCCGTTTAAAGTTATATGGACGGAACTGATAAATGGTTATTGCTACATATTGACCTTATTACTTTTAAGATTTCTTTGGAAATCTTAAAGTAGCATTTGGATTTTCTTTTTGGACCAGAAGTAACATTCTGACCCATATCTGTTGTTCAGGGTAGTTGCATAGTCAGGAATATTTATTGAAGACCCACTCTGTGTTCAGGTGTGGACTTGGAGAACATATCAGAACCAAATGGGCCCCTGGTCTCAGAGACCACAGACTACTGAAAAAGATGGAGGGTCCTTTCTCCCTTAAATAGACAGTTATTCCATATTAAAATAAAAATATAAGATGAATTCTGCTTGTTGTTAGTAGGAATGATAATAAAAAATAGACCTTAACATACTTAAAGGTATGCACCATGAGGGACTTGTTTCAAACCTATAATTCAGAGACTTGAGTTAATATTTAGCTGTAAATTTGCCTTAGATTACATGAAAAGGATAGATAATGGTATATTGAGCCCTTTTTCACACTTTACAATTTACTGCTATTTCCCTGCTATTTACTCAAATGACCTAAACAGACACACGAGTGTATGAGTCCTTTGTGCAAATAAGAGTTTTCCCCAATAAGTTGCTTAAATGATGATAAGTAACAGATATCTATGGTATAAAATGGAAGAAGTTGGGTACCAAAAGACAACTGGTGATAGAATATTATTTAGGTTCTTTAAACTTGAAATCTGGTTGGGAGGACGTGCTATTTGAGATAAGCCTCCATTTAAAATATTGGTACAGTTTTAGTAGGAGACTGATTTTGATTTAGGTTGATATTCCACTTCAACTCCTATCCCCTTTCTTCTCCATAAACATTAATGCTCTTTCTTCCTTCCTTCTCTCTCTCTCCTTCTTTTCTCTCTCTCTCTCCCTTTCCTTCTGTCTTTCCTTTTTTCTTTCTATCTCTCTCTCCCTCCTGCCTATTTCCTCACCAAATCAAGACCAAACTCTGCCAGACCATCTGATGTGTCCATGGCTCCACTGGGTGTGCCAATCCCAGTGCCTTCAGGCGTCACTGGGGGTGAGGTGGAAGAAAGGGGAAGAGGGAAAATCTGCTTTTAGTTCTGATGACTTAATAGGACATCCCTAAGATTCTAATAAGTAATAAAGCTCTTAGGACTCAAACAGAAGGAGATGAGAATGTGAGATGCGGGCCAGCTCTGGGTTGGAGGATGAAGTTCCTGAGAGACATGATACATGAGGATTATGACTATTGTCTGGGGAACTCTGCTGACGGTTCCAATCTCAGCTCCCCTGTCTGATTAGCTGAGGGGTTATGAGCAAATTCACTTAAACTTTGTCTCCTGATTGCCTCATCTATGAAATGGGAGGCTTTATTAACACCTACCTCATCTAGTTGTTTTAATAAGTTAATATATCCAAAGACTTCACAGTTCTAGTATGTGTTAGCTATTATAACTTTTTAAAGTGAAGTCGCTCAGTCGAGTCCAACTCTTTGCAACCCCATGGACTGTCACCCACCAGGCTCCTCCGTCCATGGGATTTTCCAGGCAAGAGTACCGGAGTGGGTTGCCATTTCCTTCTCCAGAGGGTCTTCCCGACCCAGGGATTGAACCCGGGTATCCCACATTGTAGGTAGACAGTTTCACCCTCTGAGCCACCAGGAAAGTCATTATAACTTTTTAGTATTGTTTTATTCTTTACCTATGTCAAAGTGGACTGGACAAGGACTCCACCCCTTCCTGCGAGCATTTGGACTCAAGGTATCTTAACACTTCCTGGGCAGAGTGGGATTAGTGTCAATAGACAGGACTTCTGTCCCCCATCCTTTTCAGCCTAAACACACCCATCATTTTGTTTTTAGAAGGGACCATCTGTGACTTTGACCTTGAGCATTTTCTCCTATTGTGGTAAGATTTTAATCCTCATCATTTGTGGCTTCTTTGCTATCTAAAGACTTGCTGGTTCCGAAGAAAGGCCATTGAAGTCCTTCACAGAAGGCATTTGTGCAGTGATGCCTGTCTTGACATTGTACAGGCATCTGACAATGAACCTTGGTTAACCCTATATTTTCTGCCCTTTTAACCTTGTTAAGCAACAGTGCCTCATCCATCTTGCTGCATTTTTATATCTTATCTTTGGTTTGGGTCTTTGATGCTGCAAGAGTGCAGGGACTAAGGAGAATTTGGTCTTAAACTGGTCCTGAGATCAGAAGAAACGTTGAAGAAGCAAATTAGTTCTGATCTTCTTTAAAGATCCCAAGAAAATCCTGGGATATTAATGGAGATGTGAATTGTTTGAAGTGACTACAAACCCTGGGAAAGAAGAAATATTGCTGGGTGTCTCCCTACTCTATGTGTTCTCCAGATGGAGAGCTCTGGGTCAGAAGGCTCATGGGTTTATTGGTCAGCTTTTGTAGATTATAGACTGTTATCCTGGGAATGAATCTCTTCCACACAGAAGACTGGAGTAGGTTGCCATTTTCTTCTCCAAGGGATTGTTTCCTTAATTTCTCTTTCTGATCTTTTGTTGTTAGTGTGTAGAAATGCAGCAGATTTCTATGTATTAGTTTTGTATCCTGCAGCTGTACTGAACTCATCGGTGAGCTCTGGTAGTTTTCTTGTGGTGTCTTTAGGTGGCGATGGTGTCTTTTATATGTATAGTGAGGCTTCCGCAACAAAACTAAAGTGTCACTTCATGTCATCTGCAAAGAGTGACAGTTTTGCCTGCTCTTTTCCTATTTGGATTCCTTTTATTTATTTTTCTCTTGTCTAACTGCTATGGCTGGGACTTCCAAAACTATGTTGAATAAAAGTGGTGATAGTGTGCATCTTTTGTCTTTTTCCTGATCTTAGAGGAAATGCTTTCAGCTTTTCACTCGTGTGTATGATGTTAACTGTGAATTTGTCATATATGGTATGACCTTTATTATGTTGAGATATATTTTCACTATGCCCATTTTCTGAAGAGTTTTTATCAGAAATGGACATTAAATTTTATCAGAATCTTTTTCTGCATCTATTGGGATGATCATATGGTTTTTATTCATTAGTTTGTTAATGTGGTATATCACTTTGATTGATTTGCAAATAACTGAAAAATCCTTGTCCAGAAAACTGGACAGCTATATGTAAAAGAATGAAATCAGAACATTCTCTAACGCCATACACAAAAATAAAATGGATTAAAGGCTTAAATGTAAGACTGGATACTGTAAAACTCCTAGAGGAAAACCTGGACGGAACACTCTTTGACATAAATCGTAGCAATATTTTTTTTTGGATCTATCTCCTAAAGTAAAGGAAATAAAAGTAAAAATAAACAAATGAAACCTTTGAACTTAAAAACTTTTGCATAGCAAAACCATTGAGAAAATGAGAAGATAGTCTACTAAATGGGTGAAAATATTTGCAAATGATATGACCAATAGGGGTTGATATTCAACCTTTATAGACAGCTAATACAACTCAATATCAAAAAAACTAACAACCTGATTAGAAAATGGATGGAAGACCTAAATAGCTATATTTCTAAAGTGGATATGCAGATGGCCAATAGACTCATGAAGAGATGCTCAGTATCATAAATCATCAGGGAAATGCAGAGCAAAGCCACAGTGAGCCATCACCTCACACCTGTCAGGATGGCCGTCATCAAAAATGACACAAATAGCAATTTTTGGCAATTATGTGGAGAAAAAGGAAATCTGTACACTGTTGGTGGGAATGTAAATTGGTGCAGCCACTGTGGAAAACAGTCTGGAGGTTTCTCAAAAAATAAAAACTAGAACCATATAACCTAGTACATTCGCTCCTGAGTATACAATCCAAAAAACAGTGATTTGAAAAGATATATGCACATCATTGTTCACAGAAGCATTATTTACAATGGCCAAGATAGGGAAGCAACTTAAGTGTCCATCAGCAGATGACTGGATAAAGAATATCATGGAATACTACTCCGCCATAGAAAGAATGAAATTTTGCCATTTGCAGCAACAGGAATGGACTATAAGTGAATAAAATCAGAGAGACAAATCCAAACACTGTATGATATCACTTACATGTAGAATCTAAAAATAAAAAAAAACAAAGGCCTGAAAAAGCACAAAAGAAGGAGATTCACAGATTCAGGCAACAAACAAATGGTTACTAGTTGGGGGAGGGGGGCCACAGTGTAGGTGGGGGAAGTGGGAGGCACAAACAGTTGGGTTTAAGAAAGACTCAGAAAGTTTTATACAGCACAGGGGATACAGCCAATATTTGGTAATAGCTGTAAATGGAAAGTGACCTCAAAAGTTGTACAAAAATTTTTTTAGAAATTAAAAAAATTGTTACATATTCTATTAAGTCGAATCCCAGCAAATGTTCTTATTCAGATGTGTGTGTTTTCCCTTTCTTTCCCCCAAATCAGAATTTAGATGTGAACCAGATTTTGGAATTTAAAGAAGTTTCTGAAAATGCATATTACCTGTATCTATTACCTAACATATGTAGTCAGCTGAAAACATTGTATGTTTTATTTCGAACATAATTTTTATATTTGGTATTCTTAGGCAGCAGTAACCTGTGAAAATGATGGAGAAATTAGCTAGGAGGGTAACATATAAATAAACAGATCCAAAAGATTGACAACAAAAAAATACATTTTAAATAAAGATTAATATATCTTCTCAAAAGAAAGAAACAATAATTAGGAAATATAAGAATTATGCTATGCAGGCAACCATTAACCTATGGTTAATGGTAACCTATAACCATTAGGTTTTTAATCAATCACAGTTGTATATAGGGGTAAGCAAAAAAACAACAACAACAACAAAAAACCAAAAACAAAACACAACAACCCAGCCATTAAAGATTCAAGCAATTTGTTAAAAACTTGAACTCCGACAAGTGCCTTTTTGCACAAAGTGACAACAAGAGTTGTAAGCTTTTTCTTAAAAAGAGAGCAAAGCTAACTCAGCTTTCAGGGTTCCATTGACCTATCTAATTTGACGCTTTCAACCAGGGAGGAGATTAAAAATTTAACGCTGACAGTTGCTCCTCTTTTCTTTCTACGAAAAGGCTGACCTTAGAAAACATTTCTCCCCCATTTTGCTCTCTCTTCTTTCATCTCTGCTTCCAGTATTATCAAATGAGGACAAGTGTAAGTGGAGAAATCTGGTGAGGGTTTTCAACGTCAGTGTTGTGGTTGTAAAGTACTATGATATGCTGTAGCTTTGCAAATGTTACCATTGGAGGGACCTTGGTAAAATGTATTTTAAAAATCTCCTGTTAATATAACTGCATGTGTCAAGTGTTAGTCGCTCAGTCATGCCCAACTCTTTGCAACCTCATGGACTGTAGCCTGCCATGCTCCTCTGCCAGTGAGATTCTCCCAGGCAAGAATACTGCAGTGGGTTCCCATTTCCTTCTTCAGGGTATCTTCCCAGCACAGGGATCAAACCCGGGACGCCCGCATTGTAAGAGGATCCTTTACTGTCTTAGCCACTGCGTGTGAATCTACAATTATTTCACTAAAACTTCCAGTGAAAAGGAAGTTCCATTTCTCTGCATTCAGCCAGAGATTTAAGCATCATGTAATAATGAGTTTAATGAAGTTTTCATACTCTTTCAGACTTTACTACTCTTTGATTACTCTTCCCAGCAGTGAATATCATGATTGTTAAGCCCAGCTGCAATTGCATAGCAGTGGTAAAAACTGTGGTTTTAAGAAAAAGGCAATGGGAATTATTTTAAAGAGTTGGAAAGCTAGAGAGTCACATGAGTCCATTTAAAAGGGTTATTATTATTACTTTGGGGTCTGTGGAGAATTTTTTGGAAGGAAGTTATAATGGAAATGAGACGGTGAAGAAATGGTTGCAATTGTGTATTTGGGAAGGGACGACGGCTTGGGCGTGGCTGGTGACAGTTAATAACAGAACGATTTCACATTGTTTTGAGATACTAGCTTTTCTGTTGCTAAATTATTTTCCAAATTGCCCCACTGTCCCTTCCTGTATCACCTGGGTTCTAAACTGCTTGAAATGGAAGAGTGCTAAAAAGTGGGAGCACCCTGACTGCTTCTTCCAAGCTAAGGCTTGATCTTGGGGTCGCTCTGCGCCGCTGTGCAGGCCACGTGTGTAACGCGGGTTGGAACGCGGGTGGTGACGCCTTCCTCCCAGAGTGACCGTGAGGACTGGAGAGTGCATCCCAGTGTTGGGGTCCTGGGTTCCACGCCTGCCCTCTTGCTGCTAACGACAAGTGACGGTGCCTCAGTTATGGTTTCTTGGTTTGTAAAATGAGGTATGTGGGCCATTCCCATAATTTTCAGGTTTTCAGTTCAGGCTCCTAAAGCCGACAGTATCTGGTGCCCCCTTGCCGTGTCCCGCTCTCTACCAGGACCAGAACTGCTTCCTCTGTTTTTTCTATTGGGCTCAAACTAACTCATGAGCGATTTCTTTTGCACAAAATATTTTGTGGCAAAGAGTAAGCTGGATAAAAACTATACATGATCTTTATGGATCCTTTCAGTCTAAGTATTAGGAGTGTTCTTAATATCATTTTTTTCTTTGTAAATTCAAATTGCATCTCTCAAGTTTTAACTTTTCTGATGTATTTATTGGTTTAGATAAAGAAGTGTCCAAGAAAATTAACCTCTGTTTTGTCAGTGTCCTCAAAGGATTACTCCTAGAGAATTATGTGAGAGGAAGAAACGGGCCACAGTCTGAAAAAAGTCGGCATTTTTTATAAATGAAAAGCCTGAAGTGAATTCTCAAAAATACTTGATCTGAGTTATATTTGGAGTCTGCAGGTGAAAATAGGAACTGAGGGGTGGTATTTAAGTGTAGCTAAAAAAAGATCATCAACTGTTGCCTGGAGTAGGTGCGCTCTCTTCAAGAGAAGGTCCTGGAGACCTGCTAGCAACAGTCTCTATGGAGGAAACCGCTCGAGTGCTTATCCTGGTAGAAGCAGGCGAGCCTTTCCAGAGAAAAGCTGCCTTCGCGAGCTTTTAAAGAGAGAAGCTTGAAACCTTGAAATGTTTTGGCTTAAAATATGGGATGCAGCTTTGTTCAGTAAAATGCACCAAGCTGAGTTGTGATACAAGGTTCGTGGTGTTTCTGCTCCGCTTTCCCTGTGGAGATCCGGATGCAGGCTGTTGCTTCCGGTCAGGTGCTGGCCTGGGCAGACAGAGCTGCTGCTTCTGGTCTGGTTCCAACCTTGAATGAAGACGGTGACGATGAGAAAGGGAATACTTGGAAATAGCTGAAGGTCTACATGTCATGTTCATGCTTTAGGAAAAAATCTATCAGAAAGAAGTCTGTTAGAACATTCTGACAGAACAGATGCTGCTTAACGAGTACAAACAGATTTTTAACCAAAAAAAAAAGAGAAGGGTTTGAGTAGGAGAGAGGGGAGGTAGTAATCATTATGGGTCCTGTAATGGAATATTAATGATTCCCACATAGAGTTCATTTTAATTTGATCATGAAGAAGTGCTACAGAATTTCATATTCAGATGCATCCACAGAGGTTAGAATGTTCATATGTTTGGAGGGTTTTTAAAGTTCATGATACAGTCCACCAGGGTTGATGCTCCTGTCACTCGGGTATGGCCTGCGGTATTGACGTGAATGTCAGGGGTCACATTGTGGATTTAAACTGTCCCCCTTTGCTTATGATGTGCCAGACGGGAATGGCAATGATGGATTTCTTTTAACAAGGCTGCAAGTCAGTGGCTAATAAAGTATCACAGTGGATAGTCCATCCTCAACGCAGAGACACGGATTTTAATTTAAAGGCATTTGTAGCTGTACAAAAAAAAAAAAAAAAATCACAAAGGAAAAGTTTGACTTGTGGTTGTATTGATGCTTCAAGACCCAAAAGTTGAAAATGCAAAAAATTTAAAATAACTCTGAATGGCCAGAATAAATGGGTGTTGTGGAGTCTGTGTAACACACAAATTTTACTCAGACCCTCATTTGTGGTCTATTTTAATAAAAACCAAAATTGTTACTTTGAAATGTTGGCCTCATTTTCCTCCCTGGCTTTTCCAAGCCAATGGCCATGTGGATGCCTTTTTATAAAAAGCTGCCTGAAAGTAGGGGTCTGGACCTGGGCACCTCCCACTGCTCATCTCCAAGCTAGCTCACCTTTCCTGAAACAAAGTTAAGAAAACAGAAATATTCAGGTTGCTATTTAAATTTTAAATTGAACTTATTTTGAAGAAACAGTTGTTTTCCCAGTTTAGCCAGGAACTAGAAGGATGCCTTGCAGGGAGTGCTATCAGTCAGGTAAATGGACTATACCAGGAGTGACTTGATAATGAGGCGAAGAGAAAGAGGAAACCCCAAAAGCCCTGGGTCTCTGCCTGGAGCAGCTGGAGTTGCTTTGGTGAGGGGCAGGCCCCCGTGGGTAGTCAGCAACTTCTCAGAGTGTGCTGTAGCACGGCGGAGTAATGCATGGGCTGAGTGAGTCATCTGAAACATTACATCATGTTTACTTAGTTTGATTAAGGAGACCAGGAGTGTGAAATGGATTTGGGAAGATTGCCAGCAACTGTTTTATAAAGATTTTGCCATTTGAAAAAACTAACTTCAATCAGAAAATCCATTAATATAGAATAATTCATTTCTCTACCAGAAGACATTCTTGAACTCCATTCTCTGTCAACGTTGGATTTTTATTGTTGCTGTTTTAAAGTTTTGTTTGCTTTAGCTGTTCTAACATTTACCCTTCTCTTCACACTTCCCACAGACAGCAGCGTCATTTTTGTGCCTCAGACACACTGCCCTTTGAGGAAGCCACCACAGATGGTAGTCCCGTCTTCCGGGGCAGGTCATTTCACCACGAGATCCCCTAATGCTAGAAGCATTTATTCCTTGAGAATGCAGCTTGGATAGATTGTTACTCTTCTTTCCCTCTTTTTCTTTCACTTACAGAAACGCAATTCAAAGGTAAATCTCTTATACCCGAAGTATTACCTTGAAGGGTTATCTGTGTTCCAGTTTGTTGGGCATATGTTGTAGACTTGGGCAAATAAGTCATCTTTAAAAAGAGTTGTCTGACTTTGGGTTAGCTATTGCTGGTCACTAGGATGTGACCACCCCCGCCCCCCCAGCCCCTATTCTTCGGCAGAGACTCCTGCCATTATACATAGTGTTGTTCCAGGACAAACTGGATATTCAACAAATATTGGTGGAAGAACTGATTGCAGTTTCATATAAAACCCAAGTGCTATGACTTCTGACCGTGTGAGCACCACGTGACCTACTTGATACGTACAGAATTCTGAATGTGTGTGGATGTGTACATATATCTGTCTGTTTTGGTCTGGTTTTTTTTTTTTTTTTTTTTGAGGGGGGAGATCCATAGTTTTAATCAGATTTTCGGAAGGATCTTTATTTCCCCCCAGTATTGAGAGCTGTAGACCTAGGACTCTCCCAGAGTGGAAACTTGTAGTTTGTTTTAATTAAAATAAAAACAACTTAGGAGAAAGGGTTTCTTTCTTTCCCCTGTGCACTTTGGTCATTCATAGAGGCCCCAATGTGCATCTCTGTGCTGGATTCATGTGTGTAGCCCTTAATAAGACAGACACAGGCCACACCCTCTTGGAGCTCAAAATTTGGTAGAGAAAACAAGTATTGGACCCATGATTATTCAGATAAGGAAATACTTAAAATCACACTACTTGTGTTTAGTTATGGGAGACTAAAAAATGTTGGCCTAAAACTCAACATTCAGAAAACTAAGATCATGGCAACCAGTCCCATTACTTCCTGGCAAATAGATGGGGGAACGATGGAACAGTGACAGATTTTATTTTCTTGGGCTCCAAAATCACTGCAGATGGTGACTGCAGCCATGAAATTAAGACACTTGCTCCTTGGAAGAAAAGCTATGACCAACCTAGACAGCACATTAAAAAGCAGAGACATTACTTTGTCAACAAAGGTCCTTTTAGTCAAAGCTATGGTTTTTGCAGTAGTCATGCATGGATGTAAGAGTTGGACTATAAAGAAAGCTGAACGCTGAAGAATTGATGCTTTTGAACTGTGGTATTGGAGAAGACTCTTAAGAGTCCCTGGGACTGCAAGGAGATCCAACCAGTCCATCCTAAAGGAAATCCGTCCTGAAAATTCATTGGAAGGACTGATGTTGAAGCTGAAACTCCAATACTTTGGCCACCTGATGCGAAGAGCTGACTCATTGGAAAAGACCCTGAGGCTGGGAAAGATTGAAGGCAGGAGGAAAAGGGGACGACAGAGGATGAGATGGTTGGATGGCATCACTGACTTGATAGACATGAGTTTGAACAAGCTCTGGGAGTTGGTAATGGACAGTGAAGTCTGGCATGCTGCAGTCCATGGGGTCACAAAGAGTCAAACATGACTGAGTGACTGAACTGAACTGAATTGATGGAAGACTTACTTAATAAATTTGCCATATATGGCAAAAGTCAGAAGCTGGATCAAGATGAAATCTGATAGGATTCATGAGTTCCTGCTTTGCTAAAGACTATGCTAAATATATTGAGGAAAGCTAGGATGAGTAAGATGTGCATCCAGCTCTGGAGGAATTCTTAATCTAGTCGAGTGGTTCTCAAATCCTGCCACACATTCAGATCACTTGAGACAGGAGAAAAAGTGGGCCGACATATTCTCACTCATGTAGAAACCCTTAAAATGGCATAGACACTTCAGAGAATGATCTTTAACTAAGCATACATTTACCCGATGATCCAGCAGTTCAAGGGAAATGAAAGCACGTCACCAAAATATCCATAGCAGCTTTATTCATAATAGCCCAAAACTGTGAACCACCCAAGTGTCCATCAACCGGGAACGGATAAGCTGTAGTGTAGTGTTACCATGTGTGATTCTCAATAGAAAGGAGTGGAGTGCCTGTATACACAATGCATGAGAAAGCAACCTTACACCAGCACACGCAGTGCACGGTTCTGTCATGGAGTAACTAACCTCCAACCTTACACCAGGGCACGCAGTGCACGGTTCTGTTATGGAGTAACTAACCTCCAACCTTGCACCAGCGCACGCAGTGCACGGTTCTGTTATGGAGTAACTAACCTCCAACCTTACACCAGCGCACGCAGTGCACGGTTCTGTTATGGAGTAACTAACCTCCAACCTTACACCAGCACACGCAGTGCACGGTTCTGTTATGGAGTAACTAACCTCCAACCTTACACCAGCGCACGCAGTGCACGGTTCTGTTATGGAGTAACTAACCTTCAGGGGGAACCGAAATCAGACTGTGGTTACCTCTGGGGATGTGAGGATGGGAAGTACCTGGAGAGGGGCTTGCAGGAACTTCATGAAGTGATGCTAGTATTAAAAAATGTTAGGGAAAATGTCAGAGAGTGATAAATTAAAATTTTGATGTTTCTCCCTTTCCTGGCCTCATCTTTCTCAGAAATTTTTTTCTTTTTTTTTCTTTTATTTTTTAACTTTACAATATTGTATTGGTTTTGCCATATATCAACATGAATCCGCCACAGGTATACATGTGTTCCCCATCCTGAACCCTCCTCCCTCCTCCCTCCCCGTACCATCCCTCTGAGTCATCCCAGTGCACCAGCCCCAAGCATCCAGTATTGTGCATTGAACCTGGACTGGCAACTCGTTTCATATATGATATTATACATGTTTCAATGCCATTCTCCCAAATCATCCCACCCTCTCCCTCTTCCACAGAGTCCACAAGACTGATCTATACATCAGTGTCTCTTTTGCTGTCTCGTACACAGGGTTATTGTTACCATCTTTCTAAATTCCATATATATGCGTTAGTATACTGTATTGGTATTTTTCTTCTGGCTTACTTCACTCTATATAATAGGCTCCAGTTTCATCCACCTCATAAGAACTGATTCAAATGTATTCTTTTTAATGGCTGAGTAATACTCTGTTGTGTATATGTACCACAGCTTTTTATCTGGGAATAGATTATGTGCATTGTAAAAGCTTCTTGGGTGATTCTGATCTGATGTCCACTGAAATTTCAACTGGTAAATAGATAAAGTACAGAAGGAAGCATTTCAGTTTTCTATTTCTGTTGTTAATAAATTTCTACAAATGTAAACAACAAAGCTTGAATGTCTTCACCATTTTAGGTTGGAGGTTTGGGCCGGCCTGTATTCTTCTGGGTTTCACAGGCGCAAAATCAAGTGCAGGCAGGCCCGTGTTGCTTTCCGTAAACTCTGAGGGTGGATCTACTTGTAAGTTTATTCAGGTTGTTGACAGAAATCAGTTCCTCGTGGCTGTAGGACTGAGGTCCCAGTTTCCTTGTTGGCTGTGACCAGAGGGTGGTCACTCCTGGCCTCTGGAGGCCACTCACAGTCCTTGTTGTCCATCTTCAGACCCAGCAACGACGGGTCACGTGCCTCTCACTTTTCGTGTCTCTTGCTGCCCCTTTGGCCCCATAGTCTCTTCTTTTGGCACATCTCCAAAGTGACAGCTCTGCCTTCCTCTTTGCTTTGAAGAACTTGTTTAAATACTGATGCATGAGCCCCACCCACCATCCCCCACCACGCAATCCAAAATAACCTTCCGGTATTACGGTCAGCTAATCAGCAGCCTTAATTCTACCTGCAGAGTTCCATCCCAGTAGCACCTAAGTGAGCGTTTAGCTCAGTATCCAAGAAATGAGACTCTTGGGGCCAGCGTCTTTTGAATTCTGCTCATAGTAGAGAGTTACATGGAAAATGCTGTGGGTTTTCAGAATAAAGAAAAAAGACTTCCAACAGGAGAAAATCCAGGAAGCCTCTTTCGAAGAGGGAGCACTTAGTTGTCATTCAGGGCAGTTCTAATGGATGCTGCAGAGCCAGAATAAAAGAGAGAACCAGAATAAAAGGGAGGGGGTGGTGTAATGGTTTAAGTGCTGGAGTGGAGGCAGGAAGCATGACCACCACCCGTCATGCCCTTAGAGCAGCCTTTATCCCAGAACCTCTGCTGTGTGTTATTGTTTATGCTGAGTCATTCAGGCCACTGTCAGATTAACAGGAGATATTTTTAGATCAAAGTAGAGAAATAGGAGGAATGTCAAAAGGTTACACACTTAATATATACAAATATTTTTAAAAGGCCTGGGGCAATTTTGCAGTATGATTTTTGTATCACCTTCTGTCTGGCTCTCATAAGTAGGATTACATGTGAAAGTCTAAAAAGTTATTTAAGTATTTCTAAATTTTTTAAAACTTCAAGTCTAACGGATGCAAACCAGGGAATGTGCCTTCCTTTGTACGTCAGCAGAGTGGACCTCTGCCAGTGGACTTTGTATTCTGCTTGGGTGGGCAGCGGCATCAGTAACATTACAGCTTCTGTGGAGAGTTGCGGTGGGCCTGTGGCATCTGTCTAAAACTCTGGCCTGTCCACTGATTGTTATAACTACCCACATAAAGGAAAAATCCCGTTTATAAGGATTAACTACTCTATACCACTTATCTTCTTTTTTATTTTTTTACCTATTGGAATACAGTTGTTTTGCAATGTTGTGTTGGCTTCTGCTGTACAACGAGGTGAATCAGCTACATATATCCCTCTGTCGTGGGCCTCCCCCGCCACCCCGATTCCACGCCTCTAGGTCATCATGGAGCGCCAGGCGGAGCTCCCTGTGCGATACAGCAGCTTTCCGTCAGCTGCCTGTCCTGCACCTGGGAGTGTATATATGTTGGTGCTCCTCTCCCAGTTCATCTCTCCGTCCGCTTTCCGCTTTGGGTCCACAAGCCCGTTCTCTACCTTTGAGTCTCTGTTCTGCCCTGCAAACAGGCTGTTAGAAAGGATTGTGTTTTTATTTTGAAAGGAAGGCATGCATCTCTACAGAAAGTCTTAACAATACTTCCTGCCAGCCTTTTAAAAATACAAAGGTTATAACTGCCTGTGGTCATTTTTATTCACCCTTCGAAAGCATGTGTACATCAGGGCTGAAATACCGAAACCAGCAAGCTAGCTGTTTTTTTTTTTTTTTTTTTTGCCAAAACTGGATTCGAGAAATAGAATGCAAATGGGAAGCCCTGGTGACAAAAAGCCAAGCGGTCTTTTCATGGGATTAACAAATTATGCCTTTCTCTGGTGATTCGCGGTTTGCTCTTTAAACTTCTGGGGCCACAATGCCTTCCGGGGTCTTACCAGACCTGTCTTCCCGTCCTTTGCCAGCATTTGCTTCTTTCCTTCTCTTCCCATCTTGGACCCACACCCAAAGTGTTGGTCGTGATGATCAGAGGTCCGCTAGGGGAGGCCCATCCTTTCTGGGAGTCGCTTTGTGTGTCCTGTCTATGCAGTGGAGAGGTGACCGAACGGCGGCTGATGAGCTGTCTGCGCCCGCGCAGGAAGCCCTGCTTCCTTACCGCACTCTATCCGCCACGATCCTGACCCCTGGTGCTCTGATTAAAGCTTTACACTTTCATACTCAAAGATTCCCCGGAACTGCTTCTGATTTCATCATCTTCCATTCATTTTCCGCTTTAGTATGCTTAAGTATATTTTCTGATGGCTCTAAGAGATTGCCACTGCTTCACTGATTTCTTCCTCTTCATATTTCCACAGTACTATTGACTTTGATATATATATATATATATATATATTTATTTATTTTCTCCACCACATCAGTTTCATGTTTTTCTTTAGGAAAAACTCAGTTAAAAACATGTCAGACCAAACCTTTGGAAACTCCCCTACTCAGATTGTTGAGGTTTTTATATTTCCCTTGTTTGTAGTACTGAATTAAAAGCTTAATTTAACGATCCTTCTATTAAGTGGTGTTAGTACTCCTAAAGGTACCCATCTATATTTTTATGAAAAGGCCAAACTCAGATTTATGGTGTTTTTATGTTATTATTAAAAAGTAGAGAATTATTTGGCAATATTTGCATTTGAGGAGAAATTCCCAATCTTAAAAAGTCAATAAAACTTCACATTATTTCCTGTGAGCAGAGGAGGCTAAGAGCTGGCAGTTGAGACTATAACTCTCTGCATATACTAAGATTAACACATAAGCAAATAAAGTGCATATGGTAAGAGCCAGGTATCTATATATTTTAGTCACCAAGTTGTGTCCAACTGTTTGCAACCCCATCGACTGCAGCACACCAGGCTTCCCTGTCCTCCACTATCTCGTGGAGTTTGCTCAAATTCATGTCCACCCCCTTCTCCTTTTGCTTTCAATCTTTCCCAGCATCAGGGTCTTTTCCAATGAGTTGGCTCTTCGTATCAGGTGGCCAAAGTATTGGAGCTTCAGCATCAGCATCAGTCCTTCCAATGACTATTCAGGGTTGATTTCCTTCAGGATGGACTAGTTTGATTCCCTTGCAGTCCAAGGGACTTTCAAGAATGTTCTCCAGCATCACAATTCAAAAGCATCAGTTCTTCAGCGCTCAGCCTTTATTACGGTCCAGCTCTCACATCTGTACCTGACTACTATAGTTTTTAATGTATAGATGGATGCAGAGAGGCAGCTGGCATGTAGGCGTGAGTTAGAGATTTCCTAGCTCTGCCTGCTAAGGGATTCTAGAAGCAGTGACCCCAGTAACCATGACTAGTCTTGCAGCTAAACCTTGGTTTTTAAATACCATTTACCAATAAAAGGACCAGGTCTCTTTGGAGAAGTGTTTGGCTCTCTGTCTGGGGCAGAGAAAATACAAGAGTCACAGAACATCTTGTGGTGCCAGAGAGTGGGTGGCCTGTCAAAAGGGCACTCCAGCCAGCTGGAGGGGCTCTGAGTGGCCAGCCCTGGGCAGTCAGAGCAAGAAGTGATAGTCTCAGATTATGCCCCATAGAGCAAAAGGAATGTCCACCAAATGTATTTAAATGGTGCAGAAGAGGCAGCTTTTGCTTACAGAAGAATTTCAGTTAATGCCTATAACAGCAAAGAGGGAAACTGAATATCATCATTAGGCAAATACCACAGTGATTGTTGCACACGAGGATCATTGATGGATGCTCAAGTTTGCAGGTGAAAGTTTGAGGAGAAACAGGATATTTGCATAGTCTCAAATTGTCTCTCCCAGGTATTTACTACAAAGGGCAAAATAGGAACTCTGCAGTGTCGACACCAGCACACAGCACCTTGACCAAGGGATCAGGGTTAGCCTTGCCAGTGGTGAGACGTGGGTGTCACAAAGCCTGTGACGTGACATACTGAGAGGGACACAGCATCGCGTCTGGCTGTCCTTCCCCAGACGCCTGAACTCGGTGAGAACGTAGGAAACGCTGCCCAAACTCCTGCTGAGTAGTCCTCACTACAGCCGACCAGCCCTCCTTGGAGTGTCACGGTCATAAAAGACTGACCAGCTATCACAGACTGGAGGAGACCAGGAAAACTCAACTGCTAAATAGAGCACATGATCTTGGAATAGAAAAGGGCAGTAATGAAAAACCAGTGAAATTCAAAGAGGATCTGTAGTTTAGTTAATAACACAGTACCAGTGTTAATTTCCTGGTTTTGATAATTATAGTACAGTTATATAAGATGTTAACATTAAGGGAAGGCTGGGTGAAGGGTATACAGGAGCTCTGTACCATTTGTATAACTTTTTTGTAAGTCTAAAATATTTCAAAATAAAAAGGATGCTGGATACTTAAATGTACAGAGATACGTATGCAAGAACACTAATTGCAGTGTTGTTTACAAGAGCAAGAAATTAAAAATAACACAGGTGTCCATCCCTCAGAGATTAGTTATGTTATAGTCATATAATTAAGAGTTATTAAAAAAGAAATGCATAGCATGATGTGTACTTGATACAGTTTTCACAGTGATGAAAGGGGTGCACAGTGTGACCCCACTTGGGCTGCCTGGACTCTCATCCCATCTCCAACACTTCATGTGAATTCTGGGACCCTGGGAAAGAATTATTCCTCCTCTCTCTGTTCATCAGTTTCCTCATTTGTGAGTTGGGAATAATAATAGTGTCAACTTATGGACTGGCTATGAAGATTAAATGTGAAAGCCCATGTAAAGCACTTGGAATAATACTTAGCATATAGTATTGATAAAATATTAATACTTTATTATCTTCTAGGAGCAAATGGGGAAAACCCCCAATATAGCATGAAATAACAAATGATGCCATTTCTGTTAAACTTTGTATGTATGTATGAATCTTAGAGATTAGATAATAATGTGTTTAATGATGGTAGTGTTGGGGGGCAGCAAATTAGGGAACTTCACTTTCTGAGTTAAATATTTAAAGATTTATTTTCCATAGAATACACAGAGAAGTATATACGGCAGTTTTTGGAAGAAGCCTGCTATTCAATAGAAATTATTAAGAAATAAAATGGTATCTCTAAGGCTAACGGAATTGGATGGTTATCCTAAAAGAGTGTCCAAGATTATATGACTTAGTGGAAAGTACAGGGCTGCACTCTGCTCTTGGAAGCGTCTTTAATCCCTTGGAACATGATTCTTGATTTGGAGAATGATGAACTTAATGATTCTAGCTTACAATTTTAGGCTGTGAAAGGTTATTGTGAGAAAGGGTATAATAAGCTCTTTGTCTTCATGAGAGATAAACCAAAAGGCCTAAATTGTAGATTAGTCAGAAACAAGTAAGTCTGATAATTTTCATTAGAAAAATTAAACCCTGGAGTAGGACACCAACTTGATGTGCTCTCCAGGCTTATAGTCATCAATAGAGAGATCAAATGATTCTTGACCCCTGGGTAGTGGTGGCCCACCTTAGTTAAGATGTGAGCCAGAATTCGCTAATATCTTAACAAAAGCCATCTATATTTAGGTATAACATAAGATAGAATATGTAGAAATGTATATGTACATGACTGCATGTTTTCAAAGCTATGCCTATATTCTTAATTTGGTTGTGACCTCAGTTACTTGATGATTATAAAGTCTTGTTTTGTTTTCTCATGCTTGCACCAGTGCCTGTGGGTCTTTGTAGTGCTGGAGCTCTAAGCCTGATCATCCTGATTTAACTGTGTTGAGGTGGTGGCTCAGACAATAAAGAATCCACCTGCAATGTGGAAGGCCTGGGTTCAATCCCCGGGTTGGGAAGATCCCCTGGAGGAGGGCATGGCAACCCACTCCAGTATTCTTGCCTGGAGAATCCCCATGGACAGAGGAGCCTCGCAGGCTACAGTCCATGGGGTCACAAAGAGTCGGATGTGGCTAAGCACAGCACACACAGGTCCCTGCCGTGGATTTCAGGCCCATCTTTCTGTGCGATTTTGGGCAGTGCGGGGTTTCCAAAAGGACTGTGGGTGGAATAGGATGCAATGTCAAAGTGCGTGCTCGGGATATAGGAAGACCATTTCAAGAATGAGGATAAGCGGTGAAAAACTCTTCTGTTCTCTTGCATTTGTAATTCTCTTTCATATCTTCCCTATTAATAGGCTGCTCAAAGTTGAATCACCAAAGCTTTCCAAGGAAAAAAGTGATCATGTTGAAAGCACATTTTCCTCACTTGACTCTTGATAATGTTTTTACAGATTATTTATCCTTTTTTCCCATAACACTTTTGTTTAACTATATAATACTGGTTGACCTATTTTTTGATATCTTTTAGATTTCAAATTTCACATTTTCCTTTGGGACTCCACCTGCTTTTTTCTTCTGTTTGCAATCTTCACTGTTTCATCGTTAGTAACTGGATGTCAGAACATTTGCCTTTTATGATTAAGTTAGGTGCAATGCATTGAAGCGCATATTGTTATCCTGTAATCTCCGGAGAACTTAAAGTAGATGAGAGGGGGCATTCCAACATTTATTGTGCTACTAATGCTGCTAGATAATTTTAGCATAAGATTGAATTTTAGGATATTTTATTTTAAAGGTACCACTATATATAGCAAGTGCCAACATGTAAGAGTAGAGTCGGTACGTTGAGCAGCACAGTTCCAGGGTTTGTGGAGTTTTTCCAGATATCTTAGTTTCTCAAATTCTAGAATTTTAATATCAGATAAAATTGGCGAGCTGCAGTGAGCACTGTTCTGAAGGTGGATCACTGAGAGTAACTAGCCCCGGGGAAGGAGCCGTCGACTCTGACCCTGCCGCTTGTTGGACAAATTAATGAAGCATAATCTGAGGCTCCTATCTCCAACTGCAACATGGAGCTGACATTACCTCCTTTGAACAGTTGTTATAGGATTAAGTTAGATTGCATATGTCAAAATGTTTAGCACATCCTCTGGCTTATCACTAGTACCTATAAGTCTTTCCCCTTTCCTGCTGCTACTGCTAAGTCACCTCAGTCGTGTCCGACTCTATGCGACCCCAGAGACTGCAGCCCACCAGGCTCCCCCGTCCCTGGGATTCTCCAGGCAAGAACACTGGAGTGGGTTGCCATTTCCTTCTCCAGTGCATGGAAGTGAAAAGTGAAAGCGAAGTCGCACAGTCGTGTCCGACTCCCAGCGACCCCATGGACTGCAGCCCACCAGGCTCCTCCGTCCATGGGATTTTCCAGGCAAGAGTACTGGAGTGGGTTGCCATTGCCTTCTCCTAACTTGTTCTAATCTACTTTTTGCCCAGTGTCTTCTAAGATTTAATAGTCAACACATTCTTTCATGTATTTGAGTCTGAACCTTTTTATAAGCTTTTACTCTTCCTTTCATTCCTTTATTCGTTGTTCACTGTGAAGAACATCTTTCTAGAGGGTGGAGTCAGGCCTCTGCTCTGAGGAAACACCTCAGCTTTTGTTCACACTCAGGAGACACTGTTGGGGGTGGGTGGTGGCAAGCAGGAGAGCTGGACCCCACGGGCGCCCAAAGGTGTGGGCGAGATATGCCCAGCTTCACAGGGGAGGTGGAAGTGATGACTGAGCAAAATCAGGAGGAGTCGGAGGCAGAACAGCAGGGATGGAGGAGAGTAATTTGTTCATTGGTTCTGGGGGTACATGAATGAGAGGGTTTCTGGGTGACTCCTGGGACTTAGGTGTTTGGTGGGGCCATTTCTCTGAAGTCAGTAATTGTTGTTATTGCTTAGTTGCTCAGTCATGCCCGACTCTTTGCAGTCCCATGGGCTGTAGCCTGCCAGGCTCCTCTGTCTTTGGGATTTCCCAGACAAAAATACTGGAGTGGGTTGCCATTTCCTTCTCCAGGAGATCTTCCTGGATGAGGGATTGAACCCACATCTTTTGCATTGGCAGGCAGATTCTTTACCACTGAGCCACCAGGAATACAGAGCCCTTTTATTAGAGCTAGAGGTAATGTTAAAAAGAAACTTCCCTGTGGCTCAGATAGTAAAGACTCTGCCTGCGGTGTGGGAGACCCGAGTTCGAGCCCTGGGTCAGTCCATGGGGTTGCAAAGAGTTGGACATGACTGAGCGATTTCACTTTCTAATGTTAAAAGGTGGTCTAGTCTGATATTCCTGCATTTTTAGATGAGAAAGCTGAAGAACTCTTAAGGATTGGCTCAAAAAAGAATTGAGGCTTGTTCAGGGTCACTCAGTTGGACTCTCCCTGCTTTAATAGGAGTTCAGTGATTTGATTGCTAAAAGAGACCCTAAAAACAGGACTCAAGGTGTGCTGCACTCTACTTGAGAATTTTACAGGTGAAACGGCAAGGCATTTCTCTCTCGGTAGCAGGAGAAGGTCACTGCAAGCTGTCAGAATTGAGGGGAATAGTGAAGTGGAAGAAAGGAATACAGCTGAAGTCAGATTCTGAGGAGACAATGAGTGGGTTGACAGAACCTGGTCCTGGCAGCAGCCGTGTAGGGGACCCAGGCCGAGTTAACACAGCAGAAGCCGTCAGAGATCAGAGCTGGGAGCAGAAGACAGGCCAGCAGGGGCCTGCTGTGCGGATGAATCAGGAGTCGGTCCAGAGAATGGCCTGGACCGCAGCTGGGCGTGGCCTGAGGACCCCGTGAGCTGGCCGCCTCCCTGACGCTTCCTTCTTTGACTCAGCTTACACCTTGCCCTTTAGTTTCTCTGAGTTTTTGCATGAAGAAAAAATTTACCAAGCTGTCTATTATCCCAGATTTGATGTTACATCATGAGTGGTGTCTTGAAATTCTTTTGGAAAGAACCTATGTTCTAAAATTAACTGATAGCATTGACTTCATCTCATGTCTTATATTCGTTAAAAGTACTTGGTTTACATTTTTACTAATAAAAATGGAATAACTTAAAGAGTTCTGTGACCATGTTTATTAATAGTGCAAGATACTGTATTTGTAAAATGACCTCTTATCTGTAGGTCATTCAGTTCAGTTCAGTCACTCAGTCGTGTCCGACTCTTTGTGACCCCATGAATCGCAGCACGCCAGGCCTCCCTGTCCATCAGCAACTCCCGGAGTTCACTCAAACTCATGTCCATCGAGTCGGTGATGCTGTCCAGCCATCTCATCCTCTGTCGTCCCCTTCTCCTCCTGCCCCCAATCCCTCCCAGCATCAGAGTCTTTTCCAATGAGTCAACTCTTCGCATGAGGTGGCCAAAGTACTGGAGTTTCAGCTTTAGCATCATTCCTTCCAAAGAAATCCCAGGGCTGATCTCCTTCAGAATGGAATGGTTGGATCTCCTTGCAGTCCAAGGGACTCTCGAGAGTCTTCTCCAACACCACAGTTCGAAAGCATCAATTCTTCGGCGCTCAGCCTTCTTCACAGTCCAACTCTCACATCCATACGTGACCACTGGAAAAACCATAGCCTTGACTAGACGAACCTTTGTTGGCAAAGTAATGTCTCTGCTTTTGAATATGCTATCTAGGTTGGTCATAACTTTCCTTCCAAGGAGTAAGCGTAAATGCAAGTTTAAAAAATAAATTTCAGGGTCTTCCCTGGTAATCCAGTGGTTAAGAATCCACCTTCCAACGTAGGGGGCGTGGGTTCAATCCCTGGTCAGGGAACTAAGATCCCACATGCCCCAGCTACAGAGATCAGGACGTGCTCGAGAACACACGCCCCACAACCGGAGAGAAGCCCATGCACTGCAACTAAGACCCGACACAGCCAAAAATAAATATTTTTTAAAAAATAAATTTCAAAGTATGTAGTCCTCGTCTTCATTTCCAACCCTATAATAAAGCGCAGATGTTTTTATGTGTTCCATAGAGTTCAAACTTTATGGTTCCATAGAGTTCAAACAAATGCACTGTATTTACATTTGATGTTTTCCAGGTTAGCCCAACCCTTTGTTTCTTTAAATACTCATGGTATTTCAACAGTGAGCCTATAACTAATAATTAGGCATAGGAACACCCAGTTTTTCCTTTTATATCTTCGTCTTCTTTCTTCTACACAGATTTGTTTATCGCTAAAGCTTTTATTTCTGCTGGAGAATCATATGCCTCTTTGTTACTGTTTATAACTGAACATAGTTTTCAATTTAAATGAATTTTTCAATTGCTTAATATTTTCTTTCTTAAAGATATTTATCACTACATTTTCTTCCATTTGAATTTTTCCTGGTTTTCCATATATGCCTTGCAAAATGATTTTTGAAAACTGAATTTGTTTATTAAATCACCAGATAAAACCAGCGTTTAGACTGAGCTGTTCTCAGTAATCTATGATATCTAGGTATCTAAGGACCTTCTTAAAGAGAAAAACACTCATTCTCAGGGTCGTTTTCACCGTGTGTGCACGCTTAGTTGCTCAGTCATGTCTGACTGTCTGTGACACCGTGGACCGTAGCCCACCAGGTTCCTCTGTCCATGGGATTTCCCAGGCAAAATTACTGGTGTGGGTTGCCATTTTCTTCTCCAAGGGAACTTCCCTATCCTGGGATCAAATGGATTCTTTACCATTCTTTACCAATCAATGGATTCTTTACCATTGAGCCACCTGGGAAGCCCAGTTTTCATCTTTCAAATGCATTAAAAGACACAATTTTAGAAAAAAAATGACTAGCATTTCTCATAGAACCCCCCTTTTTTTTTCTGGCAGGTGTGAGGGGATGGTCAGAGTTCTTGTTTTGAGTAGAGCTGAATATTGTCTGCTTTTTAGCAATCCAAGAAAACCATTTCTGGGAAGTGATTAGATCACTAAAGGCTAACCGTAACCCTGTCACGTTCATATGTCTCTCCTGGAGCCCTCCTCCTAGTAAGTCTTCATTTGGGAGCTGTGAGAAAGGTGCCTTTTTGTCATTCAAATCTATTCATGTTACTGTTTAATCTGTGACGGAATTTAAATTTTCAGAATTTAATTTGCGGTGTATGTGGCAGGTACCCTTTATAGTACGGGATACTATATGGATTCAGATATATCACCTGGTGGACTGTCTCCCCAGAAGCAGCAGCTGTATGCACTGAAGCATGCCAGACCAGCCCTGTTGGTCTCGATAACGAGGGCTCCATCATTTTCTAACAGTGAGCCCTCATTTCCCCATTTGGGAGCTAATACAGTGTTTCTCAGCTGTGGCTGTGTGATTGCATCTGGGGGAATTATAGACAGAACACAAAAAAAACTAACCCAGTAGTGCTGGCTCACTTCAGAAAGACCTGGTTCTACTTGATCTGGGTTGGCACTGGGATTGTTCTTAAAACTCCAGATTATTCTGGTGGACTGTGAGCCACTAGGCCAGATAACTTTGAAGTCCCTTTAAAGATCTAATATTCTGCAGTTTTGAGAAGTTTTAATGTCATTTGGTCCAATAGCTCACTCAGCATAACCATCTCTGGTTATTTGAAAGGCAGCCTCTTTTTTTATGTCAACATTCATGTTTACTCATTGTTTTCAGAAATCTTGTATTCTTTAAAAGTTTATTCTCCAGCCAAATTTGTCCTTGGAGAAACAGATAATAAATCTGATCCCTTATATATTTGATGACCTTTCTGATATTTGAAGAATTATTTTATGATTCAGCCAAGTTATCTTTTAGGGCAAAATACCCCCAATTTCTCATCTCTGTATATGTAGCATTATTTCCATATTCCAGCATCCTGCTTATCCTGCTCTGGGGATAAACTGCATTGCCATCATCTCTATGAAGTGTGTTCCCAGAAGTGAACGCAGTCCCTTGATAATCAAAGTTGAGGAGCCCAGGGGGCTTTGGTGATTGTCCTTCTGTCAGTCCAGCTCTTACTGAGTCCTTGCTGCTGCTGCTGCTAAGTCGCTTCAGTTGTGTCCAACTCTGTGTGACCCCAGAGACGGCAGCCCACCAGGCTCCCCCGTCTCTGGGATTCTCCAGGCAAGAACACTGGAGTGGGTTGCCATTTCCTTCTCCAATGCATGAAAGTGAAAATTGAAAGTGAAGTCGCTCAGTCGTGTCCGACTCTTAGTGACCCCATAGACTGCAGCCTTCCAGGCTCCTCCGCCCATGGGATTTTCCAGGCAAGAGTACCGGAGTGGGGCGCCATTGCCTTCTCCGTACTGAGTCCTTAGTTTTGGTAAATAGCTACTTATTTACCAACAGTCACTGGTCTGTAGCTATATCCACTGATAAATACAGTTGATGACATAATTCCTCGCATTTTTTAATTCTTATTATGTGCCAACCATGGTTCTAGTGTTTAAATATATAACACATTTGATTCTTGCAGTAATCTCATGATCTAGGTACCATTATTGTCTTCGTTTTGGGGCAAAAAGAAGAAACATGCCAAGGAGCAGGGCAGGTAGGTCTCTTGCCTCTGATTTCCCAGTGAGTAGAGGGCTAGAGTATGAATGATGTGAAGTATCCTGCTGCAGAAGACGTCTCCTCATCTGTGGTATAAGAATGGTCATTTCTAAGTTCCTTGCCACCTCCAGGTCCTTATGATTCTGTGTAAATATTCCAATAATAGTATGTTTATACCTGTTACTTTAATGTACTGTATCCAAATAAAACAGTCTTCAGCCTCTTGGGCCTGTTTCTAAAGTAATAACAAAGCCAGGAGCTTCTCATTTATTTTATTCTAAATCACAAATACTGCTGAGTGAATTTTCACAGGAAAATAGTCTTTTTTATTTCATAGTGCTACATACATGCGTACAGACATAAAATAACAGAATTTAGGTTCTGTTTATTCATCTGTCATCTCAAAGTCTGAGAGAGTCTGGTTTGAACATTGATATATTTTGTAGAATTCTAGAACTCTAGCATTTAAGCTTTGTGGCTTGTGAAGTCAGTCACCATTGGGTGTATATGAGTGGAAGTTAGGGGTTGGAGAAATTATTTGGAGGAATAAGGTTTATTATGCTTACGCTTAAACAGGTAAACTAGATTGTAGGAGATGTGCTCAAATTTGTTATAATTACATGCTGTTTTAAGAAACCTAAAAGTATTATAGAGGCTACTTTCCATAAAAACAATTTATATGCTAATTTTGTTATTGTTATTTATTCTTTAAAGTAGATTTTTTTAATGAATTCTGCTAGACAATTTTATTTAATTTGCCAAATAAGTTTCCTAAAGCATAATTTTATTATTCAGATGGGTGTTTCTTAAATTGACTCAAACAGAAAGTGTCTGACTATATCATTGAAAAATCATTTGAAGAACCCTTGTTGATATCCAATAATCCTTTGTGTTCTCACAGTTTCACCAGCCTGAAAAATATGTATTGATTCTAACTCTTTAAGAATATTATCTCTGAGTCCTTGTCTGGTTCATTCTGAAAGGTCAGTCTTTCTGTGTAAGACGTCTACACTTGAGCTTGCCAGTAAAAACCATGCTGCAGGGAACGCTTCAGAGAAGAGTTGACCTGGTGGACCCTGCTTTCCATCTGATTGCTTTTAGCTTCAGATATGTTTATATGACAGATAACAGAATGTAAAGTATACAGGCTGCAAATGAACCATGTCTGTCCTCTGTGACTCTTAGCCTGGAGGGCAGTGTGTCTGCCCAGGCTCGTCTGTGGTCCATTTGCCAGCTTGGCTCTGAGCCCACGTTGTGAGCAACTCAGTCATCAGCTGTGATTGTGTATGCTGAGGCTTGGTGGTCGGTATTACTCTCTAAATTACTGGCTTCTGAGTTTAAAGAATAGCGTAGTCTTTGATAGGAAGATCAGATTTTCCCTTTAACTGAGGTGAGTTTTCCCTTTAACAGCAGGATTTTAGGTTTTCATCTCGAATGAGGACTCGCTTTCGTATTACAGACAGACCTTGTAATGACGCTGCTCTTCTTTGGAAGTCTTTGATTTTTAGTTTTAGGAAGGATGATTTAACATCTTACAAGACTTGAGAATGAGACATTGTTACCATCGTTTCTTTTTGTTGACTTGCACTGTCATGGATTCATACACGTGGGGCAGGGTCTGAGGACATCTCACCCCGCCACTCGTTGTACAGACGTCCCTGCCCAGTGCTATGTGCTTGTCTGTTTCACGTCTCCCCAGGATTGGAAAAGCTCTGTGAGGGCAGGGACGTGCTTTGCCTTGGTCTCTGCTGTGTTCCCAGCAGGTACCCAGTCAGGACCACCAAGCTCTGAAGAGCCCAGGACTTGGGGAAGAAAAAGGGCGATCCTGTCAGCCTTCTGTACCGTGTGGTGTCCGGCCCCACACAGGGGCGATCAGCACGTGTCTGTGAATGGGTGGAGAGAGGCCGGTGAATCTGACGGTGGATATGGGATGTTTCTTCCTCTTCCTTTTGGGAACGGAGAGTGGGCACATTTGTTGAACATCAAAATGCTGGTTTAGATATGAACTACGGCAGGCAGTCTTACCAGTACGCACGCACGGGGTCTTTGCGTTTCTTCCAAACAGTGACAGAGATCAAAGCTGGATGCGTTTTTAGTTGCATCGTGGAGTGTTGTGTTTATGCTGGAGAATACTTGCCCCTTACGATCCTGAGGGAGAGACGCCCTGACAGACGAGGCGTACCGGGGGCTGGTGATCACCCCACCCCAAAAGGTCAGGCCCTCGTTCTGTTGTCCTCTGGTTGTGGAATTAATGTGGTTTTCTGAGTTGCTCCAGAGTAACATTCCACATTAAGAACATCTCAAAAGAAGTGGTACATTTGGGAAATGTACAGTGTACTACTTGTAATTAGAAGAAACAGCACTTTATTGTATTTCTTACTTGTCAAAGTCAAGAGCTGAGATTCCAGATGAGGCCCTTATTTTAGGAAAAGGGGAGCTTCTGTGCTTTATGATGCTTTCTTTTCTAGTCCTCATGGAATTCAGGTTTTGCTATTTTGAATGAATGAATTTTATTTTATTTTATTTTAAATGAATAATAAGTGAGATTAATAATATGAGTTGTTTTTACTGGGGGGAAACATCGTTTAATGCAAGGTAGCTGCCGTCTATGGGGTCGCACAGAGTCAGACACGACTGAAGCGACTTACCAGCACCAGCAGCAGTAACATTACTCAGAAAAATTGCATTAGCACCATCCTCAGAAGGAAAGGTTAGCAGGGTTTTATTTCCCTGTCCTGTGTAGCAGGCTGGAGACAGGGTGTGAAGAATTTCTCCCCAGGATGGCATTTGTGGTTTTTCTTAGTGCTCTCTTCTTGTTCATGGTACAGAGGGAATGCTGATTGTTTGAAGGAAGGACAGTGTTTAAAGGTAATGTATGAGACCACGCTGGGTGGCTCTTCTTAAGGTACTTTACTAAAAAAATCACCTGAATATTCATTGGAAGGACTGATGCTGAAGCTGAAGCTCTGATACTTTGGCCACCCGATGTGAAGAGCTGACTCATTGGAAAAATACCTTGATGCTGGGAAAGAATGAAGGCAGGAGGAGAAGGGGATGACAGAGGATGAGATGGTTGGATGGCATCACCAACTCTATGGACATGAGTTTGAAAGATAGTGGAGGACAGACAAGCCTGGCGTGCTGCAGTCCATGGAGTTGCAAAGTTGGACACAACTTAGTGACTGAACAACAGCAAAAAAGCGTCTGGTTAAAATCCATGCCTTTTCTAAGTCATACTTAGAAAACTAATTAATTTGAAGCAAAAAAGGAAAGGAAATCAAAACAAGTTTGAACTATTTCTTTAGCTCATTCCTTAAACTTTACAAATTGCCTGGTAATTTTAAGAACTTACAGGGCCGTGGATTCTGAGGGGAGTCCAGTTCAGAAATCTTGGCTGTTTAGCAAAGGAAGTTCAGAGTCTCAAACGGAAAAATAAAAACTTAAGGTTCATATGGGTGACAAAATCTTCACTTAAAATTGTTTATGGTCTCTGTTTAATGGCTACATTTAAAAATTACTCTTTTCCTTTCCTTTGGGATGGGAGGGGTCAGGAAGAATCAACACTGCATCTTTTCAGCAAAGAGACATAAGAAGTGTATCTTCTGCCTTTTATTCTTCTACACGAGAGACAGAATGGACACACAGGCCCTTTTCTGCACCCCTTCCCCGCTTCCTTTTCATATCTGTTTTGATGGCTGGTGCTTTTCTTCTTCGCTTGAGAAAGGGTCACCCAGAGGTGACAGCGGGCCCGTCAGACTCCGGCCCTCAGAACGTCCCGCTCTCCTTCTGGCCCTTCACCCGCCTGTTCCCTCTGCTTCCGAACTCCTCCCTGCTGCTTGCCCAACCCACACTCGCCCTGCACACCCTCCCTTAGCTGGCCCCTCCTCTGAGAAGACTTCCCTGTTGAAGATCAGCTTAGGCAGAGGCCCTGTCTGATGGGGTCACTGCACCACCGGTGCCCAACATAGAGCCCGGCACACACCTGGCCCCGGCTCCTCACTGGGCACTTGGAATGAGTGTTGAATTGTGCTGAACTGTGTGACCAGAGAAACCAGTGAGGGAAGAAATGGCCCGTGAAAGTGGGGACTGACCTGAGTGGTGAATGTCTTCATAGGTGGATTTCGATACGCACGCTACCTCTTCCCTTCTGTGTTTCTCTTTTTCTTACAATAACTAATTCATTCATCCAGCAAATACTTTTTGAGGGTCTGATACGTTTCTGCCTTATTCTCAGTGCTTAGGATAAAGCAGTGACAAGTCCCTGCCCTTGTGGAATCTACATTGTAAGTGGACTAGATGGATAAAAGTGGGTGACAGGTGAATATGGACATTAGCTGGCAGGGCAGTGAGGAGGCCAGCTTGGTGGGTAAGGTAGGTTGCAAAGTCAGACTTTGAATGGTTCCCCGTAAGAGCATAATTTTACTTTGGAAAGTAGGTGGGTAATGGAGAAGTATATATAGCTTTGAGGAAAGGAGACTTTTAGTCTCTAATTAGTATGCAAAAACTGAATGCAAAAAGACCAGCTTACACAAGATTGCCAAAACAGGGGGAATGATATCCAGCTTGGAACAGGGCAGTGGCGGAGGTGAAGAGGACTAGGCAGGGGGTGTGGTGTGTGTGTGTGTGTGTGTGTGGATTTCTTTTAAATTCAACAATATAGTTTCTGAAGAAAATTTCCTGGTTGGTGGGCTGTCTGAGTAGAGGTGATGAAGGAGACATAAATGAAGATTCTTTAGAGACCAGAGGAGCAGCAGCAACACCAAGAAAGACAGGGGCAGTAGTTTCGGATGGAATTAAGATATTTTGTGTAAGTTGCATCTGAGATTTAATTGGAGTACGTTCATTCAGTTGATGCTTACTGAGCTCCTGGGAGCTCTCTCTCAAGCTCTGGAGTCAAAAAGACACTAGACAGACGAGGTCCCTACTGTCATGAAGTTTACGTTCTAATGGGCACACAGACGAAGGGATGGGCTAGCAGGTCAGAGTTGGGAATCTTCTATGACAGCAAAAGCTGAAGTCATGGGAATGGTTGGGGGCTTTGGGACTATGTAGCAGATAATCCTGTATGTGTAAATTGTTTTATCTAGAGTTTGGTATAATCCAGCAGTCACTGCCATCCATTATATAGCAGTTGATAGCAAAATAAAGAGGTAAGAGAAGATCAGGGAGGTGCTGTGGATCTTTTAACCAGCTATATTCCTTTTCTGCATGTGGTAGAAAAAGCTGATTTCTTTGTCTTTAAATTCTAAGCTGTTATTTTATTAAAGTTCAGTAACTTAATGTTTCTGCCTGCTTATTACTTGGCAACATCTCACTACCTCATCGATGTCAGTTTAGGCTGGTCTCCAACAAATGCGTGAAGGGAACAGAGGCCAGCAATTGGAATGCTTTTTTAAGCAGGTTTAGCCTGGGAGAGCCTCTGTGGGTTCAGGGACGTGGTGCTGGAGTCAGGGGAGACTGAGTCAAAGCTTCTCCGACGGTCCCGGTCTCAGTAGCGGCCGTGAACTGTGAGGTTAGCGTCTTGGCTCAGAGGTGAGGATGATTTGGCACCAGCTCCTCTGTTGCCATCTCAAGCTGTTTTTTTTGTCCCCAAGAACAGCACTTTCAGTGGGTGTGGAAGTGGGTGGGCCGCGAAGCAATGGTTTGCATCGCATTGCCTGGCTACCGCTTGGCATTTCTTCCCTTTTTCTTCCTCTCTGCGTCATTGCCACTGATGTCACTAATTCTACTTTTCTCTCCACTGTTGTTTCACCAGGAGTAGCCCAGAGCCTCAGCGTGATATTTTCTTTGGAATTGTGGCAGTGGCAGTGTTCTCAAGCTATAACCTGTCCCATCTTACAGGCTGAATGCTAGAGAAATTCATTAAAAAAAAAAAAAGCCCCTCTCACTGGAACCTACTTTTGAATATATCCTAAATGAATATGTACCGAGTGCCCCAGTCGCCAAAAGGAGGCGTAATGGAACCTAAGGTAGGTGGGCGGAGAAGAGAGTGCCCACCCCATTGCCTCCAGCGATTCCAGAAATCAAAAGCCAGCCTCCTCGAAGGAAGTATAAAGGCTTTTACCCACTTAGGGCAGCCTGTGATTGAGAGGCCTGGTTTTCGTCTTTCTTCACATCACAACCAAGGAAATCTGTATTGTTAGTTTCTTCCAAGCTCTGATCCTACTCCCATCTCCTCCTTTATCTATTTCTGTCCCTTGTCTGTAGCGTGTCTTTTCAAAGCTGTTTTCTGGTTCCCTAAAGAAGAAGGAGTTATTGGGGCTTGTGTTGAGTTAGGCCTTAAAGGACAGATAGGATTGGGGTAGGGCGGAGGCTTCTGCCAGACGTGGTTACAAAAGAAATAACAAGACTGGGAGCCAATAAGTAGAGCATGTTTTGTATCTTGAAAGCTTAATGAAAGGTTATTTGGCAGAAAAGAACTAGGAAATTAGGTTTTGCTTGATGATCTCCTGCATGGAAGAATTCAGTTCACTCTGTGTCTCCTAGGATTTTTTAATATATGTTTCCTCCGCCCCAAGCTGGTACCTTTGCCCAAGCCCACCTGCCCCTCCAGGTATCACACTGGTCCTGTCTGCTGAGCAGGGTGGCTCTTTTCTGTTTACTCCTCTTTTTCTCAGGAGCTCATACTACTAGCCATTTGTCCCCACTTCTCATTTTATCCACGTATTCATTTATTCCTGTCTCCATTCATCCATAAGTTCATTTGTTCTAGAGACACTCGTCAAGCAGTATTTATCTTTCTCACATTATCCTTTTTATGTCTATTATTATTACTTTCACATCAAACTTTTACATACCAAAAGAGTGGTTTTCTATGTAACTTTCTTTACATGTCTAAGTTTATAGACCTTTAGTAGTGTTAATGTGGTTGTGGGAACCGTGAGCTTCCAGAGGTGTTCTGGCGTATAGACACAGAAGTTGCCTTCCAGATTAATTCCTGCCTCAGGGAACACGAGAGGAGATTTTAAAAACCAATAAATGGTTTTTCAGTGACAGTGTGTGGGAGAATCAACTCTTCTCCAGAAATTAAGTCAGAAGAAAAAAACTTGTTCTTAAAATATATTAATTTATTTTTATGCACTTGGCTTTCATATGATTGTTTGTTTATAAAGGGCTCCTGCGCTTTGCAGTGTTTGTGCCTAGAAATTTCGTTATTTTGTAAACAAAACACTGCCCTGAAACACTGTGAGCTGCGACTGTACCTGCAGTGCCGGACGGGGTGGTGGTGCACACGCAGAGGAAGGGACTTGGCTCCTTCCTCGAGAATCCTGTGTGTGTGTGTGTGTGTATGTGCACACGAGTGTGTTCAGGTGTGTGTGTTTGTGCTTCTCCGTTGTGTGTCTTGCACACCTTTCAGGATGTTCCTTGGTTGGACATTGAATAGATCTTCAATACAGAAATGCCTGTGGAGCTAGCTCGTATTACACTGAAGCAGCCGACCAAAGGAGCCTCCTAACAGCCTTCTATGAAATGAGGAGGTGCGCTGGATGATGAAATCCAGGGAAGAAAGGAGCATTACCTCCATATACGTGCAAAGGCATTTGAGGACTGTGCCTGACAGCTCACGCCGAAGAGTTCCTGTTGGCACTTAGCTTTCTCTGCAGATGAATAACAGCCGCAGTCATGTTGGTGACTATATCTAGTCTTTTCCCAGGGGCTGGAGCACAGAAGTCATTTATAGTCATATACCTTCCCCTCACACCTGAGATCGTGCACAGAAGCAGCGATGCTGTGGGTCAGTTCAGAGAGGCAGGGCTCTGTGTGGATTTGGCGCAGAAGGATTTTTTCCCCCCTAGGGCCTATTTGTCCTCTTGCGTGCCAGTGCGATGGAAAACATTTTAAAAGCATGAGTTATGGTGTATGCCCTTAATCTTACAGTTTGAGTGGGAAAACAAAACTGCTAACATGTATACAGCAACTAGCAAAGGACACAAGACATTTTGTAATTGGTGGAAATTATGGAATTTGCATAGCAGTGCTTAAGAGTTCAGAAAAGGAGAGCTTGGCGGGTGTACTGCACTCTAGGGAAGCTCTATGAAGGGCATACATTTGGACTGGGCCCTGCAGATAGCCGGGTTTAGACAGAGGGAAAGGCTGCCTGTGGCCAGGAGGGAAGGGAAGAGTGGGGTGGGGAGCTGTGAGCTCCCTGCAGCCACCCAGGGGATATGATGGGGAGCCTGGGAGAGCCTGGGGACCCTGGGGCGCGGAGACTGACGTGGTCCTGCCCTGGGTACAGCTGCTGCTGCTGCTTCCTCCTTGGTGAGTGAGACTGAGTACTGTCTCATGATTTTTAGATACATTTATTCACATCTGTACGCCCTCTGGGGGGGGGGGGTGGGCGGTAAGGAGGTTGGAGGGGGAGGGGAGGGAGGGAAAGATTTAACATTTGTCCATTTTTTAAAGATCAAGTTTATTCTTGGTGTAACTCCATTCTTACCCAACTGAGGGGAAGCCTTTTAAAGGCCATCTAGAGGAGAGAAATCTCAGGTTATCAGCTGTGACTAGTGTTTTTACTGTGCTGGAAAGAGAACATATGAGAACGTGTACATTTTAAAATTCAGATTAACTTTTTAATTGTACCTGCCAACTCTGTAAAGTCGACCAAGCAAAAGAAGAGTGAGCGGGGCTTCTTTAAAAGAGGGAACAGCCCGCTCCTTGTCGAGTTAGAGCATCTCTAAGACACTGCCACATACATCTAAGTCCCCCTGACATATTACTCCCACATCCTTGTGGGTAGTAAAGTTAAATTTTAAAAAATGTTCTTTGATCTTCCACCCACTGATCTAGTAGACATTTAAGTTCAATACTGCAGCTGGGAGAAAGGGAGGCTGAAATATAATTTCTACTGTAAAAAAAAAAAAAAGCCTCAAAAATCACAGTCTGTATGTCTGCACTGGTTTAGAAATTATAACAATCAAGTGGCTTCCGTTTTAGAAGGTGTTGTTAGTCATCACGCTTTAAATTACATGGCGTTACTATTTGTGACCTACTTAAAATGGTTGTCCCTACAGTGGGAACAATAAGTGTGCACCCTTGGGTTGACTTGTAGGCCTTTTTTTGAAGCTGTCTTTTAATTGTCACCAAGAGGCTAAATATGCATTGCTCTAATTTTCTATGGGCTGGATTTTATTGGGTGAAGACATGGAGTAAGTCTTAGTCCAAGGGAACCACTTAATAGTTACCATAGGAGTTAAGTAGCTCTTCCCTAGAAGCTTCCTTAAGATAGGACCCATTGTCCAGAGGGATCATCTGTTTATGCAGAATGATTCCTGGAGCAGGAGTCAAGAAATCCAGGCCCTGGGTTGACCATGCTGATGCAACGCTCCATGGCCTCACGCAAGTCACACACAGCTTCACTTTCCTGGTATAAAATGAGACATTGCATTATCATCTTACTAAATATCATATTTTTTTTTAACTTCTAAGGTTTTTATGGTCCTAGCTATGCTACAGAACTTGGAAGAATGTAAAAGAATAAATACAGTGGTCCTTGGTCTCCTGCTTACCTAGGGCACTGTTGAGTCATCCAGGTAGACCTTTGTAGGCATATCTCAAAATGAATCTTGTATCAAATAATTCTGTTGCTTCCCCCAAACCCTTTGGAGCCACTGTAGAACTTTGGCAGATTTGATTCAGAAATAATTGATCCTGAAAAGAAACACATTAAATTTACTTGAAAAGCAAATCAGAAATTGTATCTACCTTGTTTTACCAGAGTGAGTGTTCTGAGAGGGTGCTTGCTGGCGGGTGGCAGCAATATGATTTGCTGGGACTCTTGGGTCAGGAGGGCTTTGCTCTCAGAGGTGTCATGGGGAGTGAGCAAGGGCTTCCTTCCCCAGGAAAACTAGTGTAGGTAGTAATCATGTGTGTGAGAGAGTATACTACATGTGTGCGTCTGCACCCCTGCAAGGGGTTGTGAGCCATCTGCAGAGAACTCCAGTACTCTGGCCACCTGATGCGAAGAACTGACTCACTGGAAAAGACCCTGATGCTGGGAAAGATTGAAGGCAGGAGGAGAAGGGGACGACAGAGGATGAGGTGGTTGGATGGCATCACCGAGTCTATGGACATGAGTTTGAGCATGCTCTGGGAGTTGGTGATGGACAGGGAGGCCTGGTGTGCTGCAGTCCATGGGGTCGCAGAGAGTCGGACACGACTGAGCGACTGAACTGAGAGTGCTGGGCGGGTGGGTGGTCAGGTGGGAGGAGGGTTCAGTACTCAAGGCTGGATTCTTCCGTCAGTTGTCCTAGCAGGTTTAATATGTACTTCCTCAAGAGTCTTTCACTGTTCATTTCTTCTTTTGATCAAGTTGCATATGATGTTTTATATTTCTATCCCCATCAAGAGCTGCTGAGTCTGGCTACATTTTGTCGGTTGTAAATAGCTGTAAACATGCATAGTTCCAGGTAGTTTGAGGATGTGGATGTAGTTTTTTTCTTTTTCTTTTTAAGACTTGCTTCCAGCATCGCTTGTCCTTTGCTCAATAAAACTGTTTTTCCCCCCAGAAATTTTATTAAACACCTGGAAATTCAGAGTCTTCTTAGGAGGTCATAGAATGCCTTTGTGCCCAATTGTGTGATCCAGTAAGCACCTGGTATCTCAGGTAGGAAGGAGTGAGAAGTGTGTGCCTGGTCGTTTGATGCCTGGTCCAATGAAGCGTCGTTTTGTTTTTATACCATACCCAGAACTTTGAGCTCCCTGGGGTTCTCGGGCACACAGGCCCATCTCTGCAGGTTTTCTCCATACATACGAGTTCTGCTCTGTGGGCATAGCAGTAGTCCTTAATGGACATGTTACAGGGTACAGTCATAATCATTTGTAGGTTTCTATTTTACACTTTTGGGCATTGAAGGCAAGAAAACTTACATAGCTTTGCTTCTCTGAGATTAATGTGAGATGAATGTACTATTTATATCATTATCAAGTAAAGAAATATGATTTGTACTTTTTAATCCTGTGTGTGAGTATACAGTTTATGGTATATAAAATACTTTCTTAGCTATTACCTTAAAAATATTTGACAAAACAAAATATAAAATGTTGAGTTTTGCTGTACACACGTGCTAGATGCCTAAAAGGCTGTTTGGTTAAAATGAAACTACGTGACCACAAAATTGTGGATGTAAGCAGTTTTAGGAATGAACATCAAACATCTTGGAATAAGAAAGTCAGTCTTTCTAGAGCTGGAGGTATCCATAGATGAGACGTGATTCCTTGGCCTGCAGGTGTCCAAGCAGTAACTGGGCAGTTAGTCTGGATATTGAACAAGGGGTTCAGCTAAAAAAACATTTGGACTAAATGACTTTTAAAGTCTTGTTCAAATGAGCTTCTGTGATATGTA
Source organism: Bos indicus x Bos taurus (assembly GCF_003369695.1). Lineage (NCBI taxonomy): Eukaryota > Metazoa > Chordata > Mammalia > Artiodactyla > Bovidae > Bos > Bos indicus x Bos taurus. The sequence continues at coordinate 38,244,733 of NC_040102.1, forward strand.
TTTTGTTATGGTTTAGCACAGATAAGAATGTTGTTTTAAAGCAGGATGACCAGTAGCATATAATAAAGGTGATGCCTTTGAAGCTATCTTCTGCTTCTGCCCATGTTGCTTATGTGGCTTGAGAAAGTGCTTTATCTTTGTCACTGTTGTTTAGTTGCTAAGTCATGTTTGACTCTTTGCGACCCCATGGACTGTAGCCTGCCAGGCTCCTCTGCCATGGGATTTCCTGGGCAAGAATACCAGAGTGGGTTGCCATTTCCTTCTCCGGGGAATCAGTGCCTCTCCTGCCTTGGCAGACAGATACTTTACCACCGCGCCACCAGGGACTCTTATAAACGAATAACGTTAAGGCCTGCATTTGGTCATTTCTTCTTGAAATGACAGACACTTGATTTCGTATTTTTAAATTTTTCATAATTTGTCCTTCAAACAAATTGTCTTTCAGACTTTGTCTGATACCCAATATGGTCTGGTTCAGAGGAACTTTAGAAGTGCTACCCCTCGAACTTATCCCTTTGACAGTCTCCTTGGAGCCCACTCGTATTCCTCATCGAGTCCTTCCGGAAGCTGGTTGACCAGGCAGAACAGGGCGGCAGGTGTGAAGCAGGCTGTCGACTCTTGGGAGTTGCAGCCACTTAACTTGCAGTCTCTGTCTTCATTCTTCCTTTGTCGCCTGCTCCTCCTGACCTAGAATAACTCTGTTATCACTCACACTCCTTCATCCTTTATGCTCACGGATCTTCACGTCAGCTGCCTGACAGTTTTACAGATGTCTGTGGCAGTTGGGTGGATTCTGAAGTTCTGTGATATCTGTTTTTGCACATTGTCTAAGGATTTGTGCTAAACTCTGCTCTCCTCACTTGGCCTTTTTTCGTTAACTGCTTTTCCCATTTTAGGTTTTTTTTTTTTTTTTGCATTAAGCCCCTTTACTTTAAAGCTCATTATGTCTCTAAATGAGAAAATTTCTCTGGCTTGGTATTTTCTTGTCCTGTCATTTCCCGTTTTCCTCTCGCCTTCATGTTTCATCTCCTTGGGGCTTTTAGGGGTTTTATTCAGGTGGAATAACATTTCAGGTCCTGGAGGAACTTGAACCCAAGGACAAGGCTGAGACGTCGGTACACGCCGTAACCAAACCGTGTCTCTGTTAATATTTTTGATTATGAAATTCATTACATGTTTGATAAAGAAATTCTTTAAAGTTTTAAAAATGCTTTCAGGATTCCTATATCCCAGAGGTAATTAATATTTTTGAATATTTTCCTCTAGTCCTTTTTATCTGTCCGTGAAGCTAAATGATCTGACCTCTGTAATCCCTGTCCCGGCCTGCTTCCTACTAAATCAGAATCAGCACGCGTAAACAGTATGCTGAACCTAAAGATCTTCTTTTGTAATTCCCTGTTGGGGAGCAGGGGGCTGCGAGCATGGAGCGGACGACATGGGGCACAAGTAAACACTGCTCTGTGATTCTGGAGAAATGGACACGTGTGAACGGAGGAGCCGATGAAATAGGAGGATGAGCGTGAAAGGGTGTACCTGCAGGATAAACTGTGAGGTGCTCTGTCGGTAGACGGAGGTGGCGGTGTGGGCCCCTGCAGGCAACAGGAAATGGCCCAGACCAGCCCACAGTGGAAGACACGCCAGCACGGCTGGAAAAGATGTGAAACAGATCTCCTTTCTGCCAGATCCAGTTACACAGAGTCTGTCTGTTAAACCTGCTGCTGCAGCAGGGAGGGACGCGCAAGGATGGAGTCCCCACCGCAGGCTTCCTGGGTGCCTCTTGGAAGCTGACTGCCACTCACCCCTCTGAGCTGTCTCTGGCATTTAATCCACCCCTGTGGAACATTACTTGGTGTTTTTTCTTTTTTCTTTTTAAATTTTATTTTATTTTTAAACTTTACAAAATTGTATTAGTTTTGCCAAATATCAAAATGAATCAGCCACAGGTATACATGTGTTCCCCATCGTGAACCCCCCTCCCTCCTCCCTCCCCATACCATCCCTCTGGGTCGTCCCAGTGCACCAGCCCTAAGCATCCAGTATCGTGCATCAAACCTGGACTGGCAACTAGTTTCATACATGATATTATACATGTTTCAATGCCATTCTCCCAAATCTTCCCACCCTCTCCCTCTCCCACAGAGTCCATAAGACTGTTCTACACATCAGTGTCTCTTTTGCTATCTCGTACACAGGGTTATTGTCACCATCTTTCTAAATTCCATGTATATGCATTAGTATACTGTACTGGCGTTTTCCTTTCTGGCTTACTTCACTCTGGATAATCGGCTACTTGGTGTTTTTCATTTTGTTTGTTTACTGGATCTCTTGGGGGAGCTGAAGCAAGCGAAAGTTTGTGAAATGAAAAGAGAAGATTTGGTTCTGATTTTATTTATGTGTAAAAAAAATCATCAAGGCAGTCTGTATGGAAAGAAAGCAAAGGAATTAATTTTTGAAAACCTTTTTAATTCAGTCACAATGGTTGTTGTTTAGTCACTGTCGTGTCCGACTCTTTTGCAACCCCGTGGACTGTAGCCCACCAGGCTCCTCTGTCCATGGGATTCTCCAGGCAAGAATACTGGAGTGGGTTGTCATTTTCTTCTCCAGGGGATCGTCCCAACCCAGGGATTGAGCCCATGTCTCCTGCATTGCAGGCAGATTCTTTACCACTGAACCGCCAGGAAAGCCTAGTCCTAATGGTAGGAATTCATTAAATCCAGTCTGTGGCTGCTTCAGAGAAAAAGGTAAAAGGAATTATATAAATAACTAATATACAAATACTTAAAGTAGACAATAGATTGAGTATATTTAATGCTGACTCCCTTTCTGCAATTTTGCTTTATGTTTTCTTTTAAAATTGGAGTAAAATATGTTTGGCTTAAAAGTGCAAAACATTATTACTGTGAAAATAAAAGCACAATTAGAATGTTGAGACCACAGTTATGGTGTGTGATCTTCAATCTGGCAGATGGCAATTGCTAAGCTAGGTTCTATATTCTCACCACAAGTTCCCCTTACTCCTGTTCTGGAATGTTTTTAAAGATTTTCTTTTAAATGTCTCCTTATAAAAAGTCTGTTGTAAATGGACAACATGGAGTGAAATACTTACTCTCTGAAGAACAGTAGGGAGAAAATGGTTTCCTTTGGTGATTTGTAGCTCAGTTGGTAAAGAATCTGCCTGCAGTACAGGAGACCCTGGTTTGATTCCTGGGTTGGGCAGATCCCCTGGAGAAGGGAAAGGCTACCCACTCCAGTACTCTGGCCTGGAGAATTCCATGCACTGTGTAGTCCGTGGTGTCTCAAAGAGTCGGATATGACTGAGCAGCTTTCACTTTTGTTTTGGTTTTAAATTATATATTGGAGATGAATAAAAAAAAAAATCCTAGATCTTGGGACTCTTTTTTAAAAATGCCTGATTCCAGTGCTATTGGCTAACTTTCATTTTCTTTTCTAACTAGCAGCATTTTATTCACATTTGAGACCCTCAGATTCTCCAGGTCCAGAAGTCTGAATTTTTTTATTTAAAAAAATTTTTAATTTATTTTTTGGGCATACCTCACAGCATGTGAGATCTTAGTTCTTGGGTCAGGGGTCAGACCTGTGACCCCGCAGTAGAAGCATAGTCTTAACCACTGGGCCACCAGGGAAGTCTCTCAGGTTTGTTGTTAGGAGAAGGCCCATCTTTGATTGGCCTCCTCAGTTTGGAGTCTGGAGGGAGATGTGTGCCTGGGGCTGGCCCCCCAGCTGCGTCCTGGGGAAGGTGAAGGTGGTTGTGTTCACACAGTGTCTGCGCCCAACATGGAAGCGTGAGATGTTACCTTGCCGGCCTTGCTTGTGATTTCTGTAGTTCTCATTCTGTACAAGATCACATTAGCTGTTTTAAAACGGTGTTTTTAAACCGATTTGACTCAAATTGGATGAAGAATAGTTACTATAACTAGACTGGTCTGTTCTGAAGGTTCGTCTGATCATGCTACTTCTCTGGTTAAAACCCGTCTCCCTATAATTTGCCTCAACACATAGACAATAAATGCCAACTCTTAATCAAGGCCTGCGAGGCTCACAAGGTCTGGTCCCCAGCGTCCCTGCCCCTCTCATCCCTTGCCAGCTTTTCCCTTGGTGCCCGGGCGGGCACCCAGCCTTGTTTCTGGTAGGTGACCCCAGCTCCTTCTGCTCTCGCCGCCCCTTGGTGCACATGCCTGGGCCGTTCTCCTTTCGCTCTCCTCCTCCGTAGTCTGGGGCCCGCGTCGTGCCCCACATCTGCGCCACGGCAGTGCCTGGAAAGGTGACAGCCACTTCCCTCGCCCCTTCCGCTGTGGTTTCAGTTTGTGATTTAGGTTCCGCCGTCAGACACACGCGTGAAAGATACCCGGTGTAGGTGGGCCGCATGGAGGCCATGTCCACGTGGGCTGCCTGCTCTCTGCTGGGGTCCCACTTCTCTGTGGCTTCTGTGGCAGACGTCCCTGTGCATTTCTGAGGCTGGCTGCGGGCTGCAGCTTGTGTTAGAGGCCAGGTGCCTCTGGAGGCCTCTGCATCCTGGCCGTGGGCTCGCCACCCTAGTCGTGGCGGGGCGGTGGCTCCTGCGGCAGTCTGCTTCTGCGCTACAGCTTCAGGAGACTTTTCCAGCAGCCTTTCTGGCAATCTGTAAACTATTTACTGTCTGATAAATCACAGTCTTGGAATAGCTAAGCAGGTCCTGTTCTCCCTGCTGACACTCTAACCAGCATTGGTGCCCCGTCTCCCCTCCCAGACAGCCCTTACCCCCCAACCCTACCCCCTGCCATCCCCCCACTGTAGTCCTTCATAACACATCAACAACCCAGAGTGATGAATGTTCTTGCTCATTCTCTTGTCAGCTGTCTCCTTCACTAAAGTTGAGGTTCTCTGAGAGTAGATGCTTTGTATTTTTACGGCCATGCCCTGCCAGACCTAGAACAGTGTCTGCACCTGGTAGGGTCTTAGTACACATTCGTTGAATGAGCTTATGCACCTGCTCAAGCTTAAGGATAGCTGCCTAGAGAAATGAGATGGACACTGAAGACTGACTGCCTGGGGTCCAGGGGAAGAATGGGGTTATCGGTGCGCGGTACTTGTCCTGTGCTGTAGAGCAGCAGCCAGGGCGATTGGAACCACTGAGGCAGGGCATTGACACCTGTGTCCAGAAACACTTCCAAGTGGTTTTCCTTTTCAAAAATCTTGTTACATTTAACATCTAAGACTAAGACTAAATAGTCTCTAGAAATAAGTGACATTTTTAAATTGCTGTCATTTTATAAGCTAGAAAATTTAGAATTTACAGAGTGCTTACAAAGCATCTGCCTGCAATGCAGGAGACCTGGATTCGATCCCTGGGTCAGGAAGATCCCCTGGAGAAGGAATGGCAACCCAGTCCAGTATTCTTGCCTGGAAAATTCCATGGACAGAGGAGCCTGGTGGGCTTCAGTCCATGGGGGTCGCAAAGAGTCCGACACAACTGAGTGACTTACCTTTCTTGAACAATCTGAATTAGAGTGATTCAAAGAATAACAAATTATTATCTTTCCTTAAAGTTTTAGACTTTGTAGATGGACAGTAGACATATACATGAATACATTATAAAATAAATGTCTTAAAATTGAGTTTTTTAGATCTGATTAATCTAAAGCAATGCTTTCCAAGTGACAATCAATATCCATTATTAATGATTCATTAAATTGATCTAGTGCCTGTGGCTAGCATTTCTTTTATTAAAGTAAATAGAAAAAGCTGTAGTCTACATAGGACTGGTGAGTAGTATTTCCTAAAACTTTCATTTTTAGATACATAGAAAGTGAAGTAAAAATCGCTCAGTCATGTCTGATTCTTTGTGACCCCACGAACTATACAGTCCGTGGAATTCTCCAGGCCAGAATACTGGAGTGGGTGGCCTTTCCCTTCTCCAGGGGATCTTCCCGATCCAGGGATCAAACCCCGGTCTCCCACATTGCAGGCAGATTATTTACCAGCTGAGTCACAAGGGAAGCCCTTCAGATACATGTGTGTATCTTAAATGTACTGGGTCTTGGTGAAAATGTTATTTCTTAATGAAGACTGGAGTAAAAACTTTAAAACATAGAGACACCGGATGACCTACAACTCACTATCACGTCTCTACCCAGTATGCTGCTAAGCCTGAAAGTTAGAATTTTGTCCATGGAGAGACCTAATGTATTGTTTTTTTAAAACCCTGGCGGGCACCCCTATAATCCACTCTAAGAGAAAATATTTACTTAATGAAAAACACTAAACATTACAAATAAACCCACCGCCTTTGAAGAAAATGCGCCTTGACAGACTGACGCGTATATACTTTTAAACGCCTCGGAATTTATTGTGCTCTATTTGGAAGACTTTTTTGTTTGCATCTTTCTATAACAAAGGACTTCACTCACCTGGTGATGACGTCGGCATACATATATTCGATTGAACTGGCCAGTGATATCAGTGATCAGCTGTGCTCTCCTGATCATCATCACGATTCTCTTTTGCCCTGTGTAGAGGTTCTTTGCGATATGCTAGGTTTTCACTGTGGTCCTCACATTGGGGCTTATTAAAATACGTTGCTGTGTGTGGGTTTAAAATTTATAGCACACTGAAGGAACTGTTTTGTTAGTGAAATCATTTATGCCGACTCAAGATCTATGCCATGTTCTCTGGCCTAAATCTCTTTTTAGTTCAGTATTTAAAAATGTATTAAATACTTTTGTGAAATCATAGAACTTGAAACCTAGTGGAGGATTGTTGCTGCACAATGTCGTATGTGTTTCTGCTGCCCAGCAAAGGGGGAGCTTTATGGATAAATACGCCCTCTCTTTCCTTGGGTTCCCTTCCCATGTAGGTCGCCACAGAGCCCCGCGTGCAGCTCCCTGTGCTGTGCAGGAGGTTCCTGTTAGTCGCCTGCTGTGTGCACGACAGTGTGTACATTGTGTTCATAATGGTGTCAGTTCCAGTCGCCCAGTCCGTCCCCCCACCTCCCGTCTCCCTTGGTATTCATACATTTGTTCTCTGTATCTATGACTCTTTCTGCTCTGAAAATCCATTCATCTGTACCATTTTTCTGCATTCCGCATATAAGCAATATTATATTTCTCTCTTTCTGACTGACTTCACTTTTATGACAGTCTCTAGGTCTACCCACATCTTTGCAAATGGCACAATTTTGTTCCTTTTTATGGCTGAGTAATATTCCATTATATACGTGGTAGAACTTCTTTATCTGTTCCTCTGTTGGTGGATGCTTAGGTCGCTTCCAGGTCCTGGCTGTTGTAAACAGTGCTGCTGTGAGCATTGAGTGCATGGGTCTTTTTTGAGTTATGTTTCTCTCCAGGCAGCTGCTCAGGAGTGGAATTTGTTGGGTCATATGGTAAATCTTCACATGTCAATATATATTTCAATAGGATGTTAATGCTTGCACTGTACTTCATTATACATGCTATAAGTCATTTAACTTATAAGTTAGGATTTTTATTTTTTCTAATTAATGTCTAAAATTTGTACTTTAAGGATAGTTTTACTCTTATCTGTCATATATGCTGCTTGTATTTTTCTAGCTTGCCTTTTAACTTTATATGTATTATTTTTAAAATTTTCAGCTCTTAAATATTAAGCCAGACAGAGACATGATGAATGGTATACTGTACAAAAGTAGAATAGGGTACAGTGGAGATAATGGAAGCAGCAGCATGGAGGTGGAAACTCAGAGAGAGCAAGGAGGCATGATGAGGTGCTCTGATTTTCCTTTACCCTTCGTATTAAGGTTTCCCACTGTTGAAGTTCATCTTCCTGTAACTGGTCCTCTCACAAAGAGTAATTCTGCATTTATAGTCTAGTAAGAGGAAAAAATGATCAGAATGAAGCAAATTATCAGGACTTCCCTGATGATCCAGAGGCTAAAACTCTGAGTTCCCAGCACAGGGCGTGTGGGTTCAATCTCTGGTCAGGAAACAAGATCCCACGTGCCACAACTAAGACCCAATGCAGTCAAATAAATAAATATTTTTTTTAAAATAAAGCAAACGATCTTTATTTCAGTGGCAGTACAGTCAGTGTTTGAAGAGAAGACAGGAATGTATCTGTTTTCAGCTGGGAAGCAGCGTTTTGGTACACGATGCTTTGCTTTGCTTTTTGCTTTTTCATCATTTTGGCATCTTTGTTTTAGATCTTATCTGCCAGGAAGTTCCTTTTTGATGAATCAGCTACTTTTTGAAGTCATTGCCAGAGTTTTAAGAACAGACCAGTGATGTTGCAGTGTTTTCAGGGTTAAAAACACTTTGATTAATATGAAATTCATTGTCAGTATACTTCAGGCCAAATTCTGAAAATGATTGCTTTGATTCAGCTGAATTCTTTTCTATTCCTGTAGTTTTCAAATGCAAGGTTCACTTACTAATTTTTAGGCTTAGTGTTATATATTCTTATTAGAAACACACTCATGTTATTTTACTTTTCATGTTCAAAAACCCCCTGAAGATTAGCAACTGACCTTTTAGAAACAGCAGCCATTGTACTGCAGTCACCTGATCTTCTCTGAAGTCATTGCATGTTGTTTATTTTAACCACGAATTCTGCTTCCAAGGGAATTCTCTACGTGGGGGGCTATTTTCTGTGGGTGACTATTTCCACCAACAAAAACGGCATATAAATCGTTTGTATTATTAGAGGTTTGCTTTAAACTTTTTCTTGAAGTGTATATGTTTGATCCCCTCCGAGTTCAAACAGTCTAGTGATAATGAATAACTGAAGGAAAACAGTTTTGATTTCAGTCTCTTGAAAGTCTGATGAAGCACCTTCACGTGCCAAGGTGAGGCCTTCCTGACTCAGTGGTCTGTGGAACTGCAGGATCGTTCACATCTTGGTCAGTGAGCATCACTCTCTCTTGGTGAGCATCGCTCTCTCTTACAGGCTGCACGCAGAATGTGCACCAGAAAAATCTCTGTCTTGGTCCATTCTTCAAGGGGAGAGACCCTGTAACCAGGGGAAGAGTGAGGCTGCTCAGGCCCTGTGGTGGTATTATCTTCTGATTGGTGCCATCCTAGCAGCAGAGAATTGAAGGACACTTCACCCAGCTCTTGACACTGGCAAATGCAAGAGTTTCTCCAGCTAGGATTTCTCAGAAATCCTCAGAAAAACACCAAAGTCAAGACAGTCTCAGAAAAGAAAGACGTTTTAGGAGAACGTGAAAATTGCCCTGGCAAGCAGTGCATGAGACAATAAAGTGCCTCTTGGAAAGAGTCCCACCTAAGGTATAGATGTATACCTCAACATTTTACATGATTTCCATCTTGTAACTCTGAGAACAACCCTCACGTAGGTTACATACATATCCATACATGTACACGTACAATTTCTCTATTTTGTGGGATTGAAAACTGAAGCTTAGATGGTCTAAGTAGCGGAGGTTCCCCAGACAGTAGGTGGCATGACCCCTCTCCATCTTTCATCACTGCTGTATTCTGTGGCCTCAGGATAGTTTATTGAACTCTCTAGGTCATGTTTGAAAATTACTGGAGAGAATATGGATCAGAGAAGGAGACTTACTGGCAGTTCCATCTTTTTCCAGATGATCGTAAACAGGTAGAACGAATGATTGGTTACAGGCTGCTTGTCTCAGCTTCCTCTGCAGATGGATGAGTGGTGGATAGCAAAGTGCCTGGGAGAGGTACGTGGCACGGAGAGTACTGGGGGTCAGCCTCAGAGCTCCAGGAAGCCCTCTGCCTCGGGCAATAAAGTACTGGGGATCAACCTCAGAGCTCCAGGAAGCCCTCTGCCTCGGGGAATAAGTACTGGGGATCAGCCTCAGAACTCCAGGAAACCCTCTGCCTCGGGCAATAAAGTACTGGAGATCAACCTCAGAACTCCAGGAAACCCTCTGCCTCGGGGAATAAGTACTGGGGATCAGCCTCAGAACTCCAGGAAACCCTCTGCCTCGGGCAGTAAAGTACTGAAGATCAACCTCAGAACTCCAGGAAACCCTCTGCCTCGGGGAATAAGTACTGGGGATCAGCCTCAGAACTCCAGGAAACCCTCTGTCTCAGGCAATAAAGTACTGGAGATCAACCTCAGAACTCCAGGAAACCCTCTGCCTCGGGCGATAAGTACTGGGGATCAGCCTCAGAACTCCAGGAAACCCTTTGCTTTGGGCAATAAGTACTGGGGATCAGCCTCAGAGCTCCAGGAAACCCTCTGCCTCGGGCAATAAAGTACTGGAGATCAGCCTCAGAGCTCCAGGAAACCCTCTGCCTCAGGGAATAAAATACTAATGGGATCTTAAAGAGTTTGTTTGTTTTTGCTCTTATTTTCAATTCTTTCATGTAATTTTTATACAATTTGTAAGCAAAAATCTCACACACCATAAACGGTCCTATGAACATTGTATTTCACATCATCGGCTTTTTCGTGGTTGTTTTTTGGCGAGATAGAAAAAGATTGAGGTGAAATATCATTCATAAGTTTCTACTTTGTAAGTGGATTTTTACACCCTTGGGAAAGCTGTTGGCTATGCTATTATAAAAGGTCTTACAATTGGTGAACAATTCCACTTTAAGAGTAAATATAGGCTTAAAGAGGCACATTATACATTACCAAATAAGCCCCGTGCATTTGAAGAAAATGCATCTTGACAGATTGATGTGTATATCATTTTAAACATATTGGAGTTTACTTGCTGTGAATTCTATTTGGAAGCCACTTTTTTGTGTTTTTCTACAACAAGGGACTTCACTCACGTGGTGATGTCCTGGAGCAGGAAATGGCAACTCACTCTGGTATTCTTGCCTGGAAAATTCCATGGCCAGAGGAGCCTAGCAGACTACAGTGCATGGGGTCACAAAGAGTCAGACACGACTGAGCAGACACATGGTGAATGACATTCGCACACATACATTTGGTTTAATTGGACAGTAATATAAGTGATCAGCTATGCTCTATTGACAGTCATTATGATTCTGTTTTATCCTGTGTAGGAGGTTCCTTGCAATATGCTAGGTTTTCTGTTATGGTCTTCACATAGGGGATTATTAAAATAAGTTTGTGGGTTTAAAATTTATAGCAGGCTGGATGAACCTTGTGTTCTCATTGGAATTATTTATGCCAACTCAAGACGTATGTAATTTCCTGTGACCAAAGTCTTTTTAATACAGTATTTAAGATAAAATGCAATTTTATGAACCTGTAGACCTTGAAAGCTGCAAGGACCTTAGAGCCCGTCCATCTGCACAGGTGAACACACGGAGGCCTGGGGACCTGTAGGGACCCTGCGAGCTTGTGCCGCAGGGGCGGGTGTGGCTACAGCCTCAGCAGGTCAGTATCTCAGGCCAGCACCCTTTCTGTTGTGCTGTGTCCTCAGACACAGGGGGAGGGAAAGACAGAAAAGAAAGAAGGAAAGAAAGGTGCATGCTAACATGCTGTCCTGAGGGCCGTTGGTCTTGCAGCCCAGCGGCCTAGAGGCTTGGCTTCTTTCCCATTTATGCCCTTCTTTTGGTGTTGTGGAAGTTAGTCACACTGTAGCACACTTTAGGTTTTTGTTCTGTTTTCCTCTTAAATAAAAATGAAACTGCCTTTTCTGCATTGTTATCTAATCTGTTTTTGTCTTTGTTTTTCGGTGAGGAAATGAGACTTTAACCATTCTTGTTTTATGAAATGGTTTCTTTAAGTCTTTATGCTCCAGTGTTCAAGTAATTTATGAACAGGTAATGATGTCTAATGATAAAATTATTGACCTGGAAGCTCTCATTCCGTCCTGCAGGACTCAGGGGACTGAATGACCACACTGTACTGCTTATGGTTGGCTCCCAGAGCACATTGCTGATTTTCTCAACTGTTGCAGAAAGGTTTAAGATGACGCGTATGGGATATGGCCTCTAGGCAATGTTCACACTGTTTCTGTGGTGTTTTATATCTTTAAAGGCTTGATCTGAAATAAAACACCATACTCTAGAAACTACACCATGTTTCTATTATTAGTATAAATATATACTCTTTTGATGCCTCATTCATGAGAATAAAAAATAGGCATACTTCTAACAGCGTATGATGAATTCTTGGATTTTAGGTACCTTTTATATCTAATTAAATGCTTAAATTAAGAAGGAAAAGATGGAGAGTTGCTGCATTTTATATATATATATATATTTTTTTTTTTTTTTAAAGATATATATTATGTGTAATGTTAATAGGAAGCCCAAAAAGATGGTGGTTGATTTCAGGTCCCATTTCTCTAATTCTTGGCCTAGGAAATGAGGCAATTTTGACTCAAGCAAAATTCCATTAGGTGCCCTTGCAAATAATGAAGCCTTACAATATTACAAGTTTCCAGGAATTTGGTTGTTGATTAACTGCCTGCAGGGAAAATTTTATTCCTGGGAAGAAGTCTGAAAGTTAACCATTTGCCAGTGGACTTAGTAAAGAAAGGAAAGAATTAAAGCAAAATCTATAGCTTGATTTTTAAGATCTGCTTATAATTTTGTTCAATCTGTAGTACTGGGAAGAACTTTGATTTAAATAATGGAAATAATATAAAATTCCACGTATTGCTTTTTCCCTGTCTTACCGTACACCCACTCTGTATCTCAGTATGCTTACCCAAAAGTTTATAATTAATTTACCCTTTACACCATTTGAATTCCTTTTATTTTTCTCTTATCATCATATGTTGACCAGTAGTCTTGACACTACCTGAAATCTTTACCAGGAATTACATCTCAGCAAACACTTTCTGAGCAAACTCTGCTTCATACAGAGTAATTGACCCAGTAAGTAGAAGATTTAGTCAGTTCACTACCTACAAAGCTACAATTTTTACCACATACCGTGAATTATCACCAGGGAAGTAAACTCAAGAACCAAGTGTTGGGTCATCTTTCTTAATGGTAAATACACTTGTCAGTCTGAGTGGGCTACAGTTGCTGTAGTAAATGATCCCAAGTTGACTGTGGCTCAAATACAGCTGAGATGGATTTCTTGCCTGGCCGGTTGTGTGAGGAAGACATGCCTGGTGAGCAGGTTGCTTCCTTCTCTGCAGAAATGTAGCAGCCTTTCTCCATGCTGTGCCTTCCTCATCCCCAGAGACATCTTTCTTGTTGTGTGTCTTGCTTGTAAAAGGAGGGAGGGGCAGGGGTTCTGAAGGACCTGCAGGAGGCTCGGGTTCTGTCACTCACACTCTGATGGCAGGTGGGGCTGGGAACAATCTTTGCAAGATATCTTCCCAACAGCAACCCTGTACCTGGATAAGAAGAGGGGTTTGGGTTGACAAAAGGATTTCTCTGCTGTTCCTTGAATCTTTTTATCCATTTCCTGATGAGCCCTGTTTGAGTGAGGTTTTTGGCGGGGAAGGGGAATGGGGATCTTCAGAAGCTCACAGATGCCTTGGCTTTAATATAGACTTGCTGTCTTCATGAATGGTAATTTAAAATTTTAATATTTCTGCATATTTTCCAGAAAGAGAAAGTGCTATTTTTTTAATTAAAACTTATATACTGTTCTTATTCTCACATATAAGAATCAACATAAAACCTTTCAACTCTAATGAAACAGGAAGGTGAGTTAGAAATCAGTGCATCCACTTCTGATAAAGAAGGCCCATGGTATGCCATCTGGGATGAAGCTTGTATGGTGTATAGATGTACTAGTCTCGTGCTGGGCGGTAACAAAGTACCCTAATTCCAGTGTCTTAAGACAGCACAAGTGTGGTAAGCCCTGCCTCTATCGTTAGTGTCCTCTGCCCCCGACCTCCTAAATCTCTCGTGTAAAACGCTTGTCATTCCATTGTGCCTACCAGGAGAATCCAGGCCAGTCTCCCCACCTCAAGATCTTAACGTAATCATACCTTCAAAGCCCCTTTTCTTGTGTAAGGTAACATACTCGCAGTGTAAATGAACATCGTCTAATACAGGGATTAGGATGGGAACTTTGGGGACCAATATTTAGTTTAACACTAATAGGTAAATAATGTGCAACTTTTTCTCAGGAAAAAGCAGGACAACAAAGAAATAAATTTTGGGTTGCTTTTCAGAAGACAACTTACTCATCAGACTCTGCCAGGTAGTCACAAAATGTTGATTCTGGAAAGAACAGTAGAGATTTCTCATGTAACATCCATCCCTCATAGGTGAGGATTGGAGATCCGTAAAGAATGGAAATTTGCTGAAGGTTATTCAGCAAATATTCAGCAAAAAATTCAGCAAATCTGAAGGTTATTCAGATCTCAGAAGCAGAGCTTTGGGGTATTCTGAGTATTTTAATATAAAGGAACAGAGAAGGGACCTTGTTTCTATTCTTGAAACTTGAAATGCCATTTAAGAAGGTTTTTTTTTTTTAATAATACTAATACTCAGATGACAAAGCATTCCCAAGTCTACTGATGACAAAGACATGATGTCTTAGTCTATCATGGACCCCATCATACCTCAATAATATAAATAAAAGAAATATCTCTCTTGTTTAAATAGATCAGCAAGGAGACAGGCTTCAGGCTTGATATTTGAGAGAAGAGTTTTCATGATGAGTCTTACTATCAAGTACTTTTATTGTTGCCTAGAAAGGAGTGGGTCGTATTATAAAAATAATGAAAACTTTCACCTCTTGTCATCAGCCCTGTGTTTCCTGCTCTTTCCCCTTTGACTGTGCTGAGCACTCAGTACGTGGCGAGGCTGAGTGCTCACTACATAATCTGAATGCTGAAATGCTGCCAGATTCCAAAGACTTGGTACACAAAGAGGATTTTAATTTATTACAAATTTTTGTATCGATTATATGTTAAAATGATGATGTTTTAGATAATGTCAGGTTAAGTAAAATATATTATTAAAGTTAATTTCACCTATTTTCTTTTTACCCATTTTAATAAGGTTACTAGAAAGTAGTAAATTATATATGTGCCTTTCATTGTATTTCTATTGAACAGGACGGCCCTGAACTTTCCCATGTAACTAATGATGGTGTGACTTGAGACCAAACAGCTCCCCTTTATCCTGATCAGAATGAGTAAAAGTGGCACAGCCAGATTTTTCAGAGCTCACTCAATAAAAATAAAATATTTCTTATTTAATCTTACACTCAAAACCAGTAGACTCACCATGACTTGGTGAGTGAGCGTGATGCTGTGTTACTATAAAATAGTAAAACCTTGATAATTCTGGGGGGAAATTACCATTAGGACTTGACTCAAAGAAGGCTTTAAAAGAAATGTGCATCTCTTTGCTTCTAAGAATGTATAAAAATACAAGCTCAGCTCAGGACACACAGAGTGACAGTAAAAACATAGTTTGTAGGAAACTCAGTAGATTCAGCAGTGACTTCAGTTCCTGATTTCAGCTGAATGACTTTAGGCAATTCAGCTAACTCCTCTGAAACCTGTCTCTACAATGAGATTGACAGTATCTATCTGACAGGACTTATCCTAAGGATTATACGCGATGGTGTAAGTGAAGTGAGGGCCCAGGTCAAGATCCCTGGGCAGCAAACTCTGAGTCAAATATTAACTTGTAGGAAGTTCAGTGGGGAGTGACCTGCAGATCATGCCAGGGAGGGGTAGGGAGCACTGTGGAAGAGAGAGGGAAAGAAGTTGGGCTCTGATGCAATCCCGATGGAGGCCTCCGTTGACTTTCTCGGAGGCCTGAAGTGGAGCGGTGTCCCTGCAGAGCTGTCCTGCAGGGCCTGAGGGAGCAGGCGGCTCCCCTCAGCTCTGGGCAGCTCCCCTCAGCTCTGGGCAGCCCTCCGAGGGGCCGACAGGCGAGGCCAACATGTCCTTCCCTCCTGAGGGGCCAGCAGGGCGGCCCGCCACAGTGTCCATCTGGGCCGTTCCCTGCCCTTTCCCTCGCAATAGGAAGACATGCTGTTGTGTTGCACGACGTCATCATAAGTAATTTAGCCATTTGAATGGTTTCCCATGCTCTCCTGGTACAAACAATGGCAGATTTTGAACTCGTCTCCTGGAGCATATAGATATACAAGAGAACTGCCAGGTCATGTGACAAACTCTACTCTGCAAGATAATGCCAGATTGTTTTTCAGGGCATTTAGATAGACAAGAGCGTAGCAGGTGAGATGGGACCCCAGGAAGTTTTAATGGCCCTGTTACATTCTGTTTTACATATCGGGGGTGGGGATTTGAAAGGTGTTTTTTTTATTATTATTATTAGTTTAATTAATATACTAATTAGTATGATTAGTTAATTAGCATAACCATTGCTTTTGTATTATTTTGTACATCAATTAGTCCTTAGTGAAAATACACCTTAGGAGAGAATAGACAGAAGGTGCCCACTAGGTCTGTGAAATCCCTCAGGTTTTTTCCTGAAGTATGTGGAAGAGGACCAAGAGTGTGCTTTTAAGTTATTTGGCGTCTTACCTAGTTGTGTTTCTACCCTATTAGGACAGGAGTCCTGAAAGATGCTGCTAACCTCTTTCTCACCTCAGACCTGCGCTTTCCTGGGGCTGTCTGGCACCCAGGCTGTGTGTCTGCACTTCCTCTGAGAGAGAGTAGGTTTCCTTCCGATTCTCAACCCAGGTTGGGGTCTCAGTCTCACTGTCACGCTGACTCTTGTCAGCCCTTGGTTGCTGCTCTTCTTTGTGGGGAGGTATCTTCCTTCTGCTAGAGATTTTTAGTCTTCTTGGGGTGGTTTTGTCCTTGGAGAATTTGAGAATTGCACAGCCTCGCTCTGATCCCTTTTGAATGCTATTTGTCTTAGATTCTGTTATATTTCCATTTATTGGTTCCTCTTACATTAAAATGTGTGCTGGACTGTTTTTAACATCCCAGAGATAGTAGCATTTTTATGGGGGATGCTATAAATTTCTAGCACATACTTGACCAGCACTAAAGACCCCCTGAATGAGCATGGCTATGTTGAAAACCATTGCATTTATCAGAATAATTTTAATTTATTATCTAAGAAATAAAAGATTTCATCTAGAGGAGGGACCTCACTGTTGAGTTAGAGTTCTGTAGAATGTTTCCTCCAGAGACTTGGGGGGCAGTATGGTGGAGGGGACAGAGCAGATGTGGGAAGTGGAGGTGGGTTGGGAGTAGCAGAGAGATGTTTAAGGCACAGGAAACATGAATTATTGGTGACCATTTACTATTTGGTGGCTCGGGCTTAAATAGGAACCAGGATCTTCTTAATCTTTGTTACTGAAGCGAAGCTCCAGTTGAGCTCTTTTATTGTTCATTTCGTGAAACTTGGGCAGGAGTATCTGGATCTAGCTTTACTCCCCAAGTATCACGAATATGCCACGTATACGTCAGATGCTGTGCTAAGTGCTTCATCTGTGTTTCTTTTCCACCATCACCAATAATGTCATTTCTTACAGCTGGGATTCTCAGCTACAGAATAAATGGAAACTGACACTGGATACCTGAAGGGTAAAAGGAATCTCCTGAGAAGTCATCAGGTAGCTCACAAACTGGAGCGGGGAGGCTCTTTGAGAATCATAGTGGACGGTAGGGTCCCACCAAGGAAGGCTGACTGTATAGGAAATGCCAAGTGGCTTCCATGGGAAAGGGGAGGGCAGCCACCACAGCTGCCACCACTTCTGCAGCATGGATGCTCTGACCCTGTGTCTCTGTCACTCCCTTGGGAGCATCAAGTGGCCGAGCTCAGGTCCCATGACCCCTGGTGCAAACTTACAGAGACCAGGACGATTCGTCCCCTCTCTGGCACATGGTGGGATTTCCCCTCAAATAGGAAGTTGTTTTTAGTGAATCACCTGAAATCAACAAATGGCCACTGAGTCATGTTTTCCCCATTTTTCCTTGAGATCTGGAAAATTTAAGGAACTTACCCAGAAGCGTATGTTCAGTCAGGGACAAAGCCAAGACGTGAACAGTCTGCTTGGCTCAGAACGGCTGCACCTTGCTGCCACTTTAGCACTGTTAACCTTGGAGAAGCCACCGCTACAGGCTGGGCCACCCTGGAATTTGGAGGAGGCAGAGAGTGTTAAGTAGAAATCTATTGGGCTGGTTTGTTTAGTTTAGTTTTTTTTTTTTTTAAGGTTGCACATTTCCAGCTGATCTGGTTCCATAGAAACCGTGCAGATGTTACTAAGGACTCCTTTGGGGGTGTGGCGATAATATAACCAGCAGTTTAGGGACACTGTGTTTGAAACAGTCCTGTATCTTCCCAACGTCAGAAAGTCTGACTCGGTTTGCGAAGCTAATCGTTTGATACCCTATGGTGTGGATAGTCCAGCCTGTGCCTATTTTAGAATGGACCAGACTCCTGAATGTGCTCCAAGATTTTTCTAAATCCTTCAGGAGTTCACTTGAGGGTAAGCTGCTGTCACTCCAGACTCCTCCCTAGACCTTCGGTTCCTGGAAATGTCCTTCTGAAGCCCTGGAGTACAGCTTTGGTCTTACAGGGATTTACATGGTTCCTTTCTGTGTTACTTTTTTTTTTTTTTTCCTTTGGTTAGAATTCCAGAAAGACCTTGCTGACTGAGAAGTTTAAAATAATATTCATGTGGAATGGGCAGTTTGGTGTACTGTTATTTCAAGAATGAAAGGCAGTGATGAGTTTGGAAACACAAGCAAAAATGTCCCCGAATGAGCCCGCTCCCCTTGTGACGCACACAACCGCCGTGGCCGCTGCGAGGCTGCGTGTGCTGGTACCCTGGCCCCTCCTGAGCACCGTGCAGCCCGCGGCCCCGTGTGGTTCCCGCGTTGCTCAGGGAAGCCTGCCTCCTTCACTCCTGACGACCAGGCCTGAACCTGTGGAGACGCGGCGTCCGTCACGCCGGCACATCACCGTTTTACATTTGCTCGTGTGATTATTTGATTATTTTTGATGAATGATTCTTTGGTTGCTCTCTATCTCAGTGTAAGCCCAGTGGGAGGAGGGATCCATCTGGTTTGGTTTAACATTGTATTTCTAGTGCCTGACATCAGAAATGAGGGAAATCATAGTGGTGAACGGACTTAAACGGGTGTTTTGTCTTCTGCACTATAGAGCTTATAGTACTCCCCTGTAACACCAAGCGGGGACCATTTTTGGTGAAATTAAATATGATTTGAAATTATTAAAGACTGATAGACACCGAGAAGTGACCCAGACTACTAAGTGAACTAATCAGAGAAATGGAAAATGAAAATTTGTGGGTTTACAGAACTTGCTGATAAATGAGAGTGAGGCAGCAAAAACTGATGCTCTATCTGCTCCAGTCATTTTGGGGTTTTTTGGAAAAGAATGCAAGTAGAGTTATGTACGGTGATTGGCTTTGTTTCTTACTTGGAGAATAATTTGTCATTGGTGTGAAGCTCCACAAGGGCAGCGATGTCTGACCTTTTATTTCCTTCTGGACACTGTGCCTGGCCTGCCTTAGGCACTTGGGGCATATTTGTTGAATTGACACAAAATGTTATTAAGAGATTATTATGGGCAAGTTTATTGGATTGGCTTCTGGAACAGCATATCTTCTTAGCACTGACCGTCGCATCGATTGGTTTACTCACTAGTGTCGGTTTGCAGACTGGCCCCATATGAGGAGGACGAGGAGAGACTGAAGGAAGAGGCAGCCACCGCAGGCTGGTAGGGGCTGGTTTAGTACGCAAGGAACTTACCAGGCTTGTCTCGAGTGGCCGAGAGACAAGCCGATCTCTGCACCTGCTTCCAGGATCTTAAAGCTTATAAGGAGACTTACCTGAGTTCATCAGGCAGGCCATCCAGATGGTCCCAACACCACCTGTCTCTCAGCCACGTCCTGGGGCAGCTCCTAGTGTGGGGAAGGCACATTTCAAGGACCTGGGAGAGTGAAGAGTCGCTGATCGCCTGGGTCCAGCCCCAGGGTCAGCCAGTAGACAGTTGCTTTTGATGACCTCCTCCAGCAACTAGAAGAACAGCCCTGGGGTCTCTGAACTGATCCCACTTCTGTACCTGCATTTCATATGTACTTTGAGTTGGAATAAAGACCTCCATTCCAAGGATTTAGTGTCTTAGTTACACACAGTAGATTTCTGCCCCCGCCCCCCCCAGAAGGTCTAGTGGCTTTAAGACAAAGTGCTGAGTTTCTTTTCCCTGTGATAGCTTGAAAAGGTCCGAGCTGAATGTGGCAGCGTCAGCTACACAGAATTATGCCTTATGAACACAAGGATGCAGCTTTCCATCTTTGTTTTCCTGGGCTTCTAAATAGGAAGTGTAATAGATGACTCTTGTCTAAATGTCTTACGTGACTGGCTTTGGTTTATGAGGGATAAATAATGTTTTTTTTCAAGGTTGGAACTATTTCATGCTTACAGTGTTTTCTTCCCCATCTGGCAAGAATGTTATTTAATTTTAAAGGTAAGAAGTTTCTATTTAAAGACTTTTCCCCATCCAGTTGTTTTGTATGTTCGAAGAACAGATGAAACTAAAGCCTGTGAATATACAGGCCAGGCTGAGGGCCGCTGGAAGGAGGCAGCTGTCCTTGAGGGTCAACAAGTCACAGGTACTTTGACCTCCGGCTGCTCATCCCCAAAGACAGCAATTGTTCATTAAGTTCGGGCTTAGTTAACATTCCAGATAATGACTTCTGAATGAAGGAAATCTTTAGCCCCGCTGCTGGACAGAACTTTTCACTTTTGTGTCCACCTGAAATGGGAAGGTAAGCACTCATCACACCTCTATGAAAAGAGTCAGCGGGTAAAAGGAAGGGGCTATGAAGCCAGCTCCTCAGGCTGGGATTGCAGGACAGAGGGGCCCGAGGGCAGGTCCAGTGTGTGTTCTGAGGGACACGGTCTGTTCTGGTTGGGGGGCAGTCTGTGAGGTGTGTCTGGTCTGCTAAGGTAGTACATTGGTGACACGTGGCAACGGGGTTTGGGCTCAGGCTGAGCATGGGTGGGGGACAGGGGAGGCTGCCTGAGGCCTCCTGTGGCCGGACCATACGCCTCAGCATCTGATCCTGCCTTGGAGCGCTGGAAGCCTGCCTCCTCTGCCGGGTTCAGAATTGGTCCTCAGACTGGAGGAGGATCAGCTGGAAAGCCTGGAGAAATAAAGCAGGGAGTAAATTTTTATCTAATCCATTTCTGTTTACTGTTGGAAACCATTTGTTGTTGGCATGTACTCTCAGTGGCTAGGGTATGATACTGTTCTCCGCAGGGTTCCCTAGCTTGGTGGTCATGTTGCTGAATGGGAAGGAACAGGACCTGAGGATGGCAGGATGCCTCACTCCTGCCACGTCATGGGCAGGAAACTTCCACACGTATTCCAGAGCCAGGGTGAGCTCCTGAGCTGCTGGGAGAGTTGATTTTTCAAGCCTCCTCTCTGTACTTATTCCATGAGTGGGCTGACCTCCATTCACTTCTAGAGTCAGTCTCCTCATACTGGATTTCCCATTTCAAGGTGACCATTTTAAGCCTTATGGCAGTGTGAAAAGATGTGTGGCTGTGGAATGTTTAGTATCAAGAAGCAGATGGCACAGGAGGAAAGCTGCTCGTATTGGACAGAAGTCTCAGTTCTGTTACTTAGTTATGACGCCCCAGACAGGCCAACTTGATGTTTCCTGCGTCTCAGGAATCTCCATCTATAAAATGAAGAGACCGAAGGGGATCATTTCTAAGGTTCCTTCCAGCTCTCCCAGGGACATGATGTGCACGTGAACAGCCCAGAAAAGAAATCATTTGTCAGCACCTTCCCCAGGGACTGGGGAGCCGGGGGGCTGCCGTCTATGGGGTCGCACAGAGTCAGACACGACTGAAGTGACTGAGCATAGCATAGCATAGCATCGTGATGGTAGCACCAGCCTCTTGAAGATGTTGGACCCTGGGACCCTGACTCCCAGATTGGGGCTCCACCTTTTACTCTTCTCGGAACAGGCCAGTGTGATCTGAAGAACCCGGAAGAGCCCAGAGACCCTTTCGCATACATCACCCTGTTCAGAAAACAAGCCCAAGCCGGTTTCCTTTTGTACCCCACCTCTCTTCCCTCCCCAGCCCTCTGTGGGTTGAGGACAGTTGGGATGCAGGATTCTTGGCCACTTTGGCTTCTCTCCAGAGTGCTTAAGTCAGCCTGAAGCCTTTTCCACTAATGTTTTCATAAAGAGGAAGGCGCATCGGCCTCGTGCCAGTGCCGTCGTCCTGCCTGCCTCATCGGAGGTCTCCAAGCCCTCGGCTCACTGACACCCCGAAGGTGCTCGCCATTGTGCTTATGGTGGTAGAATTTCCCATCGCCCCTGCCTCGCACCCCCAGCTGTGTGCGAGCTGTATGCTAGGGGCCTGGTAGCATCGGTGCTGACTGCACCCCTGGTGCCTGGCACCTAGCAGGCACATGCTCGGGGCCTGGTAGCATCGGTGCTGACTGCACCCCCGGTGCCTGGCACCTAGCAGGCACATGCTCGGGGCCTGGTAGCATCGGTGCTGACTGCACCCCCGGGGCCTGGCACCTAGCAGGCACATGCTCGGGGCCTGGTAGCATCGGTGCTGACTGCACCCCCGGGGCCTGGCACCTAGCAGGCACAGTGCTGACTGCACCCCCGGGGCCTGGCACCTAGCAGGCACAGTGCTGACTGCACCCCCGGGGCCTGGCACCTAGCAGGCACAGTGCTGACTGCACCCCCGGGGCCTGGCACCTAGCAGGCACAGGTGAGCAATATATTATTGTCGTCGTTTAGTCACTTCAGTCGTGTCCGACTCTTTGAGACCCCTATGGACTGTAGCCCGACAGGCTCCTCTGTCGATGGGATTTCCCAGGCCAGAATACTGGAGTGGGTTGCCATTTCCTCCTCCAGGGGGTCTTCTCAATCCAGGGATCGAACCTGCATCTCCTGCAATGCAGATTCTTTACCGCTGAGCCACCTGGAAAACCGGAAGCAATGTATTAAATGGAGTTAAATTCTTGGGGGCTCTGCCTTTTAAGAGGTTTAGAGCTTTTCTGTTAACCATTAACTGAGACACTTTTTAGAAGCCTGTTAGGACTTACGTACCAAACGGTGTCTTCGGTCAGAGAAAACCTCAGAAGATGAAGTATGGATTCCCAGCCTTCCAGTTAATGGGCGTAATTAAATCTCTCCTACAATTTCTATTTGGTGTGGAAGTCACCTTTATTTTCTGCTGGAGCTTTTATGAAAAGCTCTTTTGTACTTGATAAACAGCTGCTGCTCTCCAGGAGGCCTGCCTCTGTTTCACGGCAGGCAGGCTCCTTGAGAGGCTGGCTGACATCTAAAAACAGTCAAGCCTTCTCAGAGCAGGATGGTCAGGACAAGGCCAGAGTTAAATACTGACTCTGGTTGTGAACCCCATGTGTGCCCAGCACAACTGTGGGTGATGTAACTGTGAGGGGAGGAAAAGTAGACTTGTTCGGAAAACAATGGGAAAACCACGTTGTTTAAATGGTATTCACGATGTGCTACAGCACGTGCTCACTGTGTCCTGATTTATGGAGCAAAGACTGAGAACCAAGTGCCCAGTCTGCTGCATCTGCATGCTGGGATACTGCGCAGCTCTGAATCAGGGTGAGGCAGGATTTTGTGTGCTCAAGTAGAATGTTTTTTGATGACCGGAAAAGACAAGAAACAATATTATATCATGCTTTCATCGACATCTGTAGCCCGTAAGAAGAGAAAGGATGCAGGTACACCCCCCACACGCACAGTGTACATGGATGAGTTATCTCGAAGAGGATGCATCCGAAACCGGCAACACGGCTTGTTTCTGGGCAGAGGGACTGGGAGCTAGTGTGGGAAGGAAGCTTAAATTTCACTGCCTGCTCTATTTTACCTTTAAGCAAGAAATCTATTTTGCACCAACTGTATTCATTTTTCAGAAAATAAAAATTATGCTGAATTTTCTTAAAATGACATGAAATACAGTGGAGAAGGGAAACTTCCTGTGTATTTAAGGAGTTTGTTCCACAAGTAGTCACGGAGCTCCTGCTCTCTGCAGATGCCGCTGTAGATGCTGTGATGGCAGGGATGCCCTGCCAACAGGAGATGGCAGTCACGAGGGACCGTGATGGGGTGGAGGGCGAGTCTGTGTTAGTAGGGTGGCCAGAGAAAGTCCCTTGGAAAGGTAACGTTTGAGCTGAGCTCCGAATGATGAGAGCCGGGATCGGGGTGCAGCAAGAGAGTGCTGGAGGGAGGACCCCCGTGGGGACCATTCAGGGGAGCCTCGGCCGGCAGGCACGCACATGCTGCGTGTGCGCGTCGAGTGGAGGCTGCCATCTGCGGGGATGAGGACCCAGCCTGACTGAAGGGCTCTGTGGCTGGGCAGGAGCAGGGTGGAGTCCCGGTTGGCAGGTGGGGCTGAGGGCAGGGCTCCCGCCAGCTTGCACACACCCCTCCCGTCTGCTGTCCTGAGGCTGCGGAGGCGGGCCTCTGTGCTCTGACTGTGTCCACGCGGAGACCGGTGGATGTACTGGGGGTGCAGGGAGGGCAGAGGAATGCTGTTCTCTCCAGACTCAGTGATAAGCTTCCACCAGGCTCCTCTGTCCACGGAATGCTCCAGGGGTTCTTCCCACTGCAAGGACCCGCTGGGTCTAAAAAGCAGCCCCAGTGTGAGGAAACGGCTTGGTCGTGGTGGGGTCTGCACTTACCTCCCAGGCCGACTTCTCCCACCTGTGAGGTGGGGGTTCTAGAGTCCCCACTAACCCAGCCCTCATGGAGTGGTCAAGAACCAGATCGAGGTAACACGTGCTGCCCCTGTAAAGCATAAGGTGTTCAACAGGGGAGGGCGGTTACTAGGAATGACACTGCAGGAGTAATAAGACCAGCTGGGCCCTCTTTGGATAAAGATGACATATTTGGGCTGAGGTAGGATATTTCTGCCAAACTCCCCAGAAATCAGGTTGTATTGTCACAGATTCCATTCCTGCCCATGCTAGCACATGGCTCTCATTGTTTTTATGTAACCTTTTCAGTGGAGCAAAGAAAATGAAGTTCATCGGGAGGCATGTTCTAACTCCGTATTATGCTGCCTGGCAAACACCCAGACCATGTGCTGCTCTTACATCCTGTTCCTTGTTCACATTTGTGACACGCTGAAGCAGGGGCTTGTGTCTTCCACTAGTACTTTAGACTTTATATTTTGGCTCTGCTGTTGGTTCCTCCATGGGTTCCACCTCAAGGTTTTTTGTGTTAAATGGAGACATTGGTCTATAGAATCATCATATGCTTAAGTTAGAATTTTGCATGTTCTAATCCAGCGACTTTATCATCACTTTTTATATCTTGGGAACATGCTTCGTAAAGTATAAAGTCACTGCAGGATGTTTTTAATTTAAAGGATTCAGGAGCTTCAGATTACCTGGGAAGAGAGGAAAGTTTACCTTAAAGTAGCCAAAAATGATGTCATAGACTCTAAACTCGGTGTATTCCTGAAGGAGAGGAGAGCTCCACGATCTTCCAAAATCTGCTACCTTATTTTAGACCAGATTCTAGCAAGATTCTCTGATGTCTTTGTTTTGCGTGTTGCAGAGTTAAAGCATCACATGCTTCAGGGGTAGGAGATGGGGAGTGAGGAGGCCGGAGGGGGCGGCAGGGAGCGCTGCCGTGGGGCTCGGTCCAGACAGCACCGGCCAGGCCCACTGCCAGCGGAGGCGTCGGCCCCCAGCGTGAGCACTGCTCAGGTGCCTCGGGGCTCTGCCACGAACTGGATGAAATCTGTGTCCTGAGTCATCAAAGGAAAGATCAGACTTGAGGAGGGGGGTCGGTTGAGGCAGCACTGTCTTTCCAGATTGGCATTTTACAGACCGTATTAAAATAGCATTTATAATAACATTAGCACTGAGACCTCCTTTATATGCAGGCTTCTGTGGCCAACCCTCTTACCCATGGGATGTCAGATAAGTGAGGTGTTGCAGTCCTGAGTATTATACTCAAAACTTCACGTGTCAGGAACTAACATTCTCTGCTCTTCTGTTAGCTTTGGGGGTCTCTCACTCGGGGGGCTGCATGCATTCCTGTGCCAACAGCTTTTCTAGCTCTTGGGAAGGCCTCTTGCTTCTTATTGATAAGAGCTGGCTTTATCTGTCTCACCCTAAGCCATATTTAAAGCTAACCTGTGCGAACCAATTGATTTTTTTTTTTTTAACTTTCTGGTCTGAGAGGGAGGTGGCATACCATCTTTATTCTGGCTTTCTTGTATGGGCTGACCACATTCCTGGTTAAATGTCTGGCTGTAGTAGTAGTCTGAGGCTGTAAGAAACATTTAATTCTTCAGAAAGCAGTGCAGTTTGAGTTACTGTTAAACAGTGCGTGGCTTGAAAGAAGGAAGAGAGGAAAAGCAATGTTTGTTGGGATGGCTTTGTGGCTGTCATCCTTGTCCTCGCCTGGAACTGACTGACTGAGCCGCTTGATGCCCAGAGTATTTTTCTTTTTTTCTTTCTGGAAATTCATCTCTGTTACCACCCCACATGGTGCCTCACATTACTCGAGACTTTGATTTGTGGTCTCTCTATTTTGTTGTTGACATTAATGAGCTTGCTGCACAATCGCAGGAGAAATAGCGTTGCTATTTGGAATGTTAATGAATTGCTCGCCTGGCCAATTGCCATTTGTTCTAGTGTGTGAATATGAATGTGTGTGTGTGTGTGTGTGTGTGAGTGTGTGTAACGGGGAGAGACGAGTAGCGAGGCTGGGACTGCATTTTTTTTTCCTGTTCGCAGCCAGTGACGTGAGCTGTGCCTGGAACAATCAGACCCGCTGCAAACAGGGTAGTTGAAGATGCTGGGGGAGGCAGCCTGGTGTTTCTTAGGCTGAGGCGATCTCGGCGCTCCGAGCTGCTCAGGCACGACCCGGCGGAGCTCCTCCAGCTTTCAGAGCCGTGCGGCGGCTGGAAAGTGCCTTTGTATTTCTCCAGACCCCTTCCCCAGGCAGCCTTCGACATGATTGGCGTGAACAGTGTTCAGAGTGCCAGCAAGGTGCGGGTGAGGACCTCAGGCTCTGTGAAATACTCCCGCGAGGATTCCATCCGGCGGCAGTCACACCGCTCAAAGTCCATGAAAATTTCCAACTCCTCAGAGTTTTCCGCCAAGGAGACCAAGGTAAAGACACACCGTGTTCAAGCGTGCGGACGGTCGCGTGTTAGGATAACGAGACCTGGTGCGGTCTTTGCCAGCGTCTAGTGTGCTGTGACAAACTGAGCAAGGAAGGCACCTAACATGGCTCTAGAGTGATCAGGTGGGAGCAGGTGAGGGGGCAGGTGTCTGGCATGAAGATGGGGGCGTGGGTCAGTTTGGTGGAAGATGAGGGCGAAGCAGGGCTCAAAATGAAACGAGAGCGGGGAAGTGCTGGTCAGCAGATCGATCGTGGCTTCGTCTCAGAAAGGTTGCCTTGACAAATGACTTGTCGGTGCAGGGTATTTTTAGAGCATCAGGAAGACAGAGACAGCGTGTGTGATTTCATCCTTCAGACAGGTCCTCCTGCCCCCCTCCCCCAGCTCCCCCCTGAGCGTGTGGAGGGCAGACCTGGTCCTCTTCTACTCCATCCTGAGCTCGCCCAGAGCCTCAGGTGTGTGTAACGGGGAGGAATGTCCTCTCCCATGTTCCTTACACACATGGATGCCGATGCTGGCTGCCATGAATCACTTGTCTTTTTGCGACTGTCTGTAAGATAACATCATCTCTGCTCGGCTGAGATGTGAAGGGGGTGATTACGTAGTGAGATGGGCTTTTACTACATGCAGTATATTCTTGAGAGTCTTCCCACCACCATCTGTGTGAGCAGGGTACTCAGAA
Organism: Bos indicus x Bos taurus; assembly: GCF_003369695.1. Lineage (NCBI taxonomy): Eukaryota > Metazoa > Chordata > Mammalia > Artiodactyla > Bovidae > Bos > Bos indicus x Bos taurus. The sequence continues at coordinate 38,272,383 of NC_040102.1, forward strand.
ACACTCCCACTCCACAGGTTTAAAAATGGAATCATGGAATCATGGGATTTCAGAACTCTGGCTGGAGCTGTAGATGGTTCTGTTGGGGACTCAGAGGTTTGAGGTGTGCAGGGGATGCTCCAGGGCAGAGCTCAGTGTCAGTCTGTCCCCTCACAGTGCCTGCCAGGCCCCGTCTGTGACGTTTACCTTCTGAAGGACTTTAACAGTAACAAGTTCCCCTCCCATATGGCCAAGGTGGAGGGAGGGGGCGGAATACCTCATGCAACTTTAAAATACATGTTGGCTTCTTAATGTCCCCCGCCTTAGACGGTGGCACAGTGGGCTTTAACCCCATGTATCATCAGGAGATTTTCTAGTTAGAATGTCTTCAAATGTAGCTCTCCCCTCCTCCGTATCCTTTTAAAGCTCTAGCTTTGGGTAGCAATGTGTCTTCACTGTCGCGTTAATGTGACCGGCATGAGGATGTATTGGATTCCACTGGAGCTGTTAGGAGACCTCTTGTGGTGTGATGACTCCTGTTTCCTGCTGAGACAGACCTGGACAGCTTATTCTGTTGTTAAGTAACTTAATTTATGTGGGCAGGTATGTGATTCTTAACAAGGCTCTAAGACTGGCTTCTAATTGAGAGTGTTAAGAAGCACCTTTAGGTTTTAACATGGACATTACCTACAGTATCAGACCATCGTCATCTGCCACCAGTCCCAGTGATAATGTAAGCATGGAGATACTAGTGTTTGCCCAGAACTCTGGTTGCATGCTGTCGTGTTGGAGTCTGGCATACATGCCTAATGGAAGGACGTGCTATCCTCTCTGTATGTCGCACAGCACAGGTTCTCCTGTTTGATTTGATTCTAGTCAAGAGAAAGCCAAGCATTATTTTTTTTTGCGGGGGTGGGTATTGCAAGCATTTCAAGAAATGAAGACTCTAAGAGAGATCTGGTGGAACTGTACACCCTCACATGGTGCTTTGGAGATTATAGTCAAATTCGTTTAAATTATGTTTTTTGAGGCATACGAAGTTCTGGAGAGTGCACTCAAGAATGTTCCCACTACCTCACAAGAGATATTTTTATAGCATTATGATTATGTAGTCTTTTAAAATTGAGTCCCAGAAGTAGGTGGTTAGAAAGTCATTAGAATGGGAAATTAGATAGATGAAACTTCATCTTTCTCTAGCCATGTTTTATTCCCTACATGAAGCAAACTGAACGACACTATATGCTTATACCCTAAGTATACTGAACCAGACTACATCACAGATGTGTATAAATACAGACCGGGATGAACTTCTGTCCACAGTGTACTCATTTCACTCCCAGGCTTAATAATCAGAATTTCATCCACCTTGCCTTTTTTTTTTTTTTTAGCACTTAAAATCAAATCAGTGTTTCTTCCTGCTAATCATGTAAATAGCACTTTTTCATTATCTTGACTTCGTCCCCCAAAAGGCAAGATGTCTAATCTAATAATCAGAAGAAATACCAGCACCCCCTGAAAAGCAGCCCGTAAGGCACCATCAGCTTGTGCTGCGCTCCTGGGGTTTACCTTTGTGTCTCTGGGACTTGGGCTATTTCTAGAATCGGTACATCATTGTTGTCCCTGGTCAGAGAGTTGGAGCTCTAACGTATTTGTTGAAAGCTTTAGAAAAATGTGTATGCATTGTGTGGAGAATGCATTCATTAAGTGTCCCAGCACAGTCCGGCTTGGAGCCTGTTTCTCCGGGAAGGGCCTGTTGGGAGGCACTCTCGAGGCTCCAGGCCGCGAGGAGGCAGCGCAGGCCTCCCAGCTGTCAGCCCAGCTGGTTGCTCCGCTTCTGACAGAAGTAATGTTTTGGAATTAATTTCTTAAAGGCAAATACTGCAGAATTTGGTGTGTGCCGTGAAAGATGATGCTGATGAAGCCTCCGCTCTGCCAGTTATTTCCACATTTCCCCCTGGATCCAGTTAGACCTCAAATGGAAATTATTTCACTATTGCTTAGTCTTTAACTCAAGTAAGTCAACCCTAGGGGTCGCTAAGAGTCGGACACGACTGAGCGACTTCACTTTCACTCTTCACTTCCATGCATTGGAGAAGGAAATGGCAACCCACTCCAGTGTTCTTGCCTGGAGAATCCCAGGGACGGGGGAGCCTGGTGGGCTGCTGTCTGTGGGGTCGCGCAGAGTTGGACATGACTAAAGTGACTTAGCAGCAGCAGCAGCAGGCTTAAAACAGAAATCTGTAAAAGTTCATGCTAATATCACTTTTTTCCTTCCACGTCTCTTGCCAAACTATGCCATACATCACTGTGGCTGTGAGTGAATGTGACGTGCAAGGTTGAGCTCCTGAGGCATTCTTTGAGAAATAGCATGAGGCTGGAGAATAAAGCAGGAGTTCTCTGGTTGATTATCGCCTGGATTCAAATGAACTGTTTAAAGCTATTCAATAGTACGGCAAAGAAATAAACTTCTCCAAGAGTGAAACTGCGGAGTAAAGCCCCTAGTCTTTTGGGTGGTGCCAGCTGAAAACGGGAGCATTTGCTTTGTGCTGAGGGCAGCGTCTGGGTGGCTGGCCGGGGTTTTGCTCACTGGTTAGCAGTGTGCCCCTGGAAAGGTCACTTCTCTTTCCCAACACATACCCATGAGGAGCAGGGGTTGGTGAAATGACACCCTAGTGCTGAGCATTGGTAACTTTTGAAACCTCGTGGGCATTGCTGAGGGTTCTTCCTCTGAACAAGGAACCTAAAGACTGAGTTAGATGCAGGGAAGGTGGGTTTATATGTATTTTGAATAAACTTCTCCCTGTGCTAGGAGTTAACGATAAAGCCATGAAAGGAAAACAGAAGTGCCTAACTCATGGCTTTGTGAAACACACCGCAGTGGCGTGAAAGGCACGGTCCGTCCTGTCCTCTCCATTCTGCAGGACCTTTGCTCTAATGTCGTGAGGGAGATGTAAACGTTCGTCCTTTCTCCCTCTGGGAATCAAATCTATGCACAAAGGAACCTGTAAAAAATCATTACAGTGCCCCTTCGGACCTGAAATTTTCCTTGAGAGGCTTGTGGATTGTTGTCATTCTTCACCTGCTCTTTTCTTGTTCTTTGGACTAAGGCTTAGAGCCTTGGGAAGGAGATTCTGGTTAAATGGGTCATTTATATCTGTCTGTTCAAACATGCAGTTCTCATATAATATAGGGAAAATCCTTACTCAAATTGAAAAATTTCCTGCAAATGTCTTTTTATATTTTTTTATTCTTACATGGAAGTGGCACATCTTTTGACCTTGTAGATGCATCCTTCAGTTGGATCCTTCCAGAAGGACGGTGGATCTAAGCTGTCAGAATTAGGGTCAGAATATGAGTAACATCCCCCGTTACTAGTTATCACCTCGGCACATGAGAGAGTCTGAGCAGACATGTCTTTTGCAAAGTCAGTCTGGTTGTCCAGAAATACAAACAGCTTTGTCTCCAGACTCTCTTTTTCTTATATTGGCTCTATGATCTTCATGCCAGAGTCACTTGTTGTAATTCAAGAAGTTCTGCTTTTCCCTCAGGTGTGATTCTGCCAAACAAATACATTTTGACGTTTTAATGTGATCTTTACTCAAAGGAGGTCTTAAAATACCCGGCGCCTTCTGGAAGGTCGTTCTGCAGACTACATAATTATCAATAGCTGTTCAACCTTTTAAAGACTTGAGTCAGCCTTGCCCCCAAATAGAAACTTTCACTACCTCTAGTTTTATTTTAAATTATAAACCTAGCACAGTGATATTGGTTTTTGTTGTTGGGTTTGCTTTTTGGGTTTTCTTCCAGCCCCTACCTCCCCCTTCTATAAGCCCAAGTTGTTGCTGAATTCCTCTGATCCTGCCAGTACTTCCAGGTAAATTAATATTTTTAAAGGATGGTTATTTAGGATGTTAAGCAAACTGTGCTCATGATGGGGGGACACTTGTTGACCCTTGAATGAAATTAAAAGCAGATCTTCACTATTCTCGTGTCTCCCAGATCTCACTTGTTCAAGGTGCTGGTGGTTTGGACTTGGTTTCCGTGTTGTTAGGATAATCCCAGTGTCACACCACATTCTTGCTGTGCTGTGTTCGTGCCTTTCTGTTTGAACACCTCTCCCAGGGATGGTGTACTCAGCAAATGTTTCAGAGCTTCCAGGCAGTATCTGAACATTGTAAACGAGATGCTGGTCTGTGCCGTCATTCCTGGCAAGCTAGTGTAACACTCCTGTCAGAATCAAGGGGAAGGAAAAAAGAAAAATCTATGATATAGTGTGAAGACGGGGGTTAAGGGAGACAAAAATCTTGCATTTTTAAGATAGTCTTTGCTGAAGACGCGAATCGGTTAGTAGCGTGGTGATAACCTGAGGTTAACCATCCGGAGCTCTTGTGTGGGAACGTGCGTGGCAACCGATGTCTTCCGTTCTCCAGGACCACGCCTCCCTTTGTTGAAACGTGTTGTTAGATTGTGCTGGTGGCCTGCTTTAGATGTCAGGGCTTGCATCCAGCTTAAGGACTAATGGGGATGTTTTGGAGCGTGTTTTTTATTTATTCATCCATAGTGGTGTAGAAACCATGAGGAGCCAGCAAGGTAGCTCCTCAGGTCACTTATTAGGGGAGTTTCTCTTCTATCTTCGACTTGGACTTTTAGTTAAGGTTTTTGAGCCTTATCTTATCCCTCAAGCAGTTCACTTTTTGAGAAAATCTGATCTGCCATGTTCTTATGGTACAACCTTTGGGTTCGCACACAGATCATCGTATTTCAGTGGGATTTGTTTTTTCTGGGTAGACTATTCCGAACGCTTCATGTCACAATTTTTAGGGAAGTAACTAGACGAGGCCGTCTTTATAGCCTGGCTCATCCCGACATGACATTGGATGTAGCTGGCAGTGAAGTGTTAGAATGTGAGGCATACAAGGCAGCTGAAGACATTAGTATTTTCCTATATCCCTATCTGGCAAGCCATGTTTGTGTTTGATTCTGGTAAATCAGATAAGATTCTATAGCCCTCCCAAACACAGTTGATAATCTCCTCCTTGCATTTGGGTGCAGTGTAGTGGGTCACCCTCAACTCCACAGCTGGGGACCCAAGGATGGTGTCAAGGGGCTGACAGCAGACAGCAGAGCCCCCCCAGACGCTGGAACCCCAGCAGCTGTGACGAGAGAGTTCTGCCTGTTGAACTTTTATTAGTGTTTTCTCCCAAGACATCGCTGCATAAGCAGACCAGGAGGGTTGAGGTCTAGCTAACTAACTAGATGTAATAGACAGACAAGGGACGTGCTTTGAGGGAAGCTCTTTTCTGCCACTTAGAGGCACTGATAAAGTGCCAGCTTTGTTCTGATTTATGACAGTTCTCTTCCTCAGAACACTTTCTAAAAAGCAGGTAAAATAGAAAGGCTCCGCAGAATGCTTTTATTGTGATTGGGCAGTGCTTTGAGGGGGTTTTGTATGCCTCATCAACCCCCTGCTGTGATCTCTGAGATCGTGATTAAATGGTATTTATATGCTGCAAAAGCGTAACTCTTAAAATTTAAGATAACAATATGCTTTTATCTCTATGCCTACATAACCCCCACTAAAATGACAGTAGAACTGGTAAATCTTCAAGGCCACAGGGAGCGAAACAGAGTCTCTCAAGGTGTCAAAAAATTCAAAGGATGTGCAGCAGATAGACTTGTTAACCGCATCTAGAGCTGAAACTCAGGGCCTGCAGACCTGGGAGCCCCATAGGACACAAGGAAGGTGTAGGGATCAGAGTCACTTCTGAGGGCAGTGGGTCAAACAGAAGGATCCCTTTAAATCCTCCAAAATTAGTAACTGGACCCTTTAGACGCCTCCTGCATCTTTGTAGAGCCTAGAGACCATATCCCCCATCTTCTGAGGCTCCTCTCTGAGACTCTGGGCTGAGGAAATCAGGCTCAGTTGGGCTCCAAAATCACTGTAGATGGTGACTGCAGCCATGAAATTAAAAGACACTTGCTCCTTGGAAGAAAAGCTATGACCAACGTAGACAGCATATTAAAAACCTAGATAGCATATTAGAAAGCAGAGACATTACTTTGCCAACAAAGAACCGTCTAGTCAAAGTTATGGTTTTTCCAGTAGTCATGTATGGATGTGAGAGTTGGGCCATAAAGAAAGCTGAGCGCCGATGAATTGATGCTTTTGAACTGTGGTGTTGGAGAAGACTCTTGAGAGTCCCTTGGACTGCAAGGAGATCCAACCGGTCCCTCCTAAAGGAAATCAGTCCTGAATATTCATTGGAAGGACTGATGCTGAAGCTGAAACTCCAATACTTTGGCCACCTGATGCAAAGAACTGACTCACTGGAAAAGACCCTGATGCTGGGAAATACTGAAGGCAGGAGTCAAAGGGGACAGCAGAGGATGAGTTGGTTGGATGGCATCGCTGACTTGATGGACACGAGTTTGAGCAAGCTCCAGGAGTTGGTGATGGACAGGGAGGCCTGGGGTGCTGCAGTCCATGGGGTCGCAAAGAGTCGGACATGACTGAGCGACTGAACTGAACTGAACTGAGGCCAGGAGTGGGATTCCCACACTGAAGATAGGAGGCTTAAGTGAAAAGTACACACATTTCACAATGTGCAGTGTCTTCCTTCTCTCCTCACCCATGTTACTTGAAGTTACTTGAAAAAGAGGAGGCATGGTATCCAGCACACAGGAAATTTAATGGCAGAGAGACAGAGGGGACCCCTGGTGACAGTAAGGGAAGCCTAGAACAGCAGCTGTGCGGGAGACAGACACCCCCCGGTTGAGCCTGGAATGCAGACTGGAGGGTCCCCTGATACTCCCAGCAGGGCCACTCCAGTCTAAAGTGCTGGGTTTCTGTCTCCTGCAGAGCCGTTGTCCTAGAGCTGCATGGAGAGGTGATTCCTCTAGGCTCTTAGAACATGAAGTCAACCACAACAGCAAAATGAGGTGATCATTAACTTCAGGAAAATCGAAAAGTTCACAAAGAAGCAAGTGTAGCCAAGTGCATGCATAGCTCCAGAGTGAATTGTATCTGCATAGTCATAACAAGGTGGGCTCTGAAAATCGTTATACCTCTAAATTGTGATTGTGATATTATTTTAGTGGGAGGATTGGGGATTGAGTGGGGAGGAAGAATGTACTGTGTAAGAGAGAGAACAGAGAGGTAAATGCTGTTTTCCAGAGTTCCACAGTTGAAGGTCAGTAGTTCATATTCAAAATAGAAAAACAAAAAAGGAATTGAAAGCGCTTAGCCCTGGATAACAAAAATCTAAAGTAAATAAATCAAAGGATTGTTATTCATTACATGTTGTTGTTTAGTCACTAAGTCATGTCCAACTCTTTGTGACCCCAAGAGCTCAAGTATGGCAGGCCTCCCTGTCCTTCACTATCTCCTGGAGTTTTCCCAAGTTCGTGTCCATTGACTTAGTGATACCATCCAACCATCTCATCCTCTGTAGCCTTCTTCCTCTTTTGCCTTCAATCTTTTCCAGCATCAGGGTCTTTTCCAGTGAGTCAGCTCTTCACATCAGGTGGCCAAAGTATTGGAGCTTCAGAGTCAACAACAGTCCTTCCAATGAATATTCAGGGCTGATTTCCTTTAGGATGGACTGATTACATTCATTGCATGCCTTTTGGTAATTTTGATTATGAAAATGATAAAAGTTTGAAAATGAACACGTGAAATGGACAACATATGTGAGTACATACGAGACTGGAATAGTTTTCATTGACGAGAATGATTTATGTTTCTTACCTCTGTGTTTAGCAAATACCAAATAACAGGGACTTCTTTTTTTTATTTTTTATTTTATTTTTTTTTATTTTATTTTATTTTTAAACTTTACATAATTGTATTAGTTTTGCCAAATATCAAAATGAATCCGCCACAGGCATACATGTGTTCCCCATCCTGAACCCTCCTCCCTCCTCCCTCCCCATACCATCCCTCTGGGTCGTCCCAGTGCACCAGCCCCAAGCATCCAGTATCGCGCATCGAACCTGGACTGGCAACTCGTTTCTTACATGATATTCTACATGTTTCAATGTCACTCTCCCAAATCTTCCCACCCTCTCCCTCTCCCACAGAGTCCATAAGACTGTTCTATACATCAGTGTCTCTTTTGCTATCTCGTACACCAGGTTATTGTTACCATCTTTCTAAATTCCATATATATGCGTTAGTATACTGTATTTATGTTTTTCCTTCTGGCTTACTTCACTCTGTATAATAGGCTCCAGTTTCATCCACCTCATTAGAACTGATTCAAATGTATTCTTTTTAATGGCTGAGTAATACTCCATTGTGTATATGTACCACAGCTTTCTTCTCCATTCATCTGCTGATGGACATCTAGGTTGCTTCCATGTCCTGGCTATTATAAACAGTGCTGCGATAAACATTGGGGTACACGTGTCTCTTTCCCTTCTGGTTTCCTCAGTGTGTATGCCCAGCAGTGGGATTGCTGGATCATAAGGCAGTTCTATTTCCAGTTTTTTAAGGAATCTCCACACTGTTCTCCATAGTGGCTGTACTAGTTTGCATTCCCACCAACAGTGTAAGAGGGTTCCCTTTTCTCCACACCCTCTCCAGCATTTATTATTTGTAGACTTTTGGATCGCAGCCATTCTGACTGGTGTGAAATGGTACCTCATAGTGGTTTTGATTTGCATTTCTCTGATAATGAGTGATGATGGCTAACAAACACATGAAAAGGGACTTCTTTTTTGAAAAGCACATCTTTCCCCAGAAACTATATTCTAGCAGTTATAGGACTAGACCATATTCTGCTGGTTGCTGCCAGAATTTTCACTCTGTAATGGAAATGTTAAAATACGGTCCTTTCTTGGGAAACAGTGCATTGTCTTGAGGTTGCCCTTGTTACTTATTTTTATGGAATAATTTCCATAGAAGATGTCTTTTGTTTTAATAAAAATCCTGCAGTTCTAGGTGGGTTTCCAAACCTCTTTTGAAAATTTTCCTATTCGTGGAATCCCAAAGCCTGGTAGCCAGTACATTAGATTATTTAATTTGCCTGTATTGATTGTTTTGGATGAAATCTATTTCCATTTGGTTTGTCTTCATTACTTTGTCTAATGCATGGAAATGACAGAGAACAAATGCCATGCCTGGGGTTCTACCTAAATGTCACAGTCCCCCAGGAATCATTTTTACAAGCCAATTATAAAAAGAACTCTCCATGTTACTCAGCAGTTTTTAAACTGCATACATTAACTTTATCATCATGTCCATAATTGTTAAATATAATTGATCATTTTCTCAAGCATTTAAAAACATACTGCATGTAATTTACGAGGTCACTTAGAGTTTATATTTTCTTTATGTTTGAAAATGATGAAGCTTCCTGCACTATGGTGCGTGCCTGCCACTTCCCAAAAAGTGAGGCTCACCAGCAAGGGGTCCAGCCGCAGATCTGGCCAGTACCATCCAGAATCCTCTTTGAAAATATTGGTTATTGTTACATTTTTCTCAAAAGCATGGCTTGGCTATCCAAAATCCAGACAAGTTTTTGAGAAGTAAATCCGAGGATTAGTTCAGTTCAGTTCAGTTCAGTCGCTCAGTCATGTCCAACTCTTTGCAACCCCATGAACTGTAGCACGCCAGGCCTCCCTGTCCATCACCAACTGCTGGAGTTCACCCAAACCCATGTCCATCGAGTCGGTGATGCCATCCAACCATCTCATCCTCTGTTGTCCCCTTCTCCTCCTGCCCTCAATCTTTCCCAGCATCAGGGTCTTTTCCAGTGAGTCAGCTCTTCGCATCAGGTGGCCAAAGTATTGGAGTTTCAGCTTCAACATCAGTCCTTCCAATGAACACCCAGGACTGATCTCCTTTAGGATGGACTGGTTGGATCTCCTTGCAGTCCAAGGGACTCTCAAGAGTCTTCTCCAACACCAGAATTCAAAAGCATCAATTTTTCAGCACTCAGCTTTATTTATAGTCCAACTCTCACATCCATACATGACCACTGGAAAAACCATAGCCTTGACTAGACGGACCTTTGTTGGCAAAGTAATGTCTCTGCTTTTGAGTATGCTATCTAGGTTGGACATAACTTTCCTTCCAAGGAGTAATCATCTTTTAATTTCATGGTTGCAGTCACCATCTGCAGTGATTTTGGAGCCCCCCAAAATAAAGTCTATCACTGTTTCCACTGTTTCCCCATCTATTTGTCATGAAGTGATGGGACTGGATGCCATGATCTTCGTTTTCCCGATGTTGAGCTTTAAGCCAACTTTTTCACTCTCACTTTCATCAAGAAGCTCTTCAGTTCTTCTTCACTTTCTGCCATAAGGGTGGTGTCATCTGCATATCTGACGTTATTGATATTTCTCCCAGCAATCTTGATTCCAGCTTGTGCTTCTTCCAGCATAGTTAGAGTATAAGAATTAAAGTAAAATCAGGAGATGGCTGTGAAGGCAATGAATTTGTAAATCATGGTACTTTAACAGATCAGAGTATAGTTACAGATGCTGAAGAATACTTTGGATATTAACCTAAACTCTTATGGAAGAAGACTATCATTACATTAACTCTCTGCAAGCTATCAGGCTTTAAGGATTACTACATTAAATCACACCTACATAATGTTTTTGAACATTAGTTTTTGTGGTTTTTTAACTTTTTATTTTGTTTTGGGATATAGCTGATTAAGAAACAATGCTGTGATACTTTCAGGTGAATAGTGAAGGGATTCAGCAGTAATCTAGGGGGAAGGGATAGTCAGGGGGTTTGGGACGGACATGTATGCACTGCTATGTTTTACATGGATACGCAACAAGGACCTCTAGTATAGCACATGGAATTCTACTCAATGTTATGTGGCAGCTTGGAGGGGAGGGAGTTTGAGGGAGAAAGAACATTAGTTTTTAATGCCCACATTGGTTTGAAGATGAGGGTCTTTTCAGAATATATAGTATAATCTTTCCATTTGGACTTCAATGAATTCTGCTTGTGATACAGGTCCTCTTCCCAGCAGGGTTTTGGTATAGTCACGGCAAGTTCATCTTGGGAAGGACACGAGTGTAAAGCAGGGAATAAAAACCTGGGCTCTGGAGGTAGCTAGGCCTCTGTGTGAGTTCCATCTTTACTGCTGGGACTCTTTCACTGTGGAGATTTGCCAGATTCAGCAAATAGAAAATATGAAATGCTCAATTAAACTTGAATTTCAGATAAGTAATAAGTAATGTTTAGTGTATGTGTGTGTGTATACACACACAGCTGCATACACACATATACACACACATATATATACACACATACATATATATACACACATATATACACACATATACACACACATATATACACACATACACACACACATATACACACATACACACACACACATATATATATACACACACACAGCTGCACACACATATATATACACACATATATATACACACACACATATATACACACACACACACACATATATATACACACACAGCTGCACACATATACACACATACATATATATACACACCCATATATACACACACACATATATATACACACACACATATACACACACACACATATATACACACACATATATATATACACACACACATACACACACACACACATATATACACACACACAGCTGCACACACATATACACACACATATATATACACACACACGTATATACACACACATACACACACACATATATATATACACACAGCTGCACACACATACACACACATACATATACACACACACATATGTATATGCATATATGCTGTATATGCTCAGATGTGTCTGACTCTGCGACTCCATGGACTCTAGTCCTCTAGGCTCCTCTGTCCGTGGGGTTTTCCAGACAAGAATACTGGAGTGGGTTGCACTTTCTCCTCCAGAGGATCTTCCCAACCCATGGATTGAACTTGCGTGTCCTGTGTCTCCTGCGTCTCCTGCATTGGCAGGTGGATTCTTTACCACTAGCGCCAGCTTGGATGTCTCATGCAAAGTCTGGGGACATACTTATGCTTGAAGAAAGTAAGTCCTTGTTTATCTGAAGTTCACATGTAACTGGCATCCTGCTGCTGGCAGCAATGTGGCTACTCCTAGAGCATTGATCTCGCTGAAATTGAGTAAATCAGGCGTTTCATAGGTTGTAGAGTGTTAAATAATAACATAAGTGCTCAGCATGTCGCAGCTCAATAAATGTCATCTGTCTGGATGGTGTCTTCTCGCTTGTCAGACACCCGGCCTGGCACGTTTGAAGTGGGACTGGCACTGCAAAGCGGTGTTCGCCGTCCAGACTGGAGTTCTCTTGGGAGGAGAGTCTTCTAGCCTGAGTGGTCAGAGGTGTGTACCCCTGTTGTTCTAGGTTTTGGAAAAAGAATTATATAACTGAGACTAGTTCCTCTGTCTTGAAGCGGAGACAGGAAATGAAAGCCTAGATTTTTCAGGGAAAAAAAGGTCAAGGACAAAATTTTAAAGGCTTTGGAATTATATTTTGGAAAAAATTTAAAAGACTTTACAACCTCCCACCTACTAACGCTGTCTTTACGCTGTCTGCCCGCGCTCCCCTCCCCCAGCCTCTGTAAAGTGGGAATAGTACCCTGGGTGGTAGTGAAGAGTACACAGTGTAATACAATGCACAGATCCCGGCACTTGCTAACTGCTCAGTGAACGTGGGTTTCTGGCATATCTGTCTGTGATATCAACTTGCCGATTTGATTCAAAGTAAGTGATCTCCCCAGGCCCCGTGTGTCCGGGGTGGGAAATGGAACCGATGGATTCTAGGTACTTACTCTGTGTTGTGTAAAGCTGAGTGGGACAGGCACCAGCTGCATGGAGCAACATCCCTCTCACTTATGTGTCGCTTTACAAAGTGCAGATGTTTTCATGCTGACGGTTTCATTTCATCCTCATGATTCTGTGAGGTAGATTGTTGCTATCTTATTTTCACAGATGAAGCAACCAAAGCCAACCAAGCACAGCTGATGGAAGGGGCTGGTTTGATGCACTGCCCTGGTTCTGGTCCATTGTTCCTTGCTCTGCGCTTAGCCTCCCATCATAATCACAGTGTCAGGGTCAGCACCACCGAGCTCTTGTCGTCTCAACACCGGTTCTTAAAACACATGCTGTGGTCAAGACAATCTATGAGGCCTTGCGGAGACTAAAGAGAGGGAGAGGCTTGATCACACATGCAAAGAGTACAAAATATAGTATCATCTAGGTTTTTCCTCTTCATGTATCAGAGCCTTGTTGTGGCGAACGGGCTTGTATAACGCAGTGAAGGTATGAGCCATGCCACGCAGGGCCACCCAAGGTGGACGGGTCATAGTGAAGAGTTCTAACAAAACGTGGTCCACTGGAGAAGGAAATGGCAACCCACTCCAGTATTCTTGCCTGGAGAATCCCATAACAGGATGAAAAGGCAGAAAGATACAACACCAGAAGAGGAGTCCTCGAGGTTGGAAGGTGTCCAGTATGCTACTGGGGAAGAACGGAGGGCACTTGCTAATAGCTCCAGTAAGAATGCCGCGGCTGGGCCAAAGCGGCAACAGGGCTCAGGTGTGGGTGTGTCTGGTGGTGGAAGTCAAGTCCGATGCTGTGAAGAACAGTGTTGCACAGGAACCTGAAATGTTAGGTCCATGAATCAAGGTAAGTTGGACGTGGTCAAACACAGGAGATGGCAAGATTGAACATCGACATCTAAGTGAACTAAAATGGACAGGAATGGGCGAATTTAATTCAGATGACCATCACACCTACTACTGTGGGCAAGAATGGAATAGCCCTCATAATCTGATGCTAAAGTTGAAGCTCCAATACTTTGGCCACCTGATGCTAACTCATCCGAAAGACCCTGAGGCTGGGAAAGATTGAGGGCAGGAGGAGAAGGGGCGACAGAGAATGAGATGGTTGGATGGCATCACCGACTCGATGGACATGAGTTTGAGCAAATTCTGGGAAATAATGGCAGACATAGGATCCTGGCATGCTGCAGTCCATGGGGTTGCAAAGAGTCAGACATGACTTAGCAACTGAACAACAACTAGGTTTTTAGTTGAAGAAGTAAAGCATCCGTGGTGTGGTAAACATTCAAATAGAACAGCAGCTTGTTCACTGAGAATTCTCTCTCCCGCCTTGTTCCCCCAGTTGTCTTCTACACAGGAAATCGCAGGCAGGGGTTTCTTCTGTATCTTTTCAGAAGCATTGTGAGAGCACATGCGTTTACATTTTTTGCACAAAGTGGGAGCATGGCAAACAGACTGCTTTGCACCTTTGTTCCTTTAACAATATATTCTAATACACCTCCCGTAATTTTAGCTTAAACGACTCAAATACTAATGGATAGCAGTCTATCTCTGGTGCCCCTGTTGAAACTGCCTCACCCAGTTTTTTATTTGTGCTTGAGGTATGTGAAAACGGGGCATCCTTCTCTCGCAGTTTAGGGAGACGATCTGAAGCACGCCCAGTGTGCATGCCGGCCCCCCAGGCCCAGTCACACCAGCCTCACCAGACCCCCCGGTCTCACTACAGCTCCCATTGCTCTCTTCAGTCCTTCCCCCCATTCAGTGCCTGGGGGACCTTTAAGTGCACGAATAGAGCAGGTCACCCTCCTGCTAAAATCCTCCAGTGGTTGTGCAGCACACACAGAAATGACCCTTGTTCTCTGGTTGAAAACCGTGTGTGACCTGACACCTCTTTGCCCACAGCACTACCCCCGCCCGGCCCCGGTGCCCTGGCCACGTGGGCATCCTTGGCCCCCAGACCCACCCGGCTCAGCGACACTGGAGCGCCCTCCCTGTCTTGCCCCAAGGCTGCTCTCTCTCTCAGTTTCCTTGCAGGGAGGCTTTTTTAGCTATCTCGTCTAAAGCTACTTTTTGAGTTACCTTATTTGTAATTACCTTATAATTATTCTGGCTCAGAGGTTAAAGCATCTGCCTGCAATGCAGGAGATCTGGGTTCGATCCCTGGGTCGGAAAGATCCCCTGGAGAAGGAAATGGCAACCCACTGCAGTATTCTTGCCTGGAGAATCCCATGGATGGAGGGGCCTGGTGGGCTACAATCCACAGGGTCGCAAAGAGTCGGACACGACTGACTGACTTCACTTTATAATTATCTGGTAACCTCCCAGAAAATGACAGAATCATTTTTTATCTTTTTGTTTTCTTATTCTTCTCTGTTTATACCCTCACTGAATCTACGTTTTATGCCCACATTGTTCACACTAGGCTTTCAGTACCCGTGTTAATATCTGATGACCTGACCACCTGACAGGTAGTAGAGACTCAGCTGACTTTGAATATATGACTGAATGAGTAAATAACTTTTTCTCTTTTTCAACATGTATGCTTCTTTAAAAAAAAAAAATCTTTGTTGCGTATCTATTTTATTTGTTTATTCAAAACTTTCTGACCATACCACAGGGCATGTGGGATCTTAGTTCCCAGTCAGGGATCAAATCTGAGCTCCCTGCATTAGAAGTGAATTCTTAACCACCAGACTGTCAGGAAGTCCCAAGTAAATAGTTTTAAGAGATTTATTTATGCAAGATCATTACCAGTGTTACAACTGTTAAGTTATATTTTACTATTCATGTGGCAAACAAGAACTGGTCTTCTAATAGTTATAAAAAGTACTGTTCTGTTTAAGTCCTTATAATACACTATATACAACAGTATTATAGAAAAAAATGAATCTTATCATTGTGTAGTAGTTATAACAATTACTTTCCACTGGCCTACCAAGCACTTGTTAGGATAAAATGTTTGTTGTGGTTACTGTACCCTGGAGCCCTACAATAAGTGCAGGTCAAGCAGGCATGCCCCTGGGCAGTTGACGACACAGATGACAGACACACGGCAGGTCAGAGGAGGTGGGAGGGCTGACCGTCAGCACAGGCGCGCCGCACATCTAAGTTTTTTCAGCTAAGAACGTAGGATCATAGATATCTTTCCTGGTGAAAACATCACTTTTAAATGAGCTGAATAACAAGTCCTGAGCTCATATAATTGAAAGTAAAAGGCTATGGCATACTGAGTGCAGCACTTTCACAGCATCATCTTTCAGGATTTGAAATAGCTCCACTGGAATTCCATCACCTCCACTAGCTTTGTTCGTAGTGATGCTTTCTAAGGCCCACTTGACTTCACATTCCAGGATGTCTGGCTCTAGGTCAGTGATCACACCATCGTGATTATCTGGGTCGTGAAGATCTTTTTTGTACAGTTCTTCTGTGTATTCTTGCCATCTCTTCTTAATATCTTCTGCTTCTGTTAGGTCCATACCATTTCTGTCCTTTATCGAGCCCATCTTTGCATGAAATGTTCCCTTGGTATCTCTAATTTTCTTGAAGAGATCTCTAGTTTTTCCCATTCTGTTGTTTTCCTCTATTTCTTTGCATTGATCACTGAGGAAGGCTTTCTTATCTCTTCTTGCTATTCTTTGGAACTCTGCATTCAGACGCTTATCTTTCCTTTTCTCCTTTGCTTTTCGCTTCTCTTCTTTTCACAGCTATTTGTAAGGCCTCCTCAGACAGCCATTTTGCTTTTTTGCATTTCTTTTCCATGGGGATGGTCTTAATCCCTGTCTCCTGTACAATGTCACGAACCTCCGTCCATAGTTCATCAGGCACTCTATCTATCAGATCTAGTCCCTTAAATCTATTTCTCACTTCCACTGCATAATCATATGGGATTTGATTTAGGTCATACCTGAATGGTCTAGTGGTTTTCCCTACTTTCTTCAATTTAAGTCTGAATTTGGCAATGCACTCAATATGCCAGCAAATTTGGAAAACTCAGCAGTGGCCACAGGACTGGAAAAGGTCAGTTTTCATTCCAATCCCAAAGAAAGGCAATGCCAAAGAATGCTCAAACTACTGCACAATTGCACTCATCTCACACGCTAATAAAGTAATGCTCAAAATTCTCCAAGCCAGGCTTCAGCAATATGTGAACTGTGAACTTCCTGATGTTCAAGCTGGTTTTAGAAAAGGCAGAGGAACCAGAGATCAAATTGCCAACATCCTCTGGATCATGGCAAAAGCAAGAGAGTTCCAGAAAAACATCTATTTCTGCTTTCTTGACTATGCCAAAGCCTTTGACTGTGTGGATCACAACAAACTGTGAAAAATTCTTCAAGAGATGGGAATACCAGACCACCTGACCTGCCTCTTGAGAAACCTATATACAGGTCAGGAAGCAACAGTTAGAACTGACATGGAACAACAGACTGGTTCCAAATAAGAAAAGGAGTACGTCAAGGCTGTATATTGTCACCCTGCTTATTTAACTTCTATGCAGAGTACATCATGAGAAACGCTGGGCTGGAAGAAGCACAAGCTGGAATCAAGATGCCGGAAGAAATATCAATAATGTCAGATATGCAGATGACACCACCCTTATGGCAGAAAGTGAAGAGGAACTAAAAAGCCTCTTGATGAAAGTGAAAGAGGACAGTGAAAAAGTTGGCTTAAAGCTCAGCATTCAGAAAACGAAGATCATGGCATCCGGTCCCATCACTTCATGGGAAATAGATGGGGAAACAGTGGAAACAGTGTCAGACTTTATTTCTGGGGGCTCCAAAATCACTGCAGATGGTGACTGCAGCCATGAAATTAAAAGACACTTACTCCTTGGAAGAAAAGTGATGAACAACCTAGATGGCGTATTGAAAAGCAGAGATATTACTTTGCCAACAAAGGTCCATCTAGTCAAGGCTATGGTTTTTCCAGTGGTCATGTATGGATGTGAGAGTTGGACTGTGAAGAAAGCTGAGCACCGAAGAATTGATGCTTTTGAACTGTGGTGTTGGAGAAGACTCTTGAGAGTCCCTTGGACTGCAAGGAGATCCAACCAGTCCATCCTAAAGGAGATCAGTCCTGGGTGTTCTTTGGAAGGAATGATGCTGAAGCTGAAACTCCAGTACTTTGGCCACCTCATGCGAAGAGTTGACTCATTGGAAAAGACCCTGATGCTGGGAGGGGTTGGGGGCAGGAGGAGAAGGGGATGACAGAGGATGAGACAGCTGGATGGCATTACCAACTCGATGGATGTGAGTCTGAGTGAACTCTGGGAGTTGGTGATGGACAAGGAGGCCTGGCGTGCTGCAATTCATGTGGTCGCAAAGAGTCAGACATGACTGAGCGACTGAACTGAACTGAACTGAAAGCATTACATGTATACTGCATATATTCTGTGCTGCAATATGTATGTATATGTCAGTGTTGCATTGTGATTGGGGCAAGTACAGGCACAGACTGGCTTCAGGCCCTCAGCTCTGCTGTGTGATCTTCGACAGGATTACTTAACCATTAAGAGAGTTAGGTGTGTCATTTCAAAGAGTAGGGATAATAATACCACATTAATACAGTTGCTGTGAGATTAAATGGAAGCAGCTCTCTTAGCTCGGTGCCTCACGAAACACAGCCTCATAGACAGCTGTATTATCATCATCACTGGGGCATCAGCACTGAGAAATGGCTTGAACATTATCACAGAGGTACAGAAAGATCTCCAAGTGAAGGATCACACACTCAAAGTGTCAGTTTCCAATCACAAACCAGGACATTTTGCTATTATCTGTTCTCTATCTAGGACTCCTATGTTCCTTCCCTGCAGTCTTCTAATAATTTCATTCCTATCCGAATTTCAGCCCCGACGTCCTGTTGGATAACACGGTTAGTCTGCCCACAGTGGGCTTCAGCCCCGATGACCTGTTGGATAACATGGTTAGTCTGCCCACAGTGGGCTTCAGCCCCGACGTCCTGTTGGATAACACACGGTTACTCTGCCCGCAGTGGGCTTCAGCCCCGATGACCTGTTGGATAACATGGTTAGTCTGCCCACAGTGGGCTTCAGCCCCGACGTCCTGTTGGATAACATGGTTAGTCTGCCCACAGTGGGCTTCAGCCCCGACGTCCTGTTGGATAACACAGTTACTCTGCCTGCAGTGGGCTTCAGCCCCGACGTCCTGTTGGATAACACGGTTAGTCTGCCCACAGTGGGCTTCAGCCCCGACGTCCTGTTGGATAACACACGTTTACTCTCGCCCATGGTGAGGTGTTGTTGTTGTTGCTCTTTTTGTTGTCACACTTGAAAGTTCGTGAGCCTTGTATAATTTATACTTCTAGCTACTTCTGAAAAACAACCAGAGCCAGCCACGGTGAACCCACATGCCTACCTGGGTAAAGCCGGGCTATAGCTAGGGGTCCCCTGCCCCTTGGGGTGTCTCTCCCTGGCTCCTGCACTCGTCCATGTGACCTGCTTACTGATGAGGCTTAGTCAGGTTTTGATATTGGACCAGCGTTTAGACTTGATATTCAAATTAACTCATTAGGATATATTCACAGGTTTTTTTGTTAAATTGAGGTGTGACTGACATATAATATTACATTAGTTTCAGAACTATAATGATTTGGTCTTTACATGCATCGTGAAATGATCCCTGTTATAACTCTAGTTAAAAACCCATCACCTTAGTCTATAAAATATTTTTTTTCTTGCAATGAGGACTTTTAAAATCTACTCTGTTAGCAAGCTTTCGAATATGCAATACAGTATCATTAACTCTAGTCACCATGTGGCACATACCTCCCCATGACATTTATGTTAGGGCTGGAAGGTTGTACCTTTCAGCCCCCTTTGCTCATTTCTCCCAGTCCCCAGTCCCTACGCACCCTTTGGCCAATCCTACTTATCTTTTTTCTGTAAGAACTTGCGGTTTTGTGTGGTTTTGTTTTGTTTCAGTTTCCATGATATGGTATCACATGGTATTCATCCTTCTGATTCATTTCACTTAGAATAATATGCAGAAAGTTCATCCATCTTGTTGCACATGGTGAGATTTCATTTTTTATGGGTGAATTATTTTCTGGTGTGTGCGTGTGTGTATGGTTTTCCAGGTGACTCAGTGGTAAAGAATCCATCTGCCATCACAGGAGACACAGGAGAAATGGGTTCAATCCCTGTTGGAAATGGCAACTCACTCCAGTATTCTTGGCTGGAAAATTCCATGGACAGAGGAGCCTGGCAGACTACAGTCCATGGGGTCATAAAGAGTCAGACATGGCTGACCACACACGTGTGCACATGCGCACGTGCGTGCACACACACACACACACACACATAGGGAGAGAGAGAGAGTAGTTTTTATCCATTCATGGGCATATGCATTGTTTCTGTGTCTTCAATATTATAAATATTATAAATAATGCTGCAGTACACATAGGGGTCCATGCGTCTTTTCAATATACGTTATAATTAGTGTTTTTGTTTCCTTCAATAAATACCCAGACATGGAATTGCAGGATCATCTGAGAGTTCTAGTTTTAATTTTTCTCAGGAACTCCATACTGTTTTCCATAGTGGCTGCGTCAGTTAGCATTCCCACCAGCAGGGCCCAAGGGTTCCCTTTCTCCACATCTCTGCCACCACTTGTTATTTCTTTTCTTTTGATAATAGCCATTCTGACAGGTCTCAAGTGATGTCTCACTCTGGTTCTGATTTACATTTCCTTGAAGATTAGTGATACTGAGTATATTTTCATTTTTTTAGATTTTCGTTTGCCTGTTGGTCATCTCTGTGTCCTCTTTGAAAAAAAAAAGTCTATTCGGATTCCCTGCCCATATTTTAATTGAATTCTTTGTTTCTTTGTGATTGAGTTGTGTGAATTCACGGTATATTTTAGATACTGACTCCTCACTGGACATATGGTTGGCAGGTATTTTCTCCCATTCGGTGCATTGCTTTTTCATTTTGATGATTTCCTTTTCTGTGCAGAAGCTTTTTGGTTTCAGCAATCTCACTGATTTGCTTTTGCTTTTGTTGCCTTTACTTTTAGTGTCAAATCTAAAAAATCATCACCAAGACCAACATCAAGGAGTTACTGCCTATGTTTTCTTCTAGGAGTGTTATGGTTTTAGGTCTTACATTCAGATCTTTAATCCACTTGGAGTTAAATGTTGCGTCTGGTGTAAATCATTGTCCAGGTCCATTCTTCTGCATGTGGCTGTTCAGTTGTCCTTACACCATTTATTGAAGAGACTGTCCTTGCCCCGCTGTATAGTCAAGGCTCCTTTGTCACAAGTCGGTTGGCCGTACGTGTGTGGGCTTACTCTGGCTCTCTGTCCTGTTCCATTGATCAGGATGTCTGTTTTTGTGTCACTGTCATACGGTTTTAATTACTACAGCTTTGTAATATACTTTGAAATCAGGGAGCGTAATGCCTCTGGCTTTTTTGTCCTTTCTCAAAATTGCTTTTGCTACTTGGGGTCTTCTGCAGTTCCACACAAAGTCGAGGATTGTTTATTCTATTTCTGTGAAAAATGCCACTGGAATTTTGATAGGTAGTACATTGAATCTGTAGGTTGCTTTGGGTTTTATATCACACTTTAATGATATTCATTCTTCTAATCCACGAATATAGAAAGTCTTTCAGTTTATTTGGTCATCTTCCATTCTTTTCATGAGTTTCTTATAATACAGGTTTTTCACTTCCTTCATTAAATGTATTGCTAGACATTTTATTCTTAAAGACGACGTTATAAATGTCATGCTTTCTTCATTTTTCTTTCTGATAGTTCATTATTAGTGTTTATAAATGAACAGATTTTTGTATATTGATTTTATATCCTGCAACTTAATTGAATTTTTAAGCTAGTTTTAAAAATTTAACTAGTTTTTTTTTTTTTTGTAGAGTCTAAGGTTTTCTATATATAATATCATGTTATCTCCAAGTAGTGACAGTTTTACATCTTTTCCAGTTTAAATTCCTGTTATTTCCTTCTCTTGGCTAATTTCTCTGGCCAGGAATTCCAATATGATGTTGAATAAAAACAGTAAGAGTGGACATCCTTGTTTTGTTCCTGATATTAGAACAAAAGCTTTCAGTTTTCTAATGTAAATTGTTGCAACCACTATGGGTATTAGCTGTGGGATTGTCATATATGGCTGTTTTTTGTTGAGGGATATGTTTACAGTATTAACAGGGGGAAATTATTTCTACTGAAATTTTTGCTCACCAGGGAGTTTATTACAAGTAATAAATCATTATGTTGTATATTTGAACCTAATGTTGTATGTCAGTTATGTTGTTGTTCAATCACTGTCATTTCCGACTCTGTGACCCCATGGACTGTAGCACACCCAACTCCTCTCTTCTCCATTATCTCCCAGAGTTTGCTCAGATTCGTGTCTGTTGAGATGGTGATGCTATCTGACCATCTCATCCTCTGCTGCCCCCTTATCCTTTTGCCTTCAATCTTCCCCAGCATCAAGGTCTTTTCCAGTGAGTCGGCTCTTCGCATCAGTTGGCCAAAGTATCAGAGCTTCAACTTCAGCATCAGTCCTTCCAATGAATATTCAGGACTGACTTCCTTTAGGATGGACTGATTTTATCTCCTTGCAGTCCAGCAGACTCTCAAATGTCTTCTCGAACACCACAATTCGAAAGCATCAATTCTTTGGCACTCAGCTTTCCCTATGGTCCATCTCTCACATCTGTACATGACTACTGGAAAAACCATAGCTTTGACTATACAGACCTTTGTCAGCAGAGTGATGTCTCTGCTTTTTAATATGCTTTCTAGGTTTGGCAATTATGCCTTGATTTTAAAAAATGGAACATAGTGGCTGTTTTGTATTTAAATGCATTTATACTTTGAATAATGTTATTCAACCTTACATAAGACACAGCAGCCATATATATAATTGAAACACTTTGCTGTACACATGAAAATAACACAATATTGTACACTAACTATATTCCAAGATAAAATAAAAGTTAAATTTAAGAAAATAAAAAGACACAGCAGACAGTCAAGTGGAAGGTAATCTTAAGGCGTAGAAAAGACATTTTAGGAGGAATGTGCTCTGTGTAAATACTCATGACACCTTATTGACCAATTCTACCCTCATAATGAATGAAATGAAAAAATACATGTGTATGTGTGTGTATATATATGTATGTACGTAAGGGTTTGGAGGATTGTGTCGCATAAATGATAATTAGAAGTTGCATCTTCATTCGCTCTCAGGTTTGGTTTAGTACACCTCCAGAGCTGCTCATCAAATCTTGTGGGAGGTGTGCATGTTTAGAATTATCTTTGGCTGCATTCCCCCTGCTTTGGTGATAATAAAGTTTGATCAGGGTATGTGAGTGTTGGATGCATTTTCAAAACAGATTTTCCTTTAGTAATCATTTGTTGTAAAGCATTAAAAAGATTCAGGAAAATCCCTTTGTAAATTTGTCATTGAAAAGGATAAGGATTAGATTTGTTGCAATATATATATATATATATATACACATACATACATACACACACATATTCACATACAAAGAGGACTTTGGCTTCTTGTATAACAGGTTTGTTGAATTTTACAAGATCCTCTATAATAAATTTTTGTTGTGTGATGTACAGCTGACAGAGTAACAAGAATATTTCAATTTGAAACTGAGTTATCTCTTCAAGCAAAATATTCTCAAGAGCAAAACACTTGAAAAAGTTGATCTAGAGCAGAATTGAATTTATTTGACATTTTCTAGTTGCCTAGATATCATTTTCTACCTTTATGAATAGTTTTTTATCTTTAACAATTGTTAAATTTCTCTGGTTAGTATTGTGTGTGTTAGTATATAAAGAACCATTAATGATCTGTCTCTTCTCAAAAACCCACTATTGTGGGTTCAAGGCGGCTCTTACAAGTAGTAGAATCCACTTAAAAACACTTACAGCAAGAGTCTCCTGAGGCTGGAGCCAGACATTGACCCTGAACTTCTGTACGTGCAGCCTCAAGAGACATTAACTATATAATAGGTTGTCCTACTTCTTCAGTAAATTTGAGTTCTTCGAAAAGAGCATTCAATTTACAATACAGTCTCCGTATCTTGATTTACCCCTTATTTTCTTTTGCTGTTTTACCATTTCTATATTTGATGACATGATAATTTCTGTATTTGATGTCCTGATAATGATGAAATGTGTCCTACATTTTATTAGCTACCCAGTAGTTAAACTGACTACTATAGCCACACTGAAGAAATCCCGTGGAGTCCATCAAGACGTGGCTAAAGATGCATGTATTGCGTCTTAAGTAACATAAAATCTGTAACCAAGCATCTATGTCCTCAATTGCAGCGAGTTTTGCTAGAAAGGGGCTTTACTACCTGTGTGCAGTCTTTCTGATTACACACACGTAGACTGCCTCTCCCACTTAGGCCAGACGTGTTAAAGGCAGAAAATGGTCCACAAGGCAGTTCTGCTCTGCTCTGCTACCCGGGGAGCATTCTGACCCTGCCATTTCCTCATTTGGAAGATGAGTTGTTTGATAGCCTCTCATCCTGCTTTTCCCATCTTAAAGTAGATGAGATGAGTCTAATAAATCCAAATCTCTCTTAAAAAAAAATGCTCCGACTCCTTCATACTGTTGTTTGCACACAGTCACCCTTTCTTCAGTGCAGTTTGCAGTTTTGGTTTTATGTCTTAGAGATGCTCTTGTGTTTTCTTATGTTATAAACATCTTACTCAAAATTAAGAAGCTAGAGGTGTGAGGCAGTTTTTTCTTAGGTTAGTTGTCTTAGTGGAACAACTTGATTACAAAAAGTTTAATGTGTTGATACCAGAGCTGGGAGCCTGGTGAGGCGGTCTCATATGCTGTCTTGTCTATGACATTGTTATTGTCAAGGCTCTAAGAGAACTTTCTGTCTCTCCCTCCACCACCTCACACACATCAGAGTAACACTCACTAACTGTAAGGCAGAATTATGAGGTGAGACCAATACAAGCTGCCTAAGTCATCGATGTAAAAACTCTGAAATTACTCTGAGATAGTTTCCCATAATTGGGCTTCAGTCTCACTTCCTTTTCTCTTGTTCATTAAGTTGTTATGAAAACTGTTACACCTAGTCCATTAGTGAAAAGGTATGAATTGCATCTTAAGTAACGTAAAATCTGTAACCAAGCATTCCAAAGGCAGTTTGGAAGTTGCAGTTTCCAAAATAATGAAGCTCTATGACCATATTTTGAATAAGAAAAACAGACGACGTGATGTAATTTTAGTTCATCCTATGTTTTACTGTGGTGGAACGTAGCCCGGTGTTGTGTGTCGTAGTTATCTAATGAGGTGGATGAAACTGGAGCCTATTATACAGAGTGAAGTAAGCCAGAAAGAAAAACACCAATACAGTATACTAACGCATATATATGGAATTTAGAAAGATGGTAACGACAACCCTGCATGCGAGACAGCAAAAGAGACACAGATGTATAGAACAGTCTTTTGGACTCTGTGGGAGAGGGAGGAGGGGGATGATTTGGTAGAATGGCATTAAAACATGTATAATATCACATAAAAAATAATAAATGTTAATAGAATAAAAAAAAAAAAAGAAAGACGTGTTCTGCTTCATGGGACGTCTCTGTATCTCTGACTGCTGCCTGCCCTGTGTCGTTAGCTCACCTGTGTCTTCCTCGTTTCTGCAGCACCAACAGGATGACCTGTGAGGGTCCTGGGAGCCGCTGGCTGACTCAGTCAAGCCTTTTGGCTTTTGTCATTTGCTGAATTACAAATGTAGAACAGGATAAAGAGAGTAATTCCATCTTGTTTTCTCTCCTTCCAGGCTCTGTACAACTCAATCAAGAATGAGAAGCTCGAATGGGCAGTGTGAGTATGCTGCATGTCAGCCTGTTAGTGAATGGACTGTGTGCTTTTTTCTTAATGTTTTTCTTTGTGCCTCATCAGTGATTCTGGAGAAGGATTAATTGCACAGCCAGTTCTCATTTTACACCACCAGTGTCTTATCCTCTCTGTATAAGACACATAAACCCTGAGTATTCCATGTCTTTTTCTTGGTACCAGCATGCTCCTATTCTTATTTTAAACTGTTTGCTATGCCTATGTACATTAATTATCTTTTTATTTTTAAAAAATGGCATTCAGAAAGAAAATACGAGTAAAGTAGGTAAAAAATTCCAAAATCTTTCCAAAATCTAATACACATGATGTGGCTACCATACACTTATTCTAACTATCTCCTTCTTATCATTATAGATAAAGATTTTCTAATCCTATTTCCTATGACACTAATTATACCAGGATATTGATAGATAAGCTTTGAGGAGTCTGGTACTTGTATGTAATGAAGTCCACAGAAAGAATAGCAACAGCAATGCAAGAAGTAGCATTTCCTGAAAGATTTTGCACAATTGTGAAAGTTCAGACAATAGTTACAGGGAAGGTGCTGCTGCAGAATTTGTAGGATAATATTCACTTGCAGAGGAGGAACCTTGGTGCTCTCTTATTTTATTTTTATTGACGTATGCTTGATGTCCAATATTATATAAATTACAGGTATTCAACATAGTGATTCACAAGTTTTAAAGGGTATATTGCATTCATAGTTATTAAGTTCTGGCCGTATTCCCCATGAGCACAATATGTCCATGCAGCTTACTTTGCACCTAGTAGTTTGTGCCTCCTGATCTCCTCCCCGTGTATTGTCCCTCCCGCCTTCCCTCCCCCACTGGTTTGTTTTCTGCATCTGTGAATCTGCTTCCTTCTTGCTGTAGTCAGTGGTTTGCTGTATTTTTTAGACTCCACATTGGAGTGGTATCACACAGTCTTTGCCTTCCCTGCCCCGCTGGTTTGTTTTCTGCATCTGTGAATCTGCTTCCTTCTTGCTGTAGTCAGTGGTTTGCTATATTTTTTAGACTCCACATTGGAGTGGTGTCACACAGTCTTTGCCTTCCCTCCCCCACTGGTTTGTTTTCTGCATCTGTGAATCTGCTTCCTTCTTGCTGTAGTCAGTGGTTGGCTGTATTTTTAGACTCCACATTGGAGTGGTGTCACACAGTCTTTGCCTTCCCTGCCCCACTGGTTTGTTTCTGCATCTGTGAATCTGCTTCCTTCTTGCTGTAGTCAGTGGTTTGCTGTATTTTTTAGACTCCACATTGGAGTGGTGTCACACAGTCTTTGTCTTCGTCTCTCTGACTTGTCACTTAGCATTCTGCCCTCGCGGTCCATCCATGTCGCTGCAAATGGAAAATGTCATTCTGTATGTGGCTGAGTAGCGTTCCATTGTGTGTATACATCACATCTTCTTTATCCATTCATTGGTTGATAGACACTTAGGTGTCTTCCACATCTTGGAAGTTGTAAAATAATGCTGCTAGAAACATTGGAGTGCATATATCTTTTTGGATTAGTGCTTTCTTCCCAGATATTTACCCAGCAGTGGGATTGCTGAATCATATGGATGTTCTTTAGTTTCTTGGGAAATCTCCATACTGTTCTCACAGTGGCAGCTCCAGTTTATATTCCCACCAACAGTGTCTGAGGGTTCCCTTTTCTCCACATCCTCACCAGCATTTGTTATTTGTGTTCTTTTTGATAACAACCGTTCTCACAGCTGTGAAGTGATATCTCATCGTGACTTTGATTTGCATTTCCCATATGATTAGTGATGTTAACCATTGTTTCATGTGCCTCTTGGCCATCTGCATATTCTCTTTGGAAAAATGTCTATTCGGGTCTTCTGTCCATTTTTTTATCATTTGCAAATATTTTCTCCCATTCAGTAGGTTGTCTTTGTGTTTTCTCAGTGGTTTGTTTTGCTATGCAAAACCTTTTAAGTTTAAAGGCTTCACTTGTTTATTTTTGCTTTTATTTCTTTAACCTTAGGAGATGGATACAAAAAAAAAATATTGCTATGGTTTATGTCAAAGAATGTTCTGCCTATGTTTTCTTCTAGGAGTTTTATAGTATCTAGTCTTCCATTGAGGTCTTTAATCCCAACGTCGACTTTATTTTTGTATATGGTGTTCAAATGTTCTAATTTCATTCTTTTACATGTAGCTGTCCAGCTTTCACAGCCCCACTTATTGAAGGGACTGTCTTTTCTCTGTTGTATATTCTTACCTCCTTTGTCATAGATTAACTGACCCTAAGTGTGTGGATTTATTTCTGGGTTTCTGTCGTGTTCCGTTGATCTATGTATCTGTTTTTGTGCCGGTACCATACTGTTTTGATTACTGTAGCTTTGTAGTGTAGTCTGAAGCCAGGAAGTGTGATTCCCTAGTTCTGTTCTTCTTTCTCAAGATTGTTTTGTCTGTTTGGGCTCTTTCATGTTTCTATATAAACTTTAAAATTATTTTTTTCTGAAAAAAAAAATTTATTCTAGTTTTGTGAAAAAAAAATGCCATTATTATTTTGACAGGATTTACATTGAATCTGTAGATTGTCTCGGGTAGTATGATCATTTTAACAATAGTAATCCTTCCAGGCGAAGAACATGGTGTATCTTTGCATTTGTTTGTGTCATCTTCAGTTCCTTTCACCATATCTCACGCTTTTCCAACTACAGGTCTTTTACTTCCTTAGGTAGGTTTACTCATAGGTTTCTAACTGGGTTCCAGTTAGGGTCCAGGGAGATGTTTAGTGACCTCCCTAGGTGATGTGAGTGAGGGGAAAGGGAAGTATGACAGGGACCCACTTCTACCTCATACAAGCATCACACCTACTTCAAATAACCAAAGTAGCCCCATTTTTATCTTTTTAAAATATATAGAGTTCTACTGAATATTACTTTTCTCAAGTAATCCATACTGAAGAAAAGTTTTTTGAAAAGTACAGTCCAGTATTCCCATTTCGTGTACTAGGTAAATGGAGCCAAGAAGCATTTATTAACAAATCCAGAGTCACAGAACTAGTGTAGAGACAAAGCCAGGATGTGTTTTTCTAGCAATCCTGGCTCCCCTTGGCAGTACCATGCTGCCTCACTTCTCTGTAGCCACACACTCTTTTTCATTATTATTATTTATTTTTTAACTGAAAGAAAATTGCTTTATAATATTGTATTATTCTCTGCCATACATCAGCATGAATCAGCCATAGGTATATGTATGTCTGGGCTTCCCTGGTAGCTCAGCTGGTGAAGAATCTGCCTGCAGTACAGAAGACCCTGGTTCAATTCCTGGGTTGGAAAGATCCCCTGGAGAAGGGATAGGCTACCCACTCCAGTATTCATGGGCTTCCCTGGTGGCTCAGATGGTAAAGAATCCACCTGCAAGGTGGGAGACCTGGGTTCAGTCCCTGCTTTGGGAAGATCCCCTGGAGGAGGGCATGGCTATCCACTCCAGTATTCTTGCCTGGAGAATCCCATGGACAGAGGAGCCTGGGGGGCTACAGTCCATGGGGTCACAAAGAGTCATACACGACTGAGCAACTGAGCACAGCACATACATATGTCTCCTCCCTCTTGAACCTCCCTCCCACCTCCCACCCCCTCCTACCCTTCTAGATTGGCACAGAGCACCAGTTTGAGCTCCCTGCATTATACAGCAAATTCCCACTGGCCATCTGTTGTACATATAATAATGCATATGTTTCAGTGCTCCTCTCTCAATTCGTCCCGCCCTCTCCTTCCTCCTCTGCGTCCACAAGCCTGTTCTATGTCTGCATCTCCACTGCTGCCCTGCAAATAGGTTTATCAGTAGAACATAGATTCCATGTTAATACATGATATTTGTTTTTCTCTTTCTGACTTACTTCACTGTGTTTAATAGGCTCTAGGTTCATCCACCTCATTAGAACTGACTTAAATGCGTTTCTTTTTCTGTCTGTAGCCACATACTCTTAGCAAATCTTTGCTAGGCAGGGATCACATCTGAATGTATATTAAGAGAGATTTATGTTAAATTTATAGTCTCATGAAATGCTTCTAGAATTACTGGTCATTCATCTATTCCACAAACAACCTTTGAAGCAGCTGTTTCTGTGCCTGGCCCTGTGGTAAAACGTAGATACACATATGAAAAAGACAGAGGTTCTCTACCTAACAAGAACATAACCTGGGAGCAACTGGAGTGGGTGGACTGTACCCGGACAAACACATAAAAGCAGTAGTGAGGAATGCAGTCAGCCAGGTGCCTGCAGAAGGTCTCGGCTCCCTCCTGCAGGACAAGCACTGTTTCTTCCCCACTTCCTTTGTGAGGTTGTTCTTAATTCATAAAGCTTCTTTGTACCAGGCAGTATGCTGGAAATTCACAGAAAAGAAAAGGCATTAAGACATTTTCCTTGGCCTTAAGAAGTCTTACAGCCTAATAGACAAACATGCATTTATTTTTACTTGTTCACTTATTTTTTTAAATGAGGGGTGGTTACTCTTTCTGATTTGAATGGGATGGTAAGGTGAGTTGAAGTGGATAAGAGGCACTTATAACTTAAGTTAGAATTGCTTAAAATTTAGCTACCAGTGGACCTTCAGAGAATATAGCAATTAATAGAAAAGGGAAAATAAAATAAGTGCAGTATCATGCAGAAGGAAAATTAATGGTCTTCTACTTTGGACCTTCATATGTACTGCTTTTATTGTATTTAGGATTAAATACAATATTTAATTGTAAGAAGCATTAAAAATTCATGAATCCAGCTTTGTTGTTAGAACACACAGCAGAATTAAATGTAAATAATATACTTTTGGGCGCTCCACTCTCCTGCTTCTCCCAGTGTCTGGGTTGCAGCAGCATTGACCTTGCTTTCATTATGTATAGCTGTTCTTTAACTCTGAATAAACATTTTTACAACCTTGTATCATGGGATAATCTGTGCTGTTTTATGTTACTCTATAACTCAGTTTACCAGAATAGTTCAATGCCTTTGTTTTCGCTTATAAATTAAATTGTTTTCTGCCTACCCTCCTGTATTGTATTGTCCTGGCTGACACGTGATGTCCTGGCACACGGACCTTTCTGTCTGTCGGATCCTGTGTTATGGAAGCCTTCAGCTTTCAGAAATGTGGTTTTAAATACCAATAGGCCATTGTTTGGGCTCTTTATCATTTTTTAAATGAACTTTAGTTTGGCTAGTGTTCTCTTCATGGATCTCAGCCTTGTCGTGGCAGAGGGGCTTGTGTAACTCCATGAAGCGCTGAGCCATGCTGTGTGGGGCCACCAAGTTGGGCTGGTTATGTTTCTGACGAAACATGGTCCACTGGAGAAGAAAATGGAAGCCCACTCTAGTATTCTTCCCTGGAGAATCCCCACATAGAGGAGCCTGGGGGGCTATAGATCATAGCATCACCAAGAGACGGATATAACTGAAGCGACTTAGCACCCACACCCCAATAAGAAAGAAGTGACTGGGCCAAAGAGGGAATCAGCTGTGGATGTATCTGGTGGTGAAGGTAAAATCCAGTGCTGTAAAGAGCAATACTTCAAAGGAACCTGGAATGTTAGGTTCATGAATCAAGCTAAATTGGATGTGGTCAAGCAGAAGATGGCAAGATTGAACATCGACATCTTTAGGAATCAGTGAATTAAAATGGAATGGGAGAGTTTAGTTCAGATGACCATTATGTCTACTATGGGCAGAAATCCCTTACAGGAAATGGAGCAGCTCTCAGAGTCAACAAGAGTCCAAAATGCAGTACTTGGGGATAATCTCAAAACTGCAAAATGATCTTGATTCATTTCTAAGGCAAACCATTCAACATCACAGTAATCCAACTCTGTGCCCCAACCACTGATGCCATTGAAGCTGAAGTTGAATGGTTATATGAAGACCTTCTAGAACTAACACCAACAAAAGATGTCCTTTTTATCATAGGGGATTGGAATGAAAAAGTAGGAACTCAAGAGATACCTGGAATAATAGGCAAGTTTGACCTTGTACAAAATGAAGCAGGACAAAGGCTAACAGTTTTGTCAAGTGAGCAAGCACCCTTTTCTAACCACACAAGAGATGACTCTACAAAGGACATCACCAGATGGTCAATACTGAAATCAGATTGATTATATTCTTTGCAGCCGAAGATGGAGAAGGTGTATACAGTCAGCAAAAACAAGACCTGGAGATGACTGTGGCTCAGATCATGAGCTCCTTAGTGCAAAATTCAGGCTCAAATTGATAACAGAGGGAAAATCACTAGGCCATTTGGGTATGACCTAGATCAAATCGCTTATGATTATACAGTGAAAGTGATGAATAGATTCAAGGAATTAGATCTGATAGAGCGCCTGAAGAACTGTGAACGGAGGTTAGTAACATCGTACAGGAGGCAGTTACCAAAACCATCCCAAAGAAAAAGAAATGCAAGAAGGCAAAATGGTTGTCTGAGGAGGCTTTCCAAATAACTGAGGAAAGAAGTGAAGCAAAAGGCAACGGAGAAAGGCAAACATATACTCAACTGAATGCAGAGTTCCAGAGTATACCAAGGAGAGATAAGAAGGGCTTCTTAAAAGAACAATGCAAAGAAATAGAGCTTAGCAATAGAATGGAAAAGGTTAGAGATTTCTTCAAGAAAACTGGAGATATCAAGGGAATATTTCATGCAAGGATGGGCATCGTAAAGGACAGAAATAGTAAGGACTCAACTGAAGCAAGTAAAGTAATGCTCAAAATTCTCCAAGCCAGGCTTCAGCAATACATGAACCGTGAACTTCCAGATGTTCAAGCTGGTTTTCGAAAAGGCAGAGGAACCAGAGATCAAATTGCCAACATCCGCTGGATCATGGAAAAAGCAAGAGAGTTCCAAAAAAACATCTATTTCTGCTTTATTGACTATGCCAAAGCCTTTGACTGTGTGGATCACAATAAACTGTGGAAAATTCTGAAAGAGATGGGAATACCAGACCACCTGACCTGCCTCTTGAGAAACCTATATGCAGGCCAGGAAGCAACAGTTAAAACTGGACATGGAACAACAGCCTAGTTCCAAATAGGAAAAGGAGTACATCAGGGCTGTATATTGTCACCCTGCTTATTTAACTTCTGTGCAGAGTACATCATGAGAAACGCTGGGCTGGAGGAAGCACAAGCTAGAATCAAGATTGCCGGGAGAAATATCAATAACCTCAGATATGCAGATGACACCACCCTTATGGCAGAAAGTGAAGAGGAACTAAAGAGCCTCTTGATGAAAGTGAAAGAGGAGAGTGAAAAAGTTGGCTTAAAGCTCAACATTCAGAAAACTAAGATCATGGCATCTGGTCCCATCACTTCATGGGAAATGGGAAAACAGTGGAAACAGTGTCAGACTTTATTTTTCTGGGCTCCAGAATCACTGCAGATGGTGACTACAGCCATGAAATTAAAAGACGCTTACTCCTTGGAAGGAAAGTTATGACCAACCTAGATAGCATATTAAAAAGCAGAGACATTACTTTGTGAACAAAGGCCTGTCTAGTCAAGGCTATGGTTCTTCCATTGGTCATGTATGGATGTGAGAGTTGGACTGTGAAGAAAGCTGAGCGCCGAAGAATTGATGCTTTTGAACTGTGGTGTTGGAGAAGACTCTTGAGAGTCCCTTGGACTGCAAGGAGATCCAACCAGTCCATTGTGAAGGAGATCAGCCCTGGGTGTTCTTTGGAAGGACTCATGCTAAAGCTGAAACTCCAATACTTTGGCCACCTCATGTGAAGAGTTGACTCATTGGAAAAGACCCTGATGCTGGGAGGGATTTGGGGGCAGGAGGAGAAGGGGATGACAGAGGATGAGATGGCTGGATGGCATCACTGACTCAATGGACACGAGTTTTGAGTGAACTCCGGGAGTTGGTGATGGACAGGGAGGCCTGGCGTGCTGCAGTTCATGGGGTCACAAAGAGTCGGACACGACTGAGCGACTGAACTGAACTGAACTGAAGCAGAAAAGATTAAGAAGAGGTGGCAAGAATACACAGAAGAACTATTCAAGAAAGGTCTTAATGACCTGGATAAACAATAGTGTGGTCCTTCACCTAGAGCTTGACATCCTGGAGTATGAAGGCAAACGGGCCTTAGGAAACATCACTATAAACAAAGCTAGTGGAGGTGAGAGAATTCTAGCTGAGCGATTTCAAATCCTAAAAGATAATGCTGTTAAAGTGCTGCATTCAATATGCCAGCAAATTAGGAAAATGCAGCAGTGCCCACAGGACTAGTAAAGATCAGTTTTCACTCCAGTCCCAAAAGAAGGGCAGTGCCAAAGAATGTTCAAACTGCTGTACAGTTGTGCTCATTACACACGCTAGTAAGGTTATGCTCAAAATCCTTCAAGCTAGGCTTCAGCAGTAGGTGAACCGAGAACTTTCACACGTGCACGCAGTGTTTCAAAGAGGCCGAGGAACCAGAGACCGAATTGCAACATTTGCTGGATTATGCAGATAACAAGGGAGTTCCAGGAAAACATCTGCTTCATTGACTACCATAAAGCCTTTGACTGTGTGGATCACAACAAACTGGGGAAAACCCTTAAAAAAAAAAAAAAAAAAAGGATAGGAGTACCAGACTACCATAACTGTCTCCTGAGAAACCTGTCTGCATATCAAGAAGCAAGTTAGAACCGAACATGGAACAACAAACTGGTTCAAAATTGGGAAAGGAGTACATCAAGGCTGTAGACTGTCACCCTGCTTATTTCACGTATATGCAGAGTACATCATGAGAAACGCTGGGCTGGATGAATCACAATCTGGAATCAAGATTGCTGTGAGAAATACCAACAACCTCAGGTATGCAGATGATACCACTTTAATGGAAGAAAGTGGAGAGGAACTAAAGAGCCTCTTGATGAAGGTGAAAGAGGAGAGAGAGAAAACTGACTTGAAATTCAACATTCAGAATCTAAGATCATGGCATCTGGTCCCATCACTCAATGGCAAACAGAAGAGGAAAAAGATAAAGCAGTGACAGATTTTCTTTTCTTGGTGACACCGTCATCACTCAGTTGGTCACACTTACCTGCCTAATGGAAGAATACTGATCATGCTGGAATCTTAATAATAATTCTAATGTTAATATTAGGTGGAACTCACAAATTTAGAAGATAATCTATGTGAACATTAGGTAAAAGTATAAAGGATGTTATTGGTTTGATTGTTCTGTTTAGAAGTTCAGTGAAAATGCTTTGAGTATAAGATAAAGAACAAAAAAACAGCAATGTCTTAGTTATAAAAAGGTGATTATTAACTTGAATTAGATTTTGACCTGAAGAGTTGATTTTGCTTAAAAATTTGTTGGCTAAAAATGATACTGAATGTGAATCCTGGATTTTGATATTTAAAGGAAGATTTCAGGGTGTAGAATTAGGGAGAGTTCTCTCACTTAACTTTCTGAAGTATAATTTTATGAAGAATCTGAATCATAGCTCACACTTAGCATTTAATCTGTAAGTAGCTATTTTTCTCAGCCAGCGCAAATATGTTGGACTCAGGTAGATAGGAAACCGGATACATTTGTCACCCAACTTTTAGCTTTAAAATTAAGAACAAGTTAAAAAAAAAAAAAAAAAAGATGTCAGCTTTCTGTGTAAGTGGCATCTCAATGGTGAGATTGAGATGGATACTTAGAATTTTTAAGAATTTTATTGTTATAACAGCTTTAATATCCAGAAAAAATGAGATAAAAGCGATATAATTCACAAATATTATCTTTAACTGCAGAATATGCTGAGCAAACAGATTGGAGAGCAAATGGAATGTGGCTGTAATGTCAGTAGCCCACTCATTCCAAAGTAACTTTAAATCCCTGAAATACAAAAAATTATAGAGGCTGGGATATAAGGAAAGTTTTCTCCTAATATGCTGATGATTTAGAATTTTGTATCATCTATTCAATTGCTAAGCCTTTGCTTAGAAGGAAATACAATAAACATGATTTCTGCATGAATATGCACACGATGGCTAACACAGTACCTGGGACATTTTAGACCATAGCTGTTTGGATTCCACTGAGCGTTTTGTATGTGTACATGGTAGTATACACACAAAACCTACATTTTCCTAGGTGAAAAACTGAGCCTGATTAGTAATGAGGAAGTTATTTTTAGTTGCCCATTAAAATTTTCATAACACATCTTTTGAAAACATCTAACATCCGTCTTGACCCCAGTATACTTCCAACTGTGTTTTTTTTTAACTGTATTAATATCTGCAGTTAATTTTTTCTCAGTTTGGAAAGCATGCTATAGTCATTGTACATGTAGTCAGAGCCTTTATTTCAGAAGACCTACCTCCTCCTCCCATCTGGCAGCATTCTTTAGTGTGAAAGGGCCAATGCTGGAGTTGACATTTTTAATAAAAGCATATTCTCTTTTTTACAGGTAAGGTGTCTGTCAGAATAAGGTAATTTTAGAAAATAAAATATATTTCCTGTTTTCATCAGAATTTTAAAATTGAGCTTCATTTTTTTCTTTTTTTGGTCAGTGACAAAGACAGGTCCATTTTAAACTCAACCCGCCTGTGCCACGTGATATAAGTTAGAAGCCCCATGACACGTCAGCACATTTTTTATAATGTTATTCTTCACTTTATTTTCCAGCTATCACTTGATCACAGTATTGAGTTTATATGCAACTTAATGTTCTGTGCCTGCACTCAACCACTATATTCAATTTCTAGGAATGGATTTACTGAGGTATAACTTTGTTGTTCACAGTCGCTCAGTCACATTTAACTCTGTGACCCTGTGGACTGTAGCACACAGGCTTTCCTGTCCTTCACCATCTCCCAGAGCTTGCTCAAACTCATGTCCATTGTGTTGGTGATGGCATCCAACCATCTCGTCCTCTGTCACTGCCTTCTCTTCCTGTCCTCAATCTTTCCCAGCATCAGAGTCTTCCAGTGAGTCAGCTCTTCACATCAGGAGGCCAAAGCACAGGAGCTTCAGCTTCAGCATCAGTCCTTCTAATGAATATTCAAGGTTGATTTCCTTTAGAATTGACTGGTTTGATGTCCAGTATAACTTATATACTGTAAAATTCATCCATTTAAATGTCTGATTTCATGGTTTTTTATAAATTTACAGAGCTGTATGATAATCACCACAGTTCATCTCCCCACTAGACTCCATACAGATTCTTTTTGCTTATTATTCAGCATGTTTTGGAGAAGGAAATGGCAACCCACTCCAGTGTTCTTGCCTGGAGAATCCCAGGGACGGGGGAGCCTGGTGGGCTGACGTCTATGGAGTCGCACAGAGTTGGACACGACTGAAGTGACTTAGCAGCAGCAGCAGCAGCATGTTTGATATGAACTCTTCCCTTCTGGCTGGCCCTACACTGGTTTGTGCTCACCTCTATCAAAGTGTGTATTATAAGACTCCTTTTTATATAAACTTACTACCCATTATCATTTGTATTTTTCCCCCTGCTGGACTATGAGTCCTTCAAAGGGCCTTAATCACCCTGATCTTCTCACTGCCTAGCACACTGCCTGGCAGGCAAAGGCTCCTTGTAATCATTTCTGAGCTGGCAGTGACTCCCTCCTGGAGACAAGCAAGGGCTTGGCTGCTCACTGCTTTCTGTGCTCAACAGGCATTCCTGTAGATGGGGACTTTCAAATCTTTTTAATCAGGGAGGCCCCCCGTTCCCTGCCCGTGAGAGGCTGACCTGTCTGAACCTTGATTTTTCACTGCGTTGATAACCCGTATCTATTTCGGGTGGTTGTGGGGTTAAGAAATTAAGTTAGGATGATGTTCATGGTAATGACTAGATGCTGAAGGTGGAGGACCTAATTCATACTGTACTCCTGTTTTCAATGTTCTGGCAAGAGAAGTATGTACACAAAACACTGAGTCAAATGAAGTGAGTCATCCACTTTATAACCCTAAGTTCAGGGCACCCTAGAAAGTTCGATTGGAAAATGCAGGGGGATCTGAGTGACTGCTGGACGTGCTAGGCTCAGCACCCCTAACCTGAATGCAGGCTGAGAAACCAGAACTGAAGGAGAGAGACAAGCCCGACCCTCTGGGTTTGCCGAGGGATGCTGGGGTGGGTGCCGAGAAGCACGGTGAAGTTCACAGTTCAGAGGCACAGGCTGGTGAAAGACCGAGACCAAATCCGAGATCTGTGGAATGCTTCCCTTCCCCATGACAGCCCTGTTTGTAGCAGTTGCTTTTACTCAGTACATTGATTCTGACTTTCAAGAGAAAATTATAAGCCATACTAAAAGGTGCATGGTTTGGAAAGACAGAGCCATCATCAAAACCAGACTCAGACATGGCTTGAATTTGGAATCATCAGACCAGGAACTTAAAGCAACAATTACTATGCCATGGGCTCTAATGAATACAGTAGACAGCATGCAGAACAGATGGACAGTGTGAGCAAAGAAATGGAAATCTAAGAAGAATCAAAAAGAAATGCCGGGGATCAAAAACACTGCAACAGAAGTAAAGAATGCTTTGGATGAGCTCATTAGTAGACTGGTCACATCTGAGAAGAGAATCTCTGTGAGCTTAAGAATATGTCAATAAAAACTTCAAAAACAGAAAAGCAAAGAGAAAAAACACTTGGAAGAGGAGAAGGAACAGAATATCCAAGAACTCTGGGAGAACTTCAAAATATTAAAAAACATGCACATAATGAGTGCCAGAAAGAGAAGAGAGAGAGAAAGAGAGAGAGACACACACACAAGGCCTGGGGAAGAGGGACCAGGAAATACTTGAAGCAGCAATGACCGAGAATTCTCCCCAAGTTAAGGTCAGACACCAAGCCATCAATCCAGGAAACTGAGAAAACCAAGCAGGGTAAAAATTGCAGCTGTGAAAAAAAAAAAAAAAGCACAGCCAGGCACTTCATTTACATCCTGCAGAAAATCAAAGATAAGGAAAAAAGTCTTGAAAGAAGCTGGATGAGAAAAGCACCTTACCTTTGAAGGAACAAACCCAAGAACCTCTGACTCAGACTATGTAGGCAGAGGGGATAGTGAGACATTTAAAGTGTCGAGAGGAAAACGTCAAACCTAAAATTCTGTGTTCTGAAAAATTATGAACTCACAAAGATGCATGCTGCCCACCATGCGTAGCAGCACTGCTCGCAGTAGTCAAGACACGGATACAACCTGAGTGTACATCAACAGATGAGCAGACAAAGATGTGATGCACACCGGAATAGTACTCAGTCATAAAAAGAAGGAAATGTTGCCATTGGCAACAACCTGAAAGGACTTGGAGGGTACTGTGCTCAGTAAAATAAGTCATACAGAGAAAGGAGAACGCTATGTGATGTCACTTACATGTGGAATCTAAAAAATAAAGCAAACTAGTCAATATAACAACAACAACCAAAAACAAAACAAAACAAACCATTCACAAAGAGAAACCGCCTAGCACTTACCAGTGGGGAGAGAAGCAGGGAGGGGCAGCAGAGTTGAGGGTTAAGAGAAACCGCCTAGCACTTACCGGTGGGGAGAGAAGCAGGGAGGGGCAGCAGAGTTGAGGGTTAAGAGGCACAGACTACTCTGTATAAAATAAGCTACAAGGAAACATGGTACAGCATGGGGGTATAACCAGTATTTTATAATAACTATAAATGGAGTATAACCTTTCAAATTGTGAATCACTATATTGTACACCTGTAACTTACATAATGTTATACATTAACTATACGTCAATGAAAAAGAAGTAAGGACGTCATCCAGATGGCAGCACAGGTTGTTCCCGACTTTACTCCCCCTCCTAAAAACAACAAGTAACAAAAAAAGACACCCCTGAGAGACTCCTGGAACACAGAGGGAGCCAGAAGCACCCCTGTACCCCAGAGACAAAGCAGCCAGCACCAGAAGGGCAGGAGGAGAGCTGTGTGCTGACCATATGGCCCCTTCCCCAGGCCAGCGCCCCCAACACCATGCAGAGGGGTCTCCCTTGAGCCTGTGGTTCCCCCTGCTCCATGAGAAGGGAGAACCGGCCGCCAACCAGAACCGCCCCCCGCCCCCCGACTCGACCCCGCACCGCACTCAGCACTGTGCGTGTTTTTGTAGGAGTCCCTGCTCTGATCTCGCACTTGGGAATCACCTGGGAGCCTTGGGGCTCGGTCCTGGGTGTCTGATTGAGACGGGGGAGGAAGAGGGGCTTGGCAGACCACGTTCCTACCTGCATGGCCAATTATTAACCCAACCAGCAGCTGTGCTCATCTGCTGACCCAAGTCAGTGGCCTGGGCTGACCAGGGCAATTGAGCAGGGTGTAGGTCTGCCTAAACAAGGTCCCCGATGAGGAAGTTCTGCAGCCCTGGAGCCTGGTTGACTCCAGCCCAAACAGAAGAGCGGAGTCATAGTCATCCCTGTTGCCGAGTGTGGCCCCAGCCCCATCGGACAGGAAGGGCTGCTGAGGACTCCTGGAAGTTGCATAAGCCAGCAGTGCTCAAGCCGAGAAGAGGGGAAGCAGAGCCGATCGCCTCTAGAGCCAAAGCTGTCTGGCCAGGGAACTTGAGCCACAGGTCAGCTGGAGTCAGGACCGCACAGACCTCATCAGTGGCCTTGGAGCTGCTCCTCTGGCTGAGTTCAGGAAGGGGGACTGATTCATAGCCCCACTTTTTGCCACCTGCAGCTTGCATCCACCCAGCCAGGGAACCTTCCCAGCGCGCCTAGGAAGCTGAGCTGCCCATCAGCAGCCCTGTTTCCGGTCGTGCTGAACACCAAGCGCAGCCCCAGGCTTCCTCCATCTGCAAGGCAAAACCAGTGAGTTCACCTAACGAGGATGTCAGGGCACACTCTGGACTGATTCAGGGTCCCAAACAGGGAGCCTTGCAGACCCTGGGTCCCATCCAGGCAGGCAGCATCACACTTCCTGATTTCAAGCTGTGCTTATAAAGGTAATGTGATGAAGACAGTGTGGTGATGGCATAAAAACAAAAAGATCAGTGGACCAGGACTGAGGCCCCCGCGTAAGCCAAGCGCATTCGGCCAACTGACACCTTACGAAGGACCCAAGAATACTCAATGGGGAAAAGTCTCTCTAATCTGTGTTGCTGGGGAAATTGGATATTCACATGTAAAAGAATGAAACTAGATACCTATCTTATACCACTCACAAAAATTAAGTCAAAGTGGGTTAAAGACTTGAATGTAAGACCTGAAATTGAAATGTAAGACCTTGAATGTAAAACCATGAAATTCCTAGAAGAAAACATGAAAAAAAGATCTTGATATGGGTCTTGGCAATGATTTTTAAGATATAACACCTAAAAGACAAGCAACAAAATGAAAAACAAGTGGGAATACATCAAACAAAAAGCTTCTTCACATCAAAAGAAATAACCAACAAAGCGAAAAAGCAAGTATAAGAAGGTAAATCAACTATACTTCAATTAAAAATAAATTTTAAAAATCAAAGATGCTAGAGTGAAGAACAGAGATTCAGCCACTTTATTTAGTAACTTGTTCTGAAGAGATAGAAGTAAAATAAAGTAACCCCCCAAAAAAAATCAACCTGTGAGAGAGGAAATATTGTATATTTTCTGATAAGGGGTAATATCCAAAATATATAAAGAACTCATGCAATCCAATAGCAAAAAAACAAATATTCCAATTAACAAATGGGCATAAGACTTGACTAGACATTTTCCCAAAGAAACTGTACTTAAAAGGCCAGCTGGTACACGAGGAGATGCTCAATATCACTAATCATGAAAGTGAAGTCACTCAGTCATGTCCAACTCTTTGCAACCCCATGGATAGTAGCCTGCCCCAAGCTCCTCCATCCATGGGATTTTCAGGGCAAGAGTACTGGAGTGGGTTGCCATTTCCTACTCCAGGGAATCTTCCCAACCCAGGGATCAAACCCAGGTCTCTCACATTGTAGACAGACGCTTTATCATCTGAGGGAAATGCAAAACCACAATGAGAAATCACCTCATGCTTATTAGGGATGCCCATCATCGAAAAGGTAAGAGACAATAAATGCTGACAAGGATGTGGAAAAAA
This sequence comes from Bos indicus x Bos taurus, assembly GCF_003369695.1. Taxonomy (NCBI): domain Eukaryota; kingdom Metazoa; phylum Chordata; class Mammalia; order Artiodactyla; family Bovidae; genus Bos; species Bos indicus x Bos taurus. The sequence goes on from NC_040102.1 coordinate 38,314,020, forward strand.
GGAAGCCCTTCTGCCCTGTTGATGGGATTGTAAACTGGTATAGCCACTACAGAAAATAGTATGGAGGTCTCTCAAAAAATTAAAACAAAGCTACCATACAATCCAGCAATTTTACTGCTGCGAAGATATCCAAAGGAAATGAAAATAATAACTTCAAAAACTATTTGCACTCCCATGTTTGAAGCGGCACTGTTTATGATAGTCAGGACAAGGAAACAGCCTAGTATCCATCCTGGATACGTGGATCAAGTTGTGGAGTATATATAACGGGATGTTATCCGGCCACAAAAAAAAATGAGAAAATCCTGTCATTTGTGATAACATAAGTGGACCTGGAAGACATTATACTAGGTGAAATAAGCCTGTCATGGAAAGACAAATGCTTCCCACTGATATGCGGTGGAAAGAGTCATTCAATTCATAGAGACAGAAAGTGAAATAGTGGCTGCCAGTGTTTGGGGTAGGGGGAATGAGAAATTGCTAATTTAATAAGTTTAGAATTCCAGTTTGAATGGTGAAAATTTCTGGAGCTTACCTTTATTGTCCAGCTCTGATATCATAGTCTTCATGACTGTTTCTGAATGAATTCAAGTTAAGTAAATATTCCAGTTCTGCTCTAGAGGTTTTTGTTCATTTCAGCTATTACTCCCTCCCTTCCCCAGACACAAACACACATCCACATCCACTAAAGTCCCACCAATTTATATTTAAATTCAGATTTTAGATTTCATATAACTAAGTCCCTCCAAGATAGCTTACTTTTTGAGTTTGGTGCTAGCGTAACAGCTTTGATACAGCTGAAACACCACTATGCTAAGACTTGCCAAATGGGGTAGTTCAAATCTGTTCAGTGGCTGGGTCAGTGTAATGATGTTCAGCTCTTGCCAATTTTAAGAAGCAGTTGTTCCAGAGAAATATAAGACTTGGGTGGACTAGTATGATTCCTTATCTATCTTTTTTGTTTAAAAATTAAAGTCATAAGTAATATAGGATACAGTAAATTTTATGATTTACAGCCGATCTTAGAAAGAACAGAGAAATAGATTTATCTACTATCAGCAACAGAGTTTTAGTTATTCTCAGATTAAACTGCATCTTAAGTCCTGGACTTAGACCACCCGGTGGCTCATACGTGATTACACAGAGGACAGAATGAAGGATGTATTGGGGAATTTTGTAGGTTGTGAGGTGTTGAGATGTCTGGTATCTCAGTAGAATATATTCTACCAGGGTATTTAAATGTACAAAACATTCATATATGAATCATTCACCTCAAAAGTAAGATAGAGAGTCCTGCTATGTCTCTTCTTATTTTAACAAAATTATTTGTATGTCTTAGTGGTTCACTGTACACAGAAAAGTCCTAGACGGGTAGGCTGTTTTCTGTAGAAATGAGTTCACTTGCCCAACACATTCTTCATCCCGTCCTCTGTGTAATCATGTGTGAGCCACTGGGTGGTTAAGTCCAGGACTTAAGACGCAGTTTATTTTGAGAACAGCAAAAGCTGTGTTGCTGATAGCAGATAAATCTATAGAATTCTTTTATCAGTAAATTGGAATAATTTATATCTGCTCCCAAATACAGTGGAAACAGCCTCCCTTATGGGAAAACACTGAGATTTATGATATCTGTAAAAGCAATAAAACCCTGCAGTGACACGAGAAGGAATGAAGCAAATGCGACTGTAAGGTGCCATGGTCTTTTCGTTAACTTCTGTAATATGAAGAATACCCGTTTTGCGGGCTTGAGTACTTTCAGCCCTCATTTTACTGTCAGGGTTTTACTGAGCAGTATTGTGTTGAACATTTCTCAATCATCATTCTCCTGTTTCTGTTTTTGGCTTTGATATGTCTTAGGATATACAAGCCTCTCTAACAACAATCTTTCCAAAAGATATGAGATGCATGCCACATAAGTAATTTTTAAAAAATTCCAGTAGTTGCATCATAAAAGTAAACAAAAAAGGTAAAACTAGTTTATTTTATAAATCAGTTATTTAGCCCAGTGTATCTAGAATATTCTCATGTCAATATGTAATCGGTATAAAAACTGTTGAAATATTTTCCTTTTTTGTACTGTCTTTTTGAAATATGGTGTATTTTCTTTTTTTTACTTGTTGTACATTTCAATTTGGACTACCCACACTTTAAGTTCTAAGTAGCCATGTGTAGCCAATGGCTCCCATATTCGTGTAACTACCTCTTTTGGCTAATGTTTATATAGAGAGGAAAATCATACTTTCATCCAAAAACCTCACTGTGTGCATGCTAAGTCACTTTAATCATGTCCGACTCTTTGTGACCCCCTGGACCATAGCCCACCAGGCTCCTCTGTCCATGGCATTCTCCAGGCGAGAATACTGGAGTGAGTTGCCACTTCTCCAAAAACCTCAGTAGAACATTTAAAAAAACACTGTATATGGACTGAAATAAAGAGGACTTCAAATAAATTAGAAGTGAAATAGAAATTATAACTGATTCCACAGAAATGCCAAGAATCGTGAGACTATTACAGCAACAAATTGGACAAAGTAGAAGAAAAGGATGAATTCCTAGAAACATACAATGTACCAAGAGTGAGTCATGAAAAAACAAAACATAAAACTGAATGGACCAGTTACTAGTAATTACTTGGACAGGTATTTTATTACTGATCAAATAAAGAAAAAAACAAATAAAAGTCCAAGACCAGATGACTTCAGTGATAAATCCTACCAAACATTCAAAGAAGAATTAGTGCCAATCCTTAAGCTATTGAAAAAAAATGAAGAGCAGTATCTCCATCAGACTCATTTATGAGGCCATCTTCACCCTGAGACCAAAACCAGACAGGGACACTTCAGAAAAGAAAATCACAGATTAGGATTTCTGATGAACACAGATGTGAACAATCCTCGACAAAATATTAGGAAGCTGAGTTCACAATACAAGCAGCATACGTCAAGATCAAGTAGGATTTATTCCAGGGATGCAAGGATGGGTCAAATCTGTAAATCTATAGATGTGACTCATCACATTAACAAAACAGAGGATAAAAATCTTATAATCTCAGTAGATGCAGAAAAAACATTTGACAAAATTCATCATCCGTTTCTAACGTGTATGTGTGTATTAGTCACTCAGTCATGTCCGACTCTGCAATCCCATGTCTATAGCCTGCCAGGCTCCTGTGTTCATGGAATTCTCCAGGCAAGAGTACTGGAGTAGGGGTAGCCATTTCCTTCTCCAAGGAATCTTCCTGATCCAGGGGAACCTGGGTCTCCATTTCAGGGAGATTCTTTACTGTCTGAGCCACCAAGAAAGCCATTTCTAATAAAGACTCTCAAAAAACTGAGTATAGAGGGAACATACATAACATAATAAAGGCCATGTGTGACCAGCCCACAGTAAACATCATGCTTAACCTTGAAAAATATTTCTTCTAAAATCAGGAAGAAGATAAGGATACCATGGCAATTAGGAGAGAAAAATAAAAGGCATTCATATTGAAAAGCAAAGAGTGAAGTTGTCTTCATTTATAGGTGACAACGTAATATATACAGAAAACTCTACAGTCTACCAAAAACTATTAGAATTAATAAATTAAGTGAATAATATAAAATCAATATACAAAAATCAGTCACATTTCTATATACCCACAGTAAACTATCAGAAATACACATTAAGAAAACAGTCATTTTTACAGTAGCATCAAAAACAATGAAATGCTTAGGGATAAATTTGACCCAGCAAGTTAAAGGTGTATACACTGAAATCTATAAGGCATTGATAAAAGAAACTGAAGATGACACAAATCAAAAGTGTTCTGTGCTAATGGATTTGAATGATTAATATTGTTAAATGTTCATAATACTCAAAACAATCTAAAGATTCAGTGCAATCCTTATCAAAATCCCAATGGCATTTTTCACAGGAATAGAACAAAGCTAAAAGCAGAGACATTACTTTCCCAACAAAGGTCCATCTAGTCAAAGCTATGCTTTTTCCAGTAGTCATGTATGGGTGTGAGAGTTGGACTATAAAGAAAGCTGAGTGCTGAAGAATTGATGCTTTTGAACTGTGGTGTTGGAAAAGTCTCTTGAGAGTCCCTTGGACTGCAAGGAGATCCAACCAGTCCATTCTAAAGGAGATCAGTCCTGGGTGTTCTTTGGAAGGACTGATGCTGAAGCTGAAACTCCAATACTTTGGCCACCTCATGCGAAGAGTTGACTCATTGGAAAAGACTCTGATGCTGGGAGGGATTGGGGGCAGGAGGAGAAGGGGACGACAGAGGATGAGATGGCTGGATGGCATCACCAACTCGATGCACATGAGTTTGAGTGAACTCCGGGAGTTTGTGATGGACAGGGAGGCCTGGCGTGCTGCAATTCGTGGGGTCGCAAAGAGTCAGACACTACTGAGCGACTGAACTGAACTGAACTGAAAATTTGTATGGAACCACAGAAGACCCCCAAATAGCCAAAGCAGTCTTGAGGAAAAGAACAAAGTTGGATACATCACAAATTCCTGGTTTCAAACTATAAAACAATCAAAACAGTACGGTACTGACATAGAAACAGACACATAGGTCAGTGGAACCCAATAACCCAGAGCTTAACTCACAAGGTAGTTAAACATTACAGTGGAGAAAGGGTTGTCCCTTCAGTAGTGTTAGGAAAATGGGTATCTACATGCAAAAGAATGAAACTGGGCTTCATCTTACACCAAACACAAAAATCAACTCAAAATGGATGAAAGCCTTGAATATAAGACCTGAAACCATTAAACTCCTTGACATTGGTCTTGACCGATTTTTTTTTTTTTAATTTGGCAGCAAGCAAAAATAGACAAGTGGGGCTGCGTCAGACTAAAAAGCTCTGCATGACATGAAACCATCGACAAAATGAAAAGGCAGCCTATGGAATAAGAACATTTTTTGCAAATCTTATATCTGACAATTGGTTAATTATTCCACAGTATACAATGAGTTTCTGTAATTCATTAGCATAAAATCAAATAACTCAAAGTTTGGAAAGGACCTAAGTAGACATTTTTTTCCAAAGAGATGTGAAAGAAGTTGACAGGTGTATGTAAAGGTGCTCAGCATCACTTACCGTGGAAATGCATCAAAACCACACGAGATACTGCCTGTTAGGATGTCTGTCATCAAAAAGAGAAGAGGTAACAAACCCTGGCAAGTCTGTTACAAAAAGAGGACCCACAAAAGCACTACTGGTGGCAGTGTAAACTGGCACGGCCACTGTGGAAGGGATTACAGATGTTCCTGAAAAAGTTAAAAATACAACTACCATATGTTCCAGCAATCCTACTTTTAGATAAATAGCCAAAATAAAGAAATTATTTCTGAGGTTTTTGTACTCCCATGTTTAGAGCAGCATCATTTACAATAGCCAAATATGAAAACAACCAAATGTCCATCTATGAATGAATGGATAAAGATATCATACACCAAGAGAGAGATATACTGCTGCTGCTGCTAAGTCGCTTCAGTCGTGTCTGACTCTATGCAACCCCATAGACAGCAGCCCACCAGGCTCCCTCGTCCCTGGGATTCTCCAGGCAAGAACACTGGAGTGGGTTGCCATTTCCTTCTCCAATGCATGGAAGTGAAAAGTGAAAGTGCAGTCGCTCAGTATACTATGTAGCCCTAAAATAAGAAAGAAGTTCTGTCATTTTTTGACAACCTGGATGAACTGGAGGGCATTATGCTAAGTGAAATAGAAAGGTAAATACCATAGGGAATCACTTATATCTAGAGTTGTTTTTAAAGTTTCAGTTCAGTTTAGTCGCTCAGTCGTGTCCAACTCTTTGCGACGCCATGGTCTGCAGCACGCCAGGCCTCCCTGTCCATCACCAACTCCTGGAGTTTACTCAAACTCATGTCCATTGAGTCATTGATGCCATCAACCATCTCGTCCTCTGTCGTCCCCTTCTCCTCCCACCTTCAATCATTCCCAGCATCAGGGTCGTTTCCAATGAGTCAGCCCTTCACATCAGGTGGCCAAAGTATTGGAGTTTCAGCTTCAGCATCAGTCCTTCCAATGAATAATCAGGACTGATTTCCTTTAGGCTGGACTGGTTGGATCTCCTTGCAGTCCAAGGGACTCTCAAGAGTCTTTTCCAACACCACAGTTTAAAAGCATCAATTCTTTGGCACTCAGCTTTCTTTATAGTCCAACTGTCACACCCATACATGACTACTGGAAAAAGCATAGCTTTGACTAGATGGACCTTTGTTGGCAAAGTAATGTCTCTGCTTTTTAATATGCTGTCCAGGTTGGTAATAACTTTTCTTCCAAGGAGCGAGCGTCTTTTAATTTCATGGCTGTGCCACCATCTGCAGTGATTTTGGAGCCCCCCAAAATAAAGTCTGTCACCGTTTCCACTCTTTCCCATCTATTTGCCATAAAGTGATGGGACCAGATACCATGATCTTAGTTTTCTGAATCTTGAGTTTTAAGCCAACTTTTTCACTCTCCTCTTTCACTTTCATCAAGAGGCTCTTTAGTTTTAAAGTTTTGTTAACAGTTTTAAAGTTAAGTTTAAAGTTTAACTTACAGAAACAGAGGGCTTGCCTCATAGTTCAGTCAGTAAAGAATCTGCCTGCTATGCAGGAAACCCGGATTTGATTCCTGGTCGGGAAGATCCCCTGGAGAAGGAAACGGCAACCCACTCCAGTATTCTTGCCTGGAGAATCCCGTGGACAGAGGAGCCTGGAAGGCTACAGTCCACAGGGTCACAAGCTTCAGACAACTAAATGGAAACAGAGTAGAAAAGTGGTTTCCAGGACCTATGGGGTTGGGGAAATGAGGAGAGATTGTTCAGAAGGGTACAAACTTGATGCTGAAAGGTTAGTAAATTCTGAGGAAATAATATAAAGCCTGGTGAACACAGTTGGTAACAGTGCATTGTGTAACTGAAATTTACTGAGAGATATACTTAAATTTCTTACCAAAAATAAATACATCTGTAAATATGTGACGTATTGAACTTGTTAGTTCAATATTGGGGAATCTTTTACAATGTATGTGTATATCAAATGTTTAGGTTGTATACTTAAAATACCTTAGTAAATTAGGTGCTTCCCTGGTCTTACAGTGGTTAAGAATCTGCCTTGCAAAGCAAGGTACACCAGTTCGATCCCTGGTCCAGAAAGATTCCCAAGTGCTGTGGGGCAACTGAGCCTCCGTGCTACAATTGCTGAAGCCCACGCACCCCAGAGCCCCTGCTCTGCCACAAGAGAGACCACTGCAATGAGGACCCCTTGCACCCCAACTACTGAGTAGCCCCCGCTCACCACAACTCAAGAAAGCCCACATGCAGCACCAAAGACCCAGTCAGTCAGAAATAAAATAATAAATATAAAACTAAGTAAATAAATCAGTTTTACCTCAGCAAAGCTGGAGGTGTGGGGTAAGGGAAAGTACATGCATAAGTAAACTGTATGTCTAGAAAATAAGATAGTACTCAGCAATAAAGGGGAACAGACTATTGATTCTCGCAACAGTATGGATGAGTATTAAATATGTTTTGCTAAGTAAAATAAACGATTTGTGTGACATTTAAAGAATGCCAAAATTGTTGGAAAGGAAGAGAGACTGGTAGTTCCAGGAGCTGGTCAGGGAGAGGAATTGCCTAAAAGAAGGTAGCAGAGGGAATTGGGGGGTGACCGAACCGTTCTGTCTGGTCCTGTGATGGTGGATACAGGACGTGTTGTGCATTTCCACTGAGCTGTGCATCTCAAGGAGCCGTAGGTTTTGTGTCTGTTCATTTCTTAACTATCAGCCATAGTATGGGGAATGCAAGATATAGTTCAGACCATACCAAATTGGTTTGTTTTCCAAATGACTTGTGTAAGCATTGTTATATATATTTATTAGGGTTGAACATATAAATAAGTATATTATAGATAAGAGAGCCAGGTTTCTCACTGTTGAAGAAGTACAGGTAAGCAAAGGGCAAAGGCTGGAATGAATTTTGTCTTGTGTTGGAGATATCACTATGTATTCATATGAACTCATGAAAGGGAGGGAGGGAGGGATAGATGGCTGGATGAATGTATATATATATGTTTTATATATTTATATACATATATGTATGTGTATATATATTACACACACATTTCCCTAGGTGTTTCTGTTGAGAGGGCTTGGAGGCAGTGAGCATGCCTAGCGCCTAGACTTGGTTTCTGAGTGCCAATCTCCAGTAAATAGGACTGGACTCCTTGGAGAGTGGTTTCTTCCAGGACTGGGACAAGGAAAATACAAGATGAGCTTGGAGGTAGCATCTTGTGGTATCTGAAAGAAAGGATGTACTTACAAAACAGAAAGGAAAAACGATGAGATGTTGCTAGGACGCAGAAGCCTATTTTGTAGGCCATCCAATGAGCAAAGCTGGAAAAGTTTGAACAAGAGTAATTGTGGTATTTGACTATAATCCAAAGAATAAAATAAATACCTACGTGTCCATACTCAAATAAGAATTCCAGTTAGTAATGAAGAAGAAATTAGGGAAATAAAAGAAAATCACCATTAGATCACTTCAATGTTATTGTCATAGGCAAGACCCACAGATGACTGCTAAAATTAGTGGTCAGAAGCTTCAGGAGAAACAGGATGTGTTCATAGTCACAAGGGATCTCCCACAAATCATTTACAAAGGAAAACAGTAACTCCACAGACAGAAACTTGCCCCAACCACCTTAAACAAGTAATCCAGGTTCATCCCCCTGACAATAAAACACCTACCTCCTGACGTGGTGGGCTGAGAGGGCATCACCCATGACATCCTTCTCAAGAGTGTATAGCCCTGGTCTAATCATGCTACTGCTGCTAAGTCGCTTCAGTCGTGTCCGACTCTGTGCGACCCTATGGACTGCAGCCCACCAGGCTCCCCTGTCCCTGGGATTCTCCAGGCAAGAACACTGAGAAGACATCAAACAAACATACAGAACCACCGACTACTACTCTTCCAAGTGTCTAGATCATGAAGGACAAGGGAAAGCCTAAGAATCGTCACTGTTGGAGGCAACAAAGGACTCATGACAGCCAAATGCACTGTGGGGTCACGGGTAGGATCCTGGAAACAAAAAAAACATTAGTGGAAAAAAAAGGTGAAATCTGAATGAAGTCTGAAGTTCACTTCTTAGTATTGCATCATTAGCTTCTTCATTCTGACAGTTTTATTTTGGTTCTGTAAGGTGTTAACACTGGGGGGAATTCCGTGGGGGTCCAGTGGTTAGGACTCCATGCTCCCACTGCAGAGGGCCTAGGTTCCATCTCTGGTAAGGGAACTAAGATCCCCGCTGCTGTGTGGTGTGACCAAAACCAAAAAAAAAGTATTCACAACTGCGGTAACTTGTTGATGAGCATAAGGGAACTCTGTACTTTTGCAAACCCAAAACTGTCTATTAATAGAAGTTAAATTAAAAGTAAAATACAGTTACCTGAGTCCAGTGTTATTTTCATATATTTCACAATTATTTATAAAATACCAGTGGAGGAAAAAAACACTGTTTTTCTCTGATAACCAAACAAGCAGTTTTGGTGATTATTAAGCTTGTGGTTTATTTTCAATATATTTTGGTTGAATTTCTTATCATTAGTTTTTATTTGTAATTGGAGGATCGTTCCTTATCATAGTGTGCTGATTTCTGCGGTCTAACAGCATGAGTCAGCTATGCTTACATCCACTCCCTCTGAGCCTCCCTCCGCCAGCCCACCCCACCCCCAGGTCACCGCGGAGCCCTGAGCCGAGCTCCCGGTGCTGCAGGCGCCTCCCCCTAGTGTGCGCATGTCAGCGCGCCCCGCCCTCTCCTTCCCCTGCTGTGCCAGCAAGTCCGCTCTCTATTCCTGCCCTGCAAGGTGGTTTATCAGTACCGTTTTTCTAGATTCCATATTTTGGTGGAAATGTTGAGGGAAAAAATTCAATATTCAAAGCTTAACAACAATGAAACCAGAGGTGATTCAGGATACTGAAACAGGTGAAGTAAGACAAATGCTCCTATTCTGGTTATGCGTTTTCCAGCAGTATATCAGAGCTTGTTAACTTTCTTCTCCTCTTGCCCCTCTTTATTAATTGATTCTGACCGCCTCCTTCATACTTAATGTACATTGTAATGTCAGAGTTAAACCTTCCCTGCTTGAAGGAACAGGGGTTCCGAAGGCAGGGCTGGGCAATTAGCGGCTTCCTCGGTTGGTGATGGGATGCGTAGGAAAGCCAGAGCGCGGTGCGTGGTGCCCCGTCGGAACCCACCGACAGCTGTACCTGAGGTGTTATCTGGCAGACATAGTCTAATATTGTTTACTGGACTTAGTCTCCACCTATCGTATTCTGTATGCTTGGCACTATACTAGGGCATGCAGAAATCAAAATCACGATCTCTGCCAGAGAAGTTCCACTTGTTTTGAAAGCAGACAAACCTGAGGGTTCTGTAGTAGATGGAAAGGCCAGAGGCATTAGAGCCTTTGCAGTCATATCCTCTCAGCTTCTTCCTGTAATTCCTAGGACTGTGCTTTGGCACGTTTATGTAAACTTTGAGTCTGTTTCCTTACCTGTGGTGTGGGATACTAATGTCAGTCTTCCGAGACTGCCACGCTCACTAATGCCTGACACACAGGAGGTGTTTAGGGAACCGCAGCTGTCCTTATCGTGGTCCTTGTCATCAGGACTTACAGGCCATTAGAAAGTATGATCATTTCTTACACCAGATAACTGTTCATTGAATATTGTGTTACTCAACCCTTGTGTTCCATCTTTGTTTTATCCTTTTAGAGACGATGAAGAGAAAAAAAAGTCTCTGTCCGAAGGTGCCGATGAGAAGGCTAATGGAACACATCCAAAGAGCATCAGCCGCATTGGGAGCACCACCAACCCATTCCTGGACATTCCTCACGACCCCAATGCCGCTGTGTACAAAAGCGGGTTCTTGGCTCGGAAAATCCATGCAGATATGGATGGAAAGAAGAGTAAGCATCATTTGTTGACATTTCCTGTCTCATTTATTTCATCTTTAAGATAAGCTCAAAATTAAAGTGAATTTATCTGAAGCAAAGGAATAAAGAAAAATGATATTTGTTTAGATAAATATTATTGAAATTTGATAAAACCTCTAACCCTAAATCATAAATCCCTTATGTACTTGATCTTCTGTAAATAGAACTTTAGAACTTAAGAATCAGAAGACTCACAGATTATTCATTTCTAACCTCTTATTCATCTATTTATTCCTGCCTTCAACAAATGACTTTGAGTACCTGCCATGCGCTAGGCATCAAAAATATAGAAGTATATAGAAAGGACAAGGGCCGTATCTTCATGGAGTTTCCATTTCTGGTGGTTGAAGGAAGGGTTCAACTTATAACACATAGAATAGTAAATAGCGTGAGGCCCTGGAAACAAAGCAGGGAGGGACAGAATTGTGATCCAGGCACACACGCGGAGCGGGGCCGTCTGTGGAGGAGGGACAGGTGTGTGTGGGCAACATGTGTGCTTCACCCTGGAAGACGGAAGGAGGCCCATGTGACAGGACTGTCCGCTGACGTGTGATGCTGGGGTCCAGGTGGAATGGACTATGTCTGTGTCTAGAACGGCCTTTGCAGAGGGTGAAGTGGCAGCTGCCTGCAGGCAGTACAGTGGGTAGACTGAGGTAGCTGCTGCGGATGCTCAGCATTAGGCTGCCCCTGCAGACGCAGGCTTGCAGTGGGTAGACTGAGGCAGCTGCTGCGGATGCTCAGCATTAGGCTGCCCCTGCAGACGCAGGCTTACAGTGGGTAGACTGAGGCAGCTGCTGCGGATGCTCAGCATTAGGCTGCTCCTGCAGACGCAGGCTTGCAGTGTTGGGATGCACGGTCCCGCCACTTCCATCTGGCTGTGCATATTTTCCTTCATGTGTTAGCATATTCTAGCATGTTCTGCCAGGGTGCAGTCAAGAGAAACGTTGCAATAGTGTGGCTTTGACGCTGGCTCATGATGCTCCCCCAGTTCTGTAGGACTGCCCCACCACCTTTTCTAGGCACCCTGCACACTAGCCCACCAGGCTACTTCATCTTCTCTAACAACACTGTGTCCGCAAGCCAGTTGCAAGTGAAACTTCAGTCTAACAGCTTAGGAAAAAGGGGCAAGGAAACACCTGAAGATGAAGAATTGTCTCCGGGGCATTTCTTTCATTTCTTTCTCTTTATTATTTTGTATCGGGGTCCAGCCCCAGTTGGGTCCAGGGCTTCCCTTGGGAGGACAGCGTTGGCAAAAAGGATAGATAAAAGGAAAAAGACACAAAGGTTTGACCTGACTGGTTTACGTGGGAAACTAATAAAACCTGTGACACCAGGTTTGCACTGACCACGGAGGCCGCAGGTGCCCTCTCGAATAGCGGAAGGTGCCCCACCTTAGGCACCTTCTCAAGTGGGTCTTAGAAGCCCAGGCAAGTAGGTGGTCTCAGAGAGCCCCCACACTCCAAGTCGGTCACCCTGAAAAAAGAACAGAAAAAAAAGGAGAGAAAAAGAAGCAAAAAAGAATGACACGGGGAGACCAAGCTTTGAGCAAGGCCCGTAGCTTTATTTTCAAAGGGAGCTTATATACCTTAAGTTGTGCATAGAGGATAATAGGGGGTGTAAAATCATACAAAGTCAGCAGTCTTTGATCCCTATTGAGACCGTGCTTTTCTTTTCTGCAAACTTATCGTATACAAATGGTTCAGGTGATTTACATCATCTTCTGGCCAGAAGGCCTGTTAACATTTTATGACTTTGATAAAGGTTTGTCAACCGTAAGACTTATTTTCTCTAAGAATAATTATTTTAAAGTTTGGCGCCATCCTCCGAAGGTGTTAGATAAAGTTGCATTCCTATAGGACAGAGGTGCAGTGGGTTTACAACAAGGAAGGAATTTATTACCTTAAGGGTCTAAAGTTGTTAGCACCAAGGCCACTACTTATTTTTTCTATATACCAACTATATTAATTAATATACTCCCAAGGACACAATACAGGGGATCTGGAAACTTGGCAGCAAGCACTGGCCCAACAATGAAATCCTCTACTAGTTCTAGTCTAACAATTTCTAACTCTCTGAGAGGCTCTATACTATTTGAATATCTTAAGCTTCCCGTGCCTCTCGCAGTTGGGAGACTGTAAACAATCGTATGCGTAGCTGTAAGAGTCCGGGTAAACCTGTCAGACAAGTTAGAGAGCCATCTGAGGGGTTTAGATTAAAACACTCTTATTATGCCCAGGAGGCTAATTAACTAGAGCTCTAAGTTGATTTCCTTCAGAGAAAGGTGGTCGGGGATAGCCCCCTGTTAATGTCAGAAGAGTTGGTAAAAGTCATAAAATAGTAAAACAGACAGGTTCTGGTTTTGGGGTAGACGCTCAGGCAGATCCAGGGGGGTCCTCAAGCCCTGACTCCAATTGCCTGTCAGGGCTCTCCCACATGACCTTGTCATGGGTGAGAACTCCCGTGCTGGCTCCTGACAATTCTGTGTATCATATTTATTCTTTTCTTATTGAGGTATAATTGATTTATAATATTATCTTCAGGTGTATAACATAGTGATTCAAAAATTTTATAGGTTATACTCCAGTTATAGTTGTTATAAAATATTGGCTGGAATTCCCCATGCTATACAATGTATCCTTGCAGCTTATTTACTTTATATGTAGTAGTTTTTACCCCTTAATTTCCCACTCTTACATTGCTCCTCCCCCATCCCTCTGCCCATGGTAAACACTGGTTTGTACTATATATCTGTAAGTCTGTTTCATTTTTGTAATATTCACTCACTTGTTTTTTTAGATTCCATGAATAAGCAGTGAAACACAGTATTTATCTTTCTCTGTCTGCCTTATTTCACTAGCCATAATACTCTCCAGATCCATTCATATTGTTGCAAATGGCAGAATTGCATTCTTTTTCATATCTGAGTAATATTCCATTGTGTACGTGGTGTGTGTGTGTGTGTGTGTCTCACATCTTCTTTATTCATTTATCAGTTGATGGACACTTACCTTGGCTGAAAAGTTAGCTGATAACCTTATAGGAGCTCCTTTGTAAGTAACTCGTTGCTTTTACCTTGATGCTTTTCATATTCTGTCTTTAGTTTTAATTTTTGTCATTTTAATTGCAGTGTATCAGTGTCCCCTTTGGGTTGATCCTGTTTCAGACTGTGGATTTTCAACCAAGAAGTCTGTTTCTTTTCCCAGGGTAGGGAAGTTTTCAGCTATTATGTCTTCAAGTATGTTGCCTTCCACATTCTCTCTCCTCCTTCTGGTGCCCCTACACTGAGAATGCTGGTGCACTTGATGTTGCCCCCAGAGATCTCTTAAACTGTCCTCATTTCTTTTTATTCTTTGTTCTGCTCAGCAGCAGTGATTTCCACTACTCTGTCTTCTAGTTCACTGATCCATTCCTCTGTATCATTTCATCTACTGCCGATTCCTTTAGTGTATTTTTCCATTTCAGTTATTGTATTCTTCATCTGTTTAGTTGTTGTTTGTATTTTCTAACTCTTTGTTAAAAAGCCCTAACTTCTCCCTCTGTTTGCTCATTCTTCTCCCGAGTTCTTTGGTCGTCTTTCCAATTGGTACCTTGAACATTTTCTCAGTTAAATTGTGTATCTCCACATAGTTCTTCTTCTAGGGCTTCTACTTGTTCCTATATTTGGAACACATTCTCCTGTCATCTCTTTGTGCCTTATTCACTGGTTTCATTTCTGTGTATCTGATAACTTGGTTACATTTCCTGACCTTGGAGAATGACCTTTAGCAGGGACTTCCTGCGAAGCCCAGCAGCACTCAGGGCTCTGTGCTCTAGGGGTGCCTCCTAAGATGACTTTGTGGGTCCTCCCCTTGTGGTGGGCTGACTACAGTGGGTGATCTCGCAGGCATGGCTGGCCCCTGGTCTGGTTGCTTGCCAGGCCCTCCTTGTGTAGACGTTGCTGGTCACTGGTTGGTGTGCCTGAGTCACAGGGTGGCTGGCTGCCTCACTCCTGGTGAGCCCCAGGATTGATGCTGCCCAGTGACGGGCAGAGCCAGGTCCTGGGGTCTAACTGCAGGATCTGGGGGTGCCAGCACTGCAGTTGTACCTCTGTTGCATGGACCTGGATCCTGGGGCAGCTGGCTAAGGGACCCAGTGTCTCTCAGAGCTGGTGTTGGCCTGAAGATAGGCAGGCCAGGGCCCAGCTTGTGGGTGGGCTCAGTCTTTAGGCTTCAAGGCTACAGTTTTCCATGGGTGTGTCTCTGCCTGCTGGTGGGTGATGCTGGTCCCAAGGTGAGCAGGCTCATGGGGAGTGGGGCCAAGGCCCAGGAGACTCTGGGGCTGGCGCCTGCTCACTCTGTGTGGAGCTCGTCCTGGGGTCTGTGGCTGCAGGGCCCTGGAGCTCCCAGGCCTGGGTCCTGGGTGCTTGTGTGTGCGGCCAGGTCCTGGAACCTCTGGTGGACAGGGCGTGTTCAGGGCCAGCCGTGGGCTTGGGGAGGTCTTAAGGCAGCCTTCTGGTGGGTGGGACTGTGTCCCCACCTAGTTAGCTGCATGGCCTGAGTTCCTGGTTCCTTCAGGTTGGTGGGTGGAGATGTGGCTGGGTCCAGAGGATCGTCAGTCAAGGGGAGGACCCACAGGGTGCTTGCCAGCCCGTGTCCTGAGGTAGAATGAGCTTCCGCAATGGCTGGCTCCTGCATGTCCCAAGGAGGGCTGCAGCTGCCCCAGCCTCTCTGAGAGGCTCTCTGACATCAGCAGGTGGATCTGACCTTGGATTCTTTCAAATGACTGCTTCAAAGTCTTAGTTATCTCCTTTGAGAACTTCTGGTTGGTTAGGGAAGTTTTAAATGTCATAGGCTTTTTCTTTTTAGCAACATAAGATGTTCCGCCTGTTACCTGCCTCTGCTTCAGTCTCTGTTTCTGATCCTACCTCAGAACCCAAAATAGGTGGGAAAACAGATGGCTCAGGTAAGACGGGGCCGATTGGACCCAGTCTCCAGACTTCACTCCTATGCTTGCGTTATCACTCAGGGCTCTTGACTTCTGCCTCTGAGAGAGGGGTTGTGGGAGGAGCCTTGAAGTTTCAGGCTGTAATCCTCAGGCTCTTCCTGCTGCTGCTGCTGCTGCTGCTGCTAAGTCGCTTTAGTCGTGTCCAACTCTGTGCAACCCCATAGACGGCAGCCCACCAGGCTCTGCCGTCCTTGGGATTCTCCAGGCAAGAACACTGGAGTGGGGTGCCATTGCCTTCTCCCAGGCTCTTCCTAGATATTCCCAATTCAATTTTTCACGGATTTTAAGATCACGTTAGTATGGACAAGATTATTCAACATTTTCAGTATAGGAAAGTGCATAATTTCTAATGATAATTAGATAATCAGTCGTGTCCCATTCTTTGCAGCCCCAGGCTCCTCTGTCCATGGAATTCTCTAAGCCAAAATACTAGAGTAGGTAGCCATTCCCTTCTCTAGGGAATCTTCCCAATGCAGGGACTGAACCCAGGTCTCCTACATTGCAGGCAGATTCTTTTACCAGCTGAGCCATCAAGAAAGCCTAGTGATAATTTTATATACACTAAAGTTTATCAAGAAGCAACAGTAGAACTGTGGAACAGCAGACTGGTTCCAAATCAGGAAAGGAGTATGTCAAGGCTGTATATTGTCATCTTGCTTATTTAACTTATATGCGGAGTACATCATGAGAAATGCTGGACTGGGTGAAGCACAAGCTGAAATCAAGATTGCTGGGACAAATATCAATAACCTCAGATATGCAGATGATACCACCCTTATGGCAAAAAGTGAAGAAGAACTAAAGAGCCTCTCAATGAAAGTGAAAGAGAGGAGTGAAAAAGTTGGCTTAAAACTTAACATTCAAAAAACTAAGATCATGGCATCTGGTCCCATCACTTCATGGCAAGTAGATGGGGAAACAATGGAAACAGTGAGAGACTTTATTTTTCTGGGCTCCAAAACCACTGCAGATGGTGACTGCAGCCATGAAATTAAAAGACACTTGCTCTTTGAAAGAAAAGCAATGACAAACCTAGACAGCATATTAAAAAGCAGAGACATTACTTTGCCAACAAAGGTCCGTCTAGTCAAAGCTTTGGTTTTTCCAGTAGTCATGCATGGATGTGAGAGTTGGACTATAAAGAAAGCTGAGTGCTGAAGAATTGATGCTTTTGAACTGTGGTGCTGGAGAAGACTCTTAAAGAGTCCCTTGAACTGCAAGGAGATCCAACCAGTCCATCCTAAAGGAAATCAGTCCTGAATATTCATTGGAAGGACTGATGCTGAAGCTGAAACTCCAATACTTTGGCCACCTGATGCAAAGAACTGACTCATTTGAAAAGACCCTGATGCTGGGAAAAGTTGAAGACGGGAGGAGAAAGGGATGACAGAGGATGAGATGGTTGGATGGCATCACCGACTCAATGGACATGAGTTTGAGTAAGTTCCAGGAGTTGGTGATGGGCAGAGAGGCCTGGCATACTGCAGTCCATGGGGTCACAAAGAGTTGGACACAAATGAGTGACTGGACTGAACTGAACTGAAAGTTTATCAACTTCAAGTACATCGTCTTAGTTCTAAAAATGTATACACTTGTGCGACTACCATCACAACCAAGACATATAACATTTCCATTAGCTGAAAAGTTCTTGTAGTTAATTCCTTCCACTTTACTCCCAATGGCAACCCTTATTTGTTCCTGGACACTGAGCTTTCTCTTTCCTATAATTTCAGTGAATGGAATCCTGCATACCTTTTTGTGCTTGGCTTCTTTTGCTTGGTCGTGTTCTTTGCAGATCCATTCCACTGCTGGGATATCCCACAGTGTACACATTCACCAGTTGGGCTTTTGTGTTTTCAGTTTGGGGCTTTATAAATAAACTTGCTTTGGATGTTCTCAAACAAGTCTATGCATATACAAATGTTTTCATCTCTTTTCAGAAGGGACCTTAGGGTGAGGGAGTGAGCCTGCTGGGATGTATACTAAGTATGCATTTAATTCTGTAATAAACTTCTCAACTTTCCAGACTGTACTGTTTTGCATTCCTGAAAACTGTGCATTTTATGTCCTCTTGATAAGATGATACCTTTGTCATGAAACGACCTTCCTTATTCCTGGTCACATTCCTTAGTTTGAAGTCTACTTTATCTAATATTAATATAGTGACTGCTTTATTGACTATGCCAAAGCCTTTAACTGTGGATCACAATAAACTGTGGGAAATTCTGGAAGAGGTGGGAATACCAGACCACCTGACCTGCCTCTTGAGAAACCTATATGCAGGTCAGGAAGCAACAGTTAGGACTGGACATGGAACAACAGACTGGTTCCAAATAGGAAAAGGTGTACTTCAAGGCTGTATATTGTCACCCTGCTTATTTAACTTATATGCAGAGTACATCATAAGAAACGCTGGGCTGGAGGAAGCACAAGCTGGAATCAAGATTGCCGGGAGAAATCTCAATAACCTCAGCTATGCAGATGACACCACCTTTATGGCAGAAAGTGAAGAGGAACTAAAGAGCCTCTTGATGAAAGTGAAAGAGGAGAGTGAAAAAGTTGGCTTAAAGCTCAACATTCAGGAAACTAAGATCATGACATCTGGTCCCATCACTTCATGGCAGCTAGATAGGGAAACAGTGGCTGACTTTATTTTTCTGGCCTCCAAAATTACTGTAGATGGTGACAGCAGCCATGAAATTAAAAGACACTTACTCCTTGGAAGGAAAGTTATGACCAACCCAAACAGCGTACTAAAAAGCAGAGACATTACTTTGCCAACAAAGGCCTCTCTAGTCAAGGCTATGGTTCTTCCAGTGGTCATGTATGGATGTGAGAGTTGGACTGTGAAGAAAGCTGAGTGCCAAAGAATTGATGCTTTTGAACTGTGGTGTTGGAGAAGACTCTTGAGAGTCCCATGGACTGCAAGGAGATCCAACCAGTCCAGCCTAAAGGAGATCAGTCCTGGGTGTTCATTGGACGGACTGATGCTGAGGCTGAAACTCCAATACTTTGGCCACCTGATGCGAAGAGCTGACTAATTTGAGAAGACCCTGATGCTGGGAAAGATTGAGGGCAGGAGAAGAAGGGGACGACAGAGGATAAGATGGTTGGATGGCATCACCAACACAATGGACACAGGTTTGGGTAGACTCCAGGAGTTGGTGATGGACAGGAAGGCCTGGCATGCTGCATTTCATAGTCGGACACGACTAAGCAACTGAACTGAACTGAATATAGTGTCTCTAGCTTTCTTTTCAATTTTTGCATAATATACAGAAATTTTTTCTAGCTTTATTGTCTTACTCCATGATCTTGTCTTTAAAATTGTTTTATACAATGTACTGGTGGGTCTTTTCAACCAACTGTCTTTTAATTGGAGTGTTCACATTTATAGTAATGATGGATGTCATTGACTTTAATTCTGCCATCTTGCTCTTTGATTTTGATTTTTTCCTCTTTCTCTGACTTTCATGGGATTGCGTGTGGATGTGTGTGGTTCAGTTTTTCTTCATTTGTTGGCATATTAGTTGTACATCTTTAATAAGTTTAATGATTGCTGGAGGGTTTACAGTATAATCTTTAACTTGTCAGTCTGCTTTCAAATGTTACTACTTTGTGAGTAGTTTGAAACCTTTATAACAGGTTTCCTCTTTCTCTTTACTAGCAATGTGCTATTATCATACATTTTAATTATGTTTATTAAACTCATACTGCATTGTTATTATTTTTGCTTTAAAAAGAAATGTGTTCTTTACTTTTACTCACATACTGACCATTGCTGGTGTACTGGATTCCCTTTTGCAATTTTATATTTGTGTTTAGTATCTATTTTTTTTCTTCCCTGAACAATTTCTTTCAACATATCTTATAGTAAACTGCTGGTGAGAAATGTTCTCATGTTTTATTGGCTTTTAAAATAATTTGTGCTGCACCTTAACCTTAGGAATTTATATTCACTGGTGTATAATTCCTTGACAGTGCTTTCATTTTTGTTTAAAGTTGTAATATATTGTTCTGTTGTTCTCTGCCCTGGGTGGTTTAGACAAAGGTCTGCTATCATTTTTTGTTCCTCTGTACATAGTGTGGGTTTCTACCCCTCTGGCCACTCTCAAAATTTTTCTCTTTATCCTTGATTCTAAGTGGTTTTATTGTGAGGCGTTTTACTTTCTGTTTTCCTCACCTGGTGATTATCTTTAAGTTCTTGGATTCATCGGCTTATGTTTTTCACCAATTCTAGAAGTTTCTCAGTCATCATTTTTATAGACCCACCCTTCTTTCTGGGACCCTAGTTCCCTATATATTGCACCATATTGCATTTTTTCCAACTCTTTTTTTGTTTGTTTTTTCAGTACTTTAATAATTTTTATTGCTTTTTCTTCAAGTTTACCACAGTATTTTTATTCCACATATAGTATTTTTATCTTAGAAACTGCAAAGTGAAATGTTTTATCCTCTGCTTCTCTCCTTATCAAGTTTGTATCTTTCTTAATATCCTTGAGCATATTTTTCATGTTTACAATAGCTGTTTTAAGGTCCTTCTCTTCAAATTCATTCTGTCTTTTCTGGGACTGTTACATTCTTTGCATTCCTAACAATTTTTATTTGGATGCCAGACACTGTGACATTTTTCAGGGTGGATTTGGTTCGATTCCTTTAAAGAATGTTGGATTTTATTCCATTGTCCAAATGAGTAACTTGCTGATTAGCTGAACCCTTTAAAGTCTTGTCTTTACCCTTTGTTAAGGTAGAGCAGGTGATGCCAGTGGTAAAGACCCCGCCTGCCAGAGATGTGGCTACAATCCCTGGGTCGGGAAGATCCCCTGGAGGAGGGCATGGCAATCCACTCCAGTATTGTTGCCTGGAAAATTCCAGGGACAGAGGAGCTTGTCAGGCTGCAGTCCATAGGGTCGCCAAGAGTGGGAAACAACTGAAGGACTTAGCACGCGTGCACACGTGATAGGGCTGGAGCAGCCTTTGTGCGGGGACTCACTTAGCTCCATTCAGTGGAGTTCAGTCGCTCAGTCATGTCCGACTCTTTGCGACCCCATGAATGGGAGCTCCAATTCAGGCCTCCCTGTCCATCACCAATTCCCAGAGTTCACTCAGACTCAACGTCCATCGAGTCGGTGATGCCATCCAGCCATCTCATCCTCTGTCGTCCCCTTCTCCTCCTGCCCCCGATCCCTCCCAGCATCAGAGTCTTTTTCAGTGAGTCAACTCTTCACATGAGGTGGCCAAAGTACTGGAGTTTCAGCTTTAGCATCATTCCTTCCAAAGAACACCCAGGACTGATCTCCTTTAGAATGGACTGGTTGGATCTCCTTGCAGTCCAAGGGACTCTCAAGAGTCTTCTCCAACACCACAGTTCAAAAGCATCAATTCTCCAGTGCTCAGCTTTCTTCACATTCCAACTTTCACATCCATACATGACCACTGGAAAAACCATAGCCTTGACTAGATGGACCTTTTTTGGCAAAGTAATGTCTCTGCTTTTGAATATGCTATCTAGGTTGGTCATAGCTTTCCTTCCAAGGAGTAAGTGTCTTTTAATTTCATGGCTGCAGTCACCAATCTGCCTATTGTACAGTGTTTGAAAACTATTGTTTTATATATATTGTTCTGTTTTCTAGTTGCTATGATCTAGTTTCTGCAGTGGTTAGTCTTTAATGAGCATAGCTAGAACTACCCTGATTATTGATCCCTGTTGTTAAGAAATTTCTTCCTAGTTGCCTCAGTCCTCAAGACCTAGTATTTAACTGAGTTAAGAAAGTGACAAGGAATTCTAGGTATTTGAGTGTGAGCAGGTGTTTATGTGGAGTGCCAGAATGGGATTTGTCTTTTTCCCAGCTAATCTCTTCCATAACCTCCCCACCCCCCATCCCTCTTGTTGGACTTCTGGTCATATCTGCTTTAACTGGTTAATCTCACTCCTGGATGGCTTACAGCACCATTGCCTGACCCGCTTCTGAACGCATCCTTCTGTTTTGAGAGCTGGTCACCATAAGCAGATTTAAAATCCATTTTATATTACTCATATCTACTGTTTTTAAAACACACCACTTTCCATTTCTAATATCTTAAGAGTGAAAAAGCAGTAGTGGAGCTTTCCTGGAAGGGAAGAGCCAAAGGATTTTTGAGAAGTTTGCGTAATGATGCCTCTTGGGCACATTATTCTGCTAAGTCTGTAGAAACTTATTTGGATTCATCATATTCACTGTAGCCGTCTCAGGTGGCCTGGAACGTCCTTGGAGCAGGGCTTGGGTTCCCAGCCACAGACGGGCCAGGTCACGGCAGTGAAAGCCCCAGATCCCAGCCGCTAGACCAGTGGTCAGTGACAAGGGCTCTGGCCCTTCGGCTTTGCACAAAAGAATTTCCACAAAGACAGAAAGTAGTGAAGACAATGGAGTAGTTACTAAGAGGAAAGAGTCCGGTACGTGTGGATGGGCACACGGGCAGACTCGGAGCGGGAGTCCCCGAGTTGCACCCTCAGCAGTTTAGGTCACTCACATGGGGCGTTTCTTTCGGTTTTCCTTTGGCCCGTCATTCTGACTTGCCCGGGTCACAGTCCATATTTGGTGTATCTCAGGATCCTTCCCTGTGTGCACATGCATCTCTTAGCCAAGATGGTTTCTACCGCAAAGGAGTGCAGGTAACTTCCGTTAGTTGACATCACTCCCTTTGACCTCCAAGAAGCTTTTCTGCGCACATGTGGTTGAGGAGATCTCCTGACTTCAGGAATGAGAAATACGTGGATCTGGGCAGGGCACAGCCTCCTCCTTTAATTGTCCTGCTCTTCTCATTTTGGAGTGGTCAATAGGGAATGAACGTTCAGTTGCTTTACGCTGAGGGGTACCCCTCTGCCTCCTGCCTCCGGACTCTATTGCGTTTGTACGTATGTGTATGCGTGGGTGGGTGCTCTGGTGACAGCTTTTCATAAGTGAAGGTTTGGGTCAAAAGTCTGTGGAAAGATTAAAACCTTGGTTAACTTGTCTGTAAAGGACCACCTGTCCAACTCAAGATTTATATCTTTCATTTTTTAGATTTACTCTGAAGTACTAAATTTGTCAGAGTATTTCAATTTCTCATATAAACACTTTTAAAAAAAAAACTTGGAGATTTTCTTTCCTCTTATTTATTTATTTAGTCTTTTAAAGATATGCTTTCATTTTCACTTTCACTTTAAAGATACGCTTAGCTCAGAAATTTGCCCAGGAAACAAATCATGATTAAAAGCAAATGTTGTCTCATAGAAGTATATGTGTTCACCAGACCCATTAAATCTGACACTAAGGGCAAGCTTTGAACAGTCAAGTTTAGAAAACAAAGTGTATCTTCTGGATTTTGTCAGGCAGAATGAAAAATAAAGTTCAATACACGCTCTTAGTTTTATTAACCAATGCAAGATATCTGTGGAAATCAAAAAAAGTGGAAACAAGGTACTCTAAATATGAATGTGCTAAATGATGATGAATTAGAAAGATAATCAAGTGATTACTCAATATTAGTGCTTTTTCCTAAGCACTTCATTTAATCTTCACCCTATGAAGCAGGTATTACTACTACTATCCCCATTTTATAAGGAGGAAACTCATCTTAAATTTATTAGCCAAAGCTATAGAATATCAGGAAATCTGCTGGAACTAAAACCCAATTATACCAAACTAACTATGGCACATTATTAAAAGCAGTGCCCATGAGAACATATGCCCAGAAAACATTCAGGTTCTCCATGTCTGTGCCATCAGGACCGGGGCACGTATTTAGATGACTAGAGGTCTCAGCCTGGGGCCAGCAGGGTCTAAGCATGTCTTTTACTTGGCCAGCCCAGCACTCTTTTGTAAATTGAGCTGTGTGAATTTATCTGCATTTTCTGGCTGACCATCCTTTCCACAAGTCCCGGTCTCATCGTGCCAGGCCTCCTCACACACAGTCACTGCTTCTCTGGCCCCCGAGTCTTCCATCGTGGACCACCTCCCCTGACCCCCACCTCCCGCTGAGACTGGCGCCGCCTGCGGGGACAGGGGCAGACAGAGGGGCACGAGGCCCTGCCTAGCGCTGCACTCCCACTTCCGTGCCAGCGTGGCAAGAAGTGAAGCGCCACACTCTACGTCCGTAGAGGTGCAAGAAATGAACTTTTTTTCCTCCATGAATTAAACACTCCTCAAGCGCCTAAAACTATACATGCACAAAGACTGTCTTAAATACAGCCCCTCTCCGCTTAGGCGCTTCCCTTTAGGTGCACAATACACACCATACAGGTAATTACAATCTAGACGCCACAGCACAGATTTTTTTTTCTTTTTTTTTTTTAATTTTATTTTATTTTTAAATTTTACATAATTATATTAGTTTTGCCAAATATCAAAAATGAATCCGCCACAGGTATACATGTGTTCCCCATCCTGAACCCTCCCCCCTCCTCCCTCCCCATACCATCCCTCTGGGTCATCCCAGTGCACTAGCCCCAAGCATCCAGTATCATGCATCGAACCTGGACTGGCACAGATTTTTAAAAACGTATATTGTGAGCTAAGATACCGCATAAGATGTTCAGAATTGAGAAGTGCGGCTGGGCCATGCTGACATTCTCTCAGATAACAAGCTACCCAGAGGACAGTGGAGCAGATAGGAGGGTCCGGAAGCAGCCGTGTTAGTGTTTATGGTAACGTGGTCATGAAACAGAGGCGGTGACTGAGATAATTTAAAGACTCCAGAAGTGTTTCAGTAAACAGTGCTGAGGGTGTGTGTAAGTGCGGCAGGTGACTGGGGGCGTGTGGTTGTGTGTGGAAGGGATGAGGCGTGTATGGTGAGTATATGCATATGGAATGCAGGTGGGTGTGGATGGGGGCTGTGAGGTATATGTGTTTCTGAGTATGTTCCCCCACCTCAGTCCAACTATAAAATCAGTTTCAGGTAGATTAAAGGTAAACATTTGAGAGGCAAAATCTAAAGTGTTTAGAGCAAAGTGTGAAACATCTTAATGACCTTTGGGTAAATAACGCTCTCTTAATAGCTGAGTAATATTGCAGTGTATATGGGCCACATCTTCTTTATCCGCAGATCTGCTGGTGGACATTTAGGTTGCTTCCATGTCCTGGCTATTGTAAACAGAGCTGCAGTGAACATTGGGGTGCGCGTATCCTTTCAGATACTGTTTTTCTCCGGGTGCCCAGAAGTGGGATTGCAGGGTCTTAAGGTAGCTCTGGTTTTAGTTTTTTAAGGAACCTCCATACTGTTCTCCTGGAGAAGGCAATGGCACCCCACTCCAGTACTCTTGCCTGGAAAATCCCATGGACGGAGGAGCCTGGTGGGCTGCAGTCCATGGGGTCACAAACAGTTGGACATGACTGAGCGACTTCACTTTCGCTTTTCACTTTCATGTATTGGAGAAGGCAATGGCAACCCACTCCCATACTCTTGCCTGGAAAATCCCATGGATGGAGGAGCCTGGTGGGCTGCAGTCCATGGGGTCGCTAGGAGTCAGACACGACTGAGCAACTTCACTTTCACTTTTCACTTTCATGCATTGGAGAAGGAAATGGCAGCCCACTCCAGTGTTCTTGCCTGGAGAATCCCAGGGACAGGGGAGCCTGGTGGGCTGCCATCTATGGGGTTGCCCAGAGTCGGACACTACTGAAGCGACTTAGCAGTAGCAGCAGCAGAAAACTATGTAACTGTGAAAAGCAAATAACTAGAGTACAATTTTTAACATGAATGACTCTCACAAAAGGTAATGTTTAATGAAAATTTTAACTTGCAGAGAAATGTGCACATATGGTAACATCCTAAAGCATGCAACATAGCACTGTTTTTAATGGGACTACATTCACATACAGAAATCTATTCTGGCAAGGGGAAGAACATGCAGTCAATGAGGAGTACACAGCAGTTCAGCTGTCATGATAATTCTTCAGCATTTGGTACATGTGTATTTATTGCTCCTGACAACCTTCTGACCTTTTAATGATTCATCATAAAATTTTAAAAACTTTATATCATACCTGATTGAATGGGAAGTTTAGAAACAGTTGGTATTTTTCTTGAAACTTGTTCAGGAAAAATAACAATTGTAAAACCCAAACCCCCAAATTAGTATTCACCAGTGTAATACTTTAAACCTTCAACACAACAGTAAGATTGTGTTGGTTTTTCACATTTAGAGATGTAAAAGATTTAATTATGTCAGTGAGAAATCATTTCACATATGTCACATTGGCCAGAATTTGAAAGAGTAACAATACCAAATGTTGGCAAGCATTTTAGAGCAATGTGAGTGTTGGTGGTCTCCCCACTTTGGGAGACAGTTGGCAATAATAAATAAAGCTGGAAGAGCCTTTATACAATGGGATGTGAGTACTGTTTACCTTAACCCTGTGAGATTCACCTTAACCCTGTGAGATGCAGATGGAAGAATTTGGGATATGAAAGCAGAGATCAGAGAACCCAAGGGACACAGGAAGAGAACCATCATGCTGCTCTTATTTTTTTAACATAATCAAATAATTTTTGTTCATGTATCTAAGCCTATAACAGATCAAGTGGAGAAAGCTATAAATTACGTTTACAGAAATAGTTTCTATACATGACTGCATATATATATAGTTATGTGTATAGATATAGTTACACACACAATTCTGCACATGATGCTTCTCTTAGAAAGGAGTAGAAACAGGCTGCCTAATACCCAGGACATAGCAAATAATGCATGTGCTTGAAACTGCTGGGGCGACATGTGGTGGTTTAGTCACTAAGTCGTGTCTGACTCTTGCTACCCCATAGACTGCAGCCTACCAGGCTGCTGCTACTGCTAAGTCGCTTCAGTCATGTTCGACTCTGTGTGACCCCATAGACGGCAGCCCACCAGGCTCCTCCGTCCATGGGATTTTCCAGGCAAGAGTCCATAGGATTCTCCAGGCAAAAATACTGGAGTGGGTTGCCATTTCCTTCTCTAAGGGGCAACACATAGTGATGCAAATAAAAGCCATAGAGATGTGCTGGGCAGGTGGGATGGAGCAGTCACATGTGCTGAAGCCTCATCTCTCTCAGAAGAAAATCAAGAGAGAATTTTGCAATCTGTTAGCACATTGTTTAAGGGCACGATGCAAATTAACTACCCTGTGTTAGTCGCTCAGTCGTGTCCAGCTGTTTGCAACACCATGGACTGTATCCCGCCAGGCTCCCCTGTCCATGGGATTCTCCAGGCAAGACTACTGGAATGGGTTGCCATGCCCTCTTCCAGGGGATCTTCCCAACCCAGAGATAGAACCTGCATCTCCTGCATTATACCCTGAGACACAGTATATGTTAAAAAGTGGTTCCTTTTGGAAAGTGGATTGGAAGAGTTGGGAGAAGTGAATTAAAAGAAGCTAATTATGTGGACGTATCACTTTAATAATTTTGAAATATTTTAATCACATTTCCAGTATAGATTCTTCAGTGATTTTACCCACCTGAAATTTGTTTCTATTTGAAATATGGAAATGTTCATTGCTTTTTAAGAGTGTGGGAGCCATATTTGTTTCACATTTTTTAATTTCATTTTAAGCACTTTGGATGTAAAGAGTGCTGGGAAGTGTCTTGAGAAGGTTAGGGGGTTTCACCCACTTTAGAGGGATTTACACATCGCCTATCAGTGAAGGTTTTGAAGATTCAGTCCCGAATGTCAAATTTGAGGAAACAGACATTATTCTGAGTCACCCATACTGAAAATAGTTGATAATGGCAGTACAGGCAGAGATCCTTGCTATTGTGTAACATCGGGAACAGCGACACTATAATTAAGAGCTAATAAAAGTGGGATTTTTTTTCCCCAGAAGACACTGTCTCTTCCTGTTAGAGAGAGACTCTTGAAGTGGAGACAGAGCAAATCAATTATTTTAAAACTAGGCTAAGGTGCCCCGCCCCTCGCCACTTTGCCGTGCAGCAGGGCTGTTCTGTGATGCACCTTGGTGTGGGGACACAGCAATGCCGTAAAGGCAGCCGTTCGCATCCTGAACAGAATGCTGGCAGCAGTCTAGTTCTGGGGGTGTTTTATCTGTTTTCAATGAGGAGTGCCTCTTCATGGGTCTACATTTAGACTAAAAGAATAAGGTTTAGGTTTTTAAGTTCCATTTCATGGGTCTTGTCTTTCCTTTACAATCCACCCTTTCCTGCAATAAAGTTGATTAAAACAGGTTACCCACCATTCTCAGAAGCAGTACTTTTGACAAGGACTATGGAATAGAAACTGTAATCTTTTAGCACCAAAAAAAAAAATGTTTGGAATCTGCATATTTCTTTCTGAAAGAATGCAGTTTTTATTACATCTGATATTTAGAAATTATTCTCTGTGTACTGTTGACTCATTCTGTTTATATTTTCAGTATAGTTGACATTTAGGAGAAAGAAGAAAATAATCTTGGAGTCTCTGTGTTTATATATTGTAGTTTATTAAATTCCTCAGCAGCCTGATGAAAATTTGAAATTAAAGATGCAATACTGATTTCCTCAAGGAAATAATTATGTTGATAGAAATTTATGTACAAAATTTTATCACTGGATAGTACAGAATTAAGAATTTGAGCTTTGAAACTAGATAGATCATTGATTCATTTTAGAAATTCTTTCATGCACCAGCTGTGTGCCAGTGCATTCACTCTTGATGGGGAATAATTTGCGGAGAGGAAGGGGGTATATCTGAGCAGGTGTCATTCAGCTAATGACAAAAGGGAGTCCATAACATCTTTGGACACAGAGAGCTTGTGTAAGAATATTCCAGGGAGAGAAATGGGTCATGCAGAAGCCTCACAGTGAGAACGGCCCCCTGTAAAGATGCCCATTTGTACAATGTCTTGCACACAGAACGAATTCAGTGTTATTTAAGAACTTAATTTTTTAAAATTTTATTTATTTTGGCTGTGCTGGGTCTTCGTTGCTGCCCGCAGGCTCCTCAGCGCAGTGGTCTGTCTTGTTGCCGAGCGTGGGCTCCGGGTGCATGGGCTTCAGTAGTCGCAGCGTTTGGACCCTAGAGCACGGGCTCAGCAGTTGAGGCGCAGGGACTCAGTTGCTCTGCGGCGTGTGGGATCTTCCCAGACCAGGGATTGAACCCAGGTCCACTGCACTGGCAGCTGGATTCTTAACCGCTGGACCACCAGGGAAGTCCCTAATGACTCAATTCTTGTTTTAGGGACGGAATATTAGCAGCAGCAGCACCATCAGCACCTTGGAAACAGCTTAATGACCACCAAGGGCTCTATGCTGTCACTCCTGGAATCGGTTTTAAACGACATGTGATTATATAGGAAGCATTTAAAGGAAACAAGTATGATGTCATAGTTTCGTGGCGAATGTGTACATAGTAAAATGATTAGAAGCTTATATACCGAACTGTTCTCTCTGGTGTTTAGACTAGTGATTTCATGTATTTTTTTCTCTGTGTGTGTGTGTGTGTGTGTGTGTGTGTGTATTTCTGTTATTTTCCTTATTTGTTTATACACTTAAAAATTTTTTTGCCATTAATGAGAATGGGTTGAATTAGAACGGCAGTGGTGGATTCTGCATATAAGCGGTATCATATAAATGAACTTTTTTACAAAGCAAAAACAGACTCCCAGACTTAGAGAATGAACTTATGAGTACCAGGGGAGCAGGCTAGTGGGAACGGATAGATTGGAAGTTTGGGGTAGATGTGCACACATGGCTATATTTAAAATAGGTAACCAACAAGGACCTACTGTATGGCACGGGGAACACTGCTCAATATTCTGTAATATGTATACCCAGAAGAAAATAAAATAGATAACCAAGAAAAAATTTTTTGTTATTGACACTGGACAAATATAACTTAGTTATCAGGAATAATCGATATTTTATGTTAAACATTTGTTACTTAAAATATAACATTAATACAATAGAATATTTAAAAGCTTAATGAAATATACTGATGTCTGAAATACAGAAAAATGTTTGCCAAACAAAGACAAATTGGAGAAGGTACAACGAACACATAGAATGATTATCAGTAAAAAAACAATGACTGTTCAATAACAAAAATACAGTGAAACAAATTTAAAGGTATAATTGGCTTTATTAAACCATCGGTCAGCTGGGCAGCATTCCGCCTTGCCAGCAGAGAGGAGCTTGGAGGAGCTGTACAAAACGGAACGCTTTTCTAGGCAGGAGGGAAGGGACGAGGGGATGGTGGTCACCTCATGTTCCTCTGGGGGGTGGAAAGGGCCTCTGTAGCAGATTTCCTGATGGTGCTGACAAGAAGCATCCAGACTAGGTGGCGAAGACCGTTCCTTGGGGGAAGTTGTTTAAGCCTTGGTGTGGTGAGGTGGGCTGAGCACAGGTGACTCCATCTGGGGCCTGTGGTCTCTTTTTTAGAGATCACTTATGATAAGGCGGTGGGTAGCAAACCTCCCTTTAAAACCTCTTAGCATAAATAAGTTGTGGGTGGGGTTGGTTGATAAATGTTGCAGGTTGTTTTAGCAGCAGCAGGCTGCTTGTTGCAGTCCTTGTCGGAATGCAGTCTTGTTGCCCTGTAGAGTTAGGTGGGAATCGGGGAAGCTCTTCCAAGCACTGGCAGTCTAATCGAATGGAGGAGGTTGGCCTGGCGTGGAAGAGCTGAGAGCTAAACACTGGCGGCGTCACTTCAGATGCAGTCCGTGGCGGAGGGCTGTTGGCTGGCATCTGTGTCACAGTCTCTAGGGAGGGCCAGGGACCGCATTTCAGAAAGAGGAGCTGGCAGTATCTCCTGAGGCTCTCAAGTGGGGAGAACGTCAGGCTGCTGTCACCCTGAGAACAGATCTGCAGGCTGCTCTTCCTTGCCACTCGGAATTCTTTTTGTCTGATCTGCAGTAGCCTTTGCCCAGGGGCACTTTCAAGGTGCCAATGGGGCCTTGGGCTGTTTTACTGTTACAGTAGCCTATTTTAATTCTACTTATAGAAATATGCTCTGAGCAGAATCTTTGACTCTGAAGTTTCCTTGTCAGAAGGTGCTTGTGAAGTTGAAGAAACGATTTGGTGTCACCTGATGAGCCAGATTCAAGCTTCTCTGATGCTGCAGTTACCTGTGCTCCTCAGATGGACTGTAATAATTTACCCTTACATTTTATCTTTTTATCAGTTTTTAAAATTTATTTTTCATTGGATAATTGCTTTACAGTGTTGTTAGTTTCTGCCATACATCGATGTAAATCAACTACAAGTATAAAACATATCCCTTCCTCTTGAGTCTCCCTCCCACCTGCTTCCTATCCCTCTAGGTTGCCATGGGGCTCCAGGTCGAGCTCCCTATCTGTTTTACTTATGGTAATATATATATATGTCAGTGCTGCTCTCTCGATGCACCCCACCCTCTCCTTCCCTGGCTGTGTCCAGAGCCTGTTCCCTATATCCGCCTCTCTAGTCCTGTCCTGCAGATTCGGTTCATCAGTACCATTTCCTGGAGAAGGCGACAGCACCCACTCCAGTGCTCTCGCCCAGAGAATCCCATGGGCGGAGGAGCCTGGTGGGCTGCAGTCCATGGGGTCGCTGAGGGTTGGACACGACTGAGCAACTTCACTTTCACTTTTCAGTTGTATGCATTGGAGAAGGAAATGGCAACCCACTCCAGTGTTCTTGCCTGGAGAATCCCAGGGACAGGGGAGCCTGGTGGGCTGCCATCTATGGGGTCGCACAGAGTCGGACACGACTGAAGCGACTTAGCAGCAGCAGCAGCAGTACCATTATCCTAGATTCCATGTGTATATGTTAATGTATGATATTTGTTTCCTCTTTCTGACTTACTTCACTCTATATAACAGGCTCTAAGTTCATCCACCTCAATTCAACTGACTCACATTTGTTGCTTTCCATGGCTGAGTGATATTTCATTGTATACATATACCACAACTTCTTTATGCATTCATCTGTCAAAGGACATCTAGGTTGCTTCCATGTCCCAGGTATTATAACTAGTGCTGCTATAAACATTGGCGTAGACATGTCTTTTTTATGGTTTTCTCAGGATATATGCCCAAAAGTGGGATTGCTGGGTCATATGGAAGTTTTATTCCTTGCTTTTAAGATTCATTTTATTTTAATACATTGGTTTAAATAAGTTTGATAAATGAGTTCTGTAAATTGTGCATGAAATTGTAAAAAAAACAACAACACAGTATGCTTGATATTTCTTAGGAGTTGTGTTCATACCTTTTACATATAATGAAGTTACTGAACTTCAGTAACATTTTGCTATTGGCTAACTTTTTAAGATGGCCAACTATTTATTAAAAATAGCAAGCTCTCCAGCATCTTCCTCCAGTTTATAAGAATTATGAGCATGGTGACTACAGTTAATAGCATTGTATTACATATTTGAAAGTTACTAAGAGGGTAGATCTTAAAAATCTTCATCACAAGAAAAAACAACAGTGTATGGTGATAAATGATAAGTAGCCTTATCAGTTCAGTTCAGTTCAGTTGCTCAGTCATGTCCAACTCTTTGCGACCCCATGAATCGCAGCACACCAGGCCTCCCTGTCCATCACCAATTCCGGGAGTTCACTCAGACTCATGTGCATCGAGTCAGTGATGCCATCCAGCCATCTCATCCTCTGTCATCCCCTTCTCCTCCTGCCCCTAATCCCTCCCAGCATCAGGGTCTTTTCCAGTGAGTCAACTCGTCACATGAGGTGGCCAAAGTACTGGAGTTTCAGCTTTAGCATCATTCCTTCCAAAGAAATCCCAGGGCTGATCTCCTTCAGAATGGACTGGTTGGATCTCCTTGCAGTCCAAGGGACTCTCAAGAGTCTTCTCCAACACCACAGTTCAAAAACATCCATTTATTGGCTCTCAGCTTTCTTCACAGTCCAACTCTCACATCCATACATGACCACTGGAAAAACCATAGCCTTGACTAGATGGACTTTTGTTGGCAAAGTAATATCTCTGCTTTCAATATGCTATCTAGGTTGGTCATAACTTTCCTTCCAAGGAGTAAGTGTCTTTTAATTTCATGGCTGCTGTCACCATCTACAGTGATTTTGGAGCCCCCAGAAATAAAGTCTGACACTGTTTCCACTGTTTCCCCATCTATTTCCCATGAAGTGATGGGACCAGGTGCCATGATATTCGTTTTCTGAATGTTGAGCTTTAAGCCAAGTTTTTCACTCTCCACTTTCACTTTCATCAAGAGGTTTTTTAGTTCCTCTTCACTTTCTGCCATAAGGGTGGTGTCATCTGCATAGCTGAGGTTATTGAGATTTCTCCCGGCAGTCTTGATTCCAGCTTGTGCTTCTTCCAGCCCAGCATTTCTCATGATGTACTCTGCACAGAAGTTAAATAAGCAGAGTGACAATATACAGCCTTGAAGTACTCCTTTTCCTATTTGGAACCAGTCTGTTGTTCCATGTCCAGTTCTAACTTCCTGACCTGCATATAGGTTTCTCAAGAGGCAGATCAGGTGGTCTGGTATTCCCATCTCTTTCAGAATTTTCCACAGTTTATTGTGATCCACACAGTCAAAGGCTTTGGCATAGTCAATAAAGCCAAATAGATGTTTTTTTCTGGAACTCTTGCTTTTTCCATGATCCAGCGGATGTTGGCAATTTGGTCTCTGGTTCCTCTGCCTTTTCTAAAACCAGCTTGAACATCTGGAATTTCATGGTTCACGTATTGCTGAAGCCTGGCTTGGAGAATTTTGAGCATTACTTTACTAGCGTGTGAGATGAGTGCAATTGTGCGGTAGTTTGAGCATTCTTTGGCATTGCCTTTTCTTCAGTAGCCTTATAGTAGTCATCATTTTGCAATTTAGACAGATAGTGAATTATTGTACACCTGAAAATCATATATTTGGAGAAGGCAATCGCACCCCACTCCAGTACTCTTGCCTGGAAAATCCCATGGACAGAGGAGCCTGGTAGGCTACAGTCCATGGGGTTGCACAGAGTCAGACATGACTGAAGTGACTTAGCATCAGCAGCAGCAGCAAATCATGTATTATCATTAATTTTTGTTGAGTCGCATCACCTACATGCCCATTTAGGACATCTGATTCTTCATCTTTTTTGAGTTTTTAATCTTCTCTCTGGACACAGTAACAAATCAAAGCACTTGCTTGGAGATCCCACTTGCTTGGTCCCACTCCCAGTGCTTGCTTGGAGGTAGTATAGGGGAGCTCAGTGACAAACATCAGTAGTGGTATTTCAGGCGACTGTTGAGTGACCGAGAGGACGGTAAAGCCAAGGTGGGGAGACAATGGAGGAAGTGGGCAGCTGTGAACTGCAGCGTGCATGGGGAGGCTCTGGGGAGGTGGCGTCCAAGCAGAGACCTGACTGAGGCGAAGGAGCTGGTACCTGGAGCAGCTGGAGGAAATGGGAGGTGTCGTTCATCCGTCAAAATCCTAAAACAGTGTATGTGACTCTAGTGTGCGTTTGTCCTGGAAGCATAACTGTGTTCCGAGTCCTTTCTGTCTTTGCTGCCTGCTCCCTTTCCTGTAACCATCAGCTCGTGAGGATGCATGCTTGTAAGTCCTGCCCTCTTCTCCGCGCTCATCAGCCCAAGGCCCTCATGTCCTCCCTGTGCCTCTAGGGATCAGGGAAACCATCTCCTAGCCAAGTAGGGAAGGTATTTGTTTGTAAGTGGGGTTTGTGCATTTTTACAGCTTTTTATTAACACTTGGGTAAAATTTCTCCATCAGCTTTTGTTCCTCCTGCTATTGTTCACTTCTACTGTTGGCATTCATGTTTGATGTCTCCAGTGTCCAGACAGGACAGGACCTGGGACAAAGCAGAAACCATAACTTGCTGATGAATATGCTGCACTCCATCCTCCCCCAATTAGATTAAGGGTGAAAGGTTACCCTTTTCTATTAAAAATGTGTCAGTAATGTCTGGGGCAGAGGATTTCTTCTCAAAATACTGACTCTAACAAAGAAAAATTTCTGAGTATATGAAAGATATTTAAAAAAATTAAGTCTCTCTGTTTTAGCATGGAAATTGGGTGCATTTTCTTTTAGCAGACATTATCCCTAACAATAAAAAAAATACACTTTAAAAAGATTCACATACATTAACTCATCTAATTTTCAAAAAACCCTTATGAAGTAGGTATTGGTTTATTATTATTTTACCGAGGCAGTAAGTGACGTGTGGAGAGACTGACCTTGACCTGCCCACAGTCACTCAGGTGAAATCAGAATTTCAACCATGTACTCTCTGTGAAAAATGCTGTGCTGGCTTTTGTCCAGAGGTCATCCTAATAAAGGACGGTGGTGAGCAGTGTAACGAGACTTATGTAATTGAGATCTATGCTCGGATTCAGTGTCTTAGTCCAAATGTGCTGTAGAGAAGGTGGAGGTCAAAAGAAAACTCCTTGTTTTTCCCCTTCAAAGTCTTGCTAAAAACTAAGTCCTCATTTAAAGCCTTCTCTGACTTCTCAATCCTACTCATTTGTAGAATTAGTGACTCCCTCCTCTCTTTACCTGCTGTAAACCCCCATTGTGATTTTTTTGGGTTGGTGCCATGCTACCATTTGGTTTATATGGCTTATCATGTTGTATTAAGTTTCACTGATAAGGTGAACTCTTTAGGGGTAGGGCTGTGTCCTTAATAACCTTAATGAACAACATTGTAAAGTAATTACAGTATGTTATAGTGTCATTTTAGATTTTATAACCAGAGATGTTAGGCAACTTGTTGAAAATCAGAGAAACAGTAGACATAAGGGTGTGAACGAAGTCTGGGTTTCCAGGCTCTTGGTCCAAAGTACTTACTGCCATTCCAGAAAGATCGATTTAGGGTAAGAGTCTTGACTTCTTAAAGGAATGGAATAACATCCAGAGTCAACCTCAGCCAGTGGTGTCCTGGGGGGAGCCTATTCTTCCAGTTCTCGTGTTTCAGCTTCTGTTCTCTACCAATAACATAAGCCTGTTTCTATTATGAAAAGGAGAAATTTTTCCATGGAAAAACCATAGGTATATGTTGTACTTCTGGTTCCTTTAAGGCTGCCCCAGTTTTTCCTTCTATAAAGTAGAGTCGATGGCATTACAACAGCTCTCAGTCATAAAGAAAGATTATAAAGATTAACTGATATTTTTGAAATGTGTAAATTGCCTTAAATGCTTCAAAGGTGAATTACTTAGAAATATAAGATAGTAACAGTACTGTTTTATTTCTACCACTCTGTTATAAACCTGGGGATAATTAACACTATCACTTGCTGAATAGTGTGTGAGTTTTCTCCCAAAGGTACCTTCTGTCGTGCATAGCTGGGATTCATTGCTTTAAGTAGAAATCTGAGTGTCTGAGTTACTCAATTAAGATTGAATAGTGCTTCTTGTGGTTGGAGAAGGAACTGGCAACCCACTCTAGTCTTCTTGCCTGGAGAATCCCATGGACAGAGGATCCTGTCGGGCTACAGTCCATGGGGTCGCAAAGAGCCAGACACAACTGAGCAACTAACACACACTCAGAAAATAAAGTGTCAGACTTTATTTTCTTGGGCTCCAAAATCACTGCAGATGGTGACTGCAGCCATGAAATTAAAAGACGCTTTGTCCTTGGAAGCAAAGGTATGATAAACCTAGATAGCGTGTTAAAAAGCAGAGACATCACTTTGCTGACAAAGGTCCGTCTAGTCAAAGCTATGGTTTTTCCAGTGGTCATGTATGGGCGTGAGTGAAAGTGAAAGTGAAGTCACTCAAGTCATGTCCGACTCTTTGCAACCCCATGGAGGTTCTTCCCTCCATGGGATATTCTGAGTACTGTGAGAGTTGGACCATAAAGAAAGCTGAAGTGAAGTGAAAGTCGCTCAGTCGTGTCTGACTCTCTGCAACCCCATGGACTATACGGTCCATGGAATTTTCCAGGCCAGAATACTGGAGTGGGTAGCCTTTCCCTTCTCCAGGGGATCTTCCCAACTCAGGGATCGAACCCAGGTCTCCCTCATTTTGGGCAGATTCTTTACCAGCTGAGCCACCAGGGAAGCCCAAGAATACTGGAGCGGATAGTTTATCCCTTCTCCAGGGATCTTCCCAACCTAGGAATCGAACTGGGGACTCCTGATTTGCTGGCCGATTCTTTACTAACTAAGCTATCAGGGAACCCCAGCTGAGCACTGAAGAATTGATGCTTTTGAACTGTGGTTTTGGAGAAGACTCTTGAGAGTCCCTTGGACTGCAAGGAGATCCAACCAGTCCATCCTAAAGGAAATCAGTCCTGAGTAGTCACTGGAAGAACTGATGCTGGAGCTGAAGCTCCAATACTTTGGCCACCTGATGCGAATAACTGATTCATTGGAAAAGACCCTGATGCTGGGAAAGATTGAAGGCAGGAGGAGAAAGGGACGATAGAGGATAAGATGGCTGGATGACATCACTGACTTGATGGACGTGAGTTTGAGCAAGCTCCAGGAGTTGGTGATGGACAGGGAAGCCTTGCGTGCTGCAGTCCATGGGGTCGCAAAGAGTCAGACACGACTGAGCGATTAAAGTAACTGACTGAACAATAAGTAGTACTTCTTATGGTAGTGCCTGAGGATATTTTATGAAGGGAAATTAGGGATTAATATAAAAGGATTACCTTTAACTTCACATAATGGTTTGTAGGGAGGGCTGTCATCCTTTGCACACCCATCATGGAAAGCAAACCCCAACCCCACCCCCACCTGGGTGGACCTCCAGCTGCCTCAGTGACGTAGAGCAGAACTCTGTGTCAGCTTGCTTCCTGCCAATGTAGCATATCTCTTCATGCTGTAAGAGAGATACTCTAAGAATTCTGCCCAGTTTTCAGATAGTCACTAGGGAATGAAACTTTAGAAATGTCATGTACCTTTTACAAATCTCATACAGATGTGTCCCAGTTGTACAGTGTAGAAAGGCTTTTACTGAGCACGTCTTTGTTCCCAAGTTCAGCAAGGTACTAGATTTATTTTGGAATGGCCTCATGGGTATGGCATCATATATATGTATGTGTGTGTGTATATATATATATATATATATGAACTTTTTTTTTTTTATTTTTACAATGTAGTCTTGGTTTCTGCCATGTGCTCAGTCAGTCCAGTTGTGTCTGACTCTTTTTGACTGCTTGGACTGTAGCCCACCAGGCTCCTCTGTCCATGGGATTTCCCAGGCAAGAATACTGGCGTGGGTTGCCACGCCCTCCTCCAGGGGATCTTCCCGACCCAGGGGTTGAACTTGAGTCTCAGGGTCTCCTGCGCTGCAGGTGTGTTCTTTGCCGTTGAGCCACCTGGGATCCTCCCGACCCAGGGGTTGAACTTGAGTCTCCCGGGTCTCCTGAACCGCAAGTGTGTTCTTTGCCGTTGAGCCACCTGGGATCCTCCCAACCCAGGGGTTGAACTTGAGTCTCCCGGGTCTCCTGAACCGCAAGTGTGTTCTTTGCCGTTGAGCCACCTGGGATCTTCCCGACCCAGGGGTTGAACTTGAGTCTCCGGGTCTCCTGCGCTGCAGGTGTGTTCTTTGCCGCTGAGCCGCCTGGGAAGTACAATAATGCAAATCAGCCATGATTATACACACACCCCCTCCCTCCCTATATTTTAAATGTATTTCTCTATTGCCATACGGAAATTAAAAATATTTTACGTGAGACTGTTATGTCCTTAAATTTCCCTTGTGTCCTAGCCTGGCAGGGCCTGCATTGTTATCCTTCAAGCCATAACTTAAGGAATTCTTT
Organism: Bos indicus x Bos taurus; assembly: GCF_003369695.1. Lineage (NCBI taxonomy): Eukaryota > Metazoa > Chordata > Mammalia > Artiodactyla > Bovidae > Bos > Bos indicus x Bos taurus. Next base: position 38,352,655 of record NC_040102.1, read on the forward strand.
CTCATCAATGTGGATATGGCTTACTGACCTCCTCTACTATTTGGGGGAAAAAATGATATTTTTGTCATTTTACTAGGGCAATGGAAGAATGTTTTTCAAGCCAACAGACAGGAAAGAAAGATTAAATGTATTAAAAGAAAAGAACTGTACCTACTATGACTCTATGCTTCTTAAGTCTGTCTGATATTAAACTTGAAGAAAAGAAAAAAGTAGATAGTCAGGGAACCGCAGTGAGGAGTGGTCAAAAACAGGCCAAGATTCTGATGAAAATAGAAACAAAGGAACAGTAAGATCTTGAACGCAATCTGCTCCCAGTTGAGCTTAGAAGAACTTAGAGAACAGCATGCAGATAAAACCTCTGCATGAAGCTTATGCCTTTTGGTGAATTAATAAAATAAAACAATAAATAAAAATACATAAATAATACCTAATATAAAAATACATGAATAACAAATAACTCTCTAGCATCATTGATCTTGACTGAATGTTTCTTGCTTGGGAGTATTTCACACCTTCCTCTTCATGAAAAAAGGGTGACGGCTGTGCTCTCATTCTCAATTGTGCATTTAACTGGTTTTTAAAGATCAGTGGTAATAACTGAAGCCAAAATATTGTTCACTGTACTTTGTGTTTCCAAGAAGACTTCTTCAAATATAAAATAAAGATGAGATCAGGACCTTAAGAAGAACTGGTTTATAATGTTGAAGATTTAATGATAGTTCCACTACCACTTAGGTTTGGAACAACTGCCAGTTGCTCTTTCACAGAAATGTGTGCGTGTGTGTGTGTGTGTGTGTGTGTGAGAGAGAGAGAGAGAGAGAGAGAGAGAGATGTAGAATAGTCAGAGGCCTGTCGACTTTTTTTGTTTCTTATTTTAATTTGAGTATCACCCCTGTGTCTCAGAGTTAATCCAGTCGCTGTTGCTGAGTCTGGTTTGACCGGTCTTTCCCTGCATACAAACCAGAGTGCAAGTGACCAGGGCACTGGGGCACCTGGTGCTACAGGTTAGTGAAATCTCAGAGCCCATGTCTGCGAAATGAAGGATATAGAAGCGGCTCCTCACAGAGCCGTGGGCTTCAGTTTTGGACCGTTTTCACACACATCCAGTTTTGGAGCAGTGCTTAAAACAGTCGTGTTCTCAACAATGTCAGCCGCTGCTCTCGCTGCTGCTGCAGTTGTTACTGCTCTGCAGAGTGCTAGGTGAGTAGCGTCCAGAGGGCAGACGCAGGGCCCTGCCTCCAGTCCGAGCTTCATCGTGGGGAGCCCAGATGCCCCTGAAGGCGTCAGTGAGACCAGAGAACACACCTGACTTGCCCCCCCACCCCCACCCCCGTCCTGTCTTCTCCTTCCCTGCCCAGTGTGTTTATTTTACTGGAGGAGCAGGCCCAACCTTGGAAAGGATGGCCACCTGAAGTTTCCCCTGAATGTATCCGTAGAACATACTTCCTTGTGTAAACTGCACTAATTGGTTGCTTTGAAACCCAAACCCAGGTAGCCCCCTCAGTAGCTTCCTCCTCACAGAACTGCTAATGTAGTTAATAATGGAAACCACAATGTAAAATAGAGGCAGGGAAACCTAATGGAAAGGATTGTTTGGATCGAATAGGGCATCTGTAGTGCTTGCCCGGTGCTCAGAGCACGTGGTGTGGCTGCTGAGTTATCACTGCTGCCACCTCTCCCCATCCAGTTCTTCGTCTTGACTGTGCGCCTCTATCCACACTGTGGGCTTTTCCTCTCGTGTGGGTGGTTATAGTAGCCTCCTCACTATAGAGCACTGATGTTCCCTGCTCTAGTGTCGCTCATGCAGTCTGCACCTCTTAGCTCCTTCAGTTCAGTTCAGTTCAGTCGCTCAGCTGTGTCCGACTCTTTGCGACCCCATGAATCACAGCACGCCAGGCCTCCCTGTCCATCACCAACTCCTGGAATTCACCCAAACTCATGTCCATCGAGTCGGTGATGCCATCCAGCCATCTCATCCTCTGTCATCACCTTCTCCTCCTGCCTCCAATCCCGCCCAGCATCAGAGTCTTTTCCAATGAGTCAACTGTTCGCATGAGATGGCCAAGGTATTGGAGTTTCAGCTTCGGCATCAGTCCTTCCAAAGAATACCCAGGAGTGATCTCCTTTAGAATGGACTGGTTGGCTCTCCTTGCAGTCCAAGGGACTCTCAAGAGTCTTCTCCAACACCACAGTTCAAAAGCATCAATTCTTCGGTGCTCAGCTTTCTTCACATTCCAACTCTCACATCCATACATGACCACTGGAAAAACCATAGCCTTGACTAGATGGACCTTTGTTGGCAGAGTAATGTCTCTGCTTTTTAATATGCTGTCTAGGTTGGTCATAACTTTCCTTCCAAGGAGTAAGCGTCTTTTAATTTCATGGCTGCAATAACCATCTGCAGTGATTTTGGAGCCCAGAAAAATAAAGTCTGACACTGTTTCTACTGTTTCCCCTATCTATTTCCCATGAAGTGATGGGACCAGATGCCATGATCTTCGTTTTCTGAATGTTGAGCTTTAAGCCAACTTTTTCACTCTTTCACTTTCATTAAGAGGCTTTTTAGTTCCTCTTCACTTTCTGCCATAAAGGTGGTGTCATCTACATATCTGAGGTTATTGATATTTCTCCCGGCAATCTTGATTCCAGCTTGTGCTTCTCCCAGCCCAGCGTTTCTCATGATGTACTCTGCATATAAGTTAAATAAGCAGGGCGACAATATACAGCCTTGACGTACTCCTTTTCCTATTTGGAACCAGTCTGTTGTTCCATGTCCAGTTCTAACTGTTGCTTCCTGACCTGCATATAGGTTTCTCAAGAGGCAGATCAGGTGGTCTGGTATTCCCATCTCTTTCAGAATTTGTTTTTCTCTTTTGAGCCTCCTCCTGAAACTTAGATGAGAGGAGTTGGTTTCCATTTGAGGGGACGGGCAGAAGTCTGATACTAGGGCAACAACCTTAGTAACAGATTAATAGATTTCTACCTGAAAAGCAGAAAAATTGATTTGTAAATCTTTGAACAGAAGGAATCTCAAATGCCACTAAATTAGTTTTAGGGCTTTGGGAACAGCCTTTCAGATCCAGGCCCTGCATTCTTCCTATAGAAAACAGAAGGGTTTCTCTGAGTTCTTTTCCAGCATTAAGCCAGTGTTTTATCTTAAGTTATATGAATTATCCACGTTTTAAAATGAAGCGGCTGAGGTCCTGAGAGGCTGGGGGACTGGTCAGGAGTGCCCAAGTGAGGGCTGGTGGGTGAGAGGAGAGGTCTGAGACAAGGGCCGTGGACCAGCTGGTCGGCCTTCCAGCCGGAAGGCCCAGCACACCTCTCTCCTGCACCGCAGCAGCTCCTGCAGCCAGTGGCCGCTTCCGGGCACATTGCTCTCACACGGCCCAAGTCAGAACTTGACGTCTGTTAACAGTGCACTCAGCTGTCACTTCATGTATATGTACAGTGATCTGTGGCTTTCTTTATAGTAGCCACTCTTTTTCCTTTATAAAGAAGATTATGGTATACATTTTTTGATCATTTATTTTTGAGTGCACATTTTTAAACCTTACATGGTTGAAACATATGGGATGATTTTTTTTTTTTTTTAATTTCCCCCGGAAACCTGCAGAGCGGATGTTTTGAGTCCTTTTTTTTTTTTTTTTTTTTTTTGCCAGGTGGATATCTCAGTATGGTATTGGCAGGAGCACCTGTATTCTGTAGGTGGCTGTTCACCTGGTTTCCAAGCTTAAGGTTTCTTCAGTCAAAGGACATTTAAAAGATGTGGTTGAAAATAATGCGCTTTTTGATTTATCAGGCATCCAGGTTAAAGGCAGTCAAATATTTGATAACAGAATAAGAATAAATGTCCTTCCTACATGTTGAGTAGACACGTTTAGAGAAATGTAATAACCTTAGAGAAAAGGTAATAACCTTTTCTGGTTACAGATTTTAATTTTATTAAGATATATTAACTGTAATCATGTACTCACTGCATAGAATACAAAAAAAAAAAAAGATTAAGAATAAATAGTTAACTGTTTTGCTAATCTGTGCTTTTACTTTAGGATAATCTGTAAAGTTTTATGTAAGTCAATACAGAAATTCTACTTTATACTCCAGGAAAATACAAAGATGGGGATTGTAAGGAGTTCTGGAAGAAAATTCACTTGGAGAATTTTTATAAAGGTGCCTTGTGTCTGCCTTGCATTATACTAGGTTTCTATGAATTCTGAAGATGAAGGATGCTTGTTCTCAGGTTATTCACAGCCTACTCAGAGACATTTAGACAAAAAAAACCCATGCTACAGTGTGGCAGCACCTGCTGGAGAGGTCTTACAGGTTACCACAGGAGTAATAATTAAAGTTACAATTGGGTGGTGGATGTGTGGGAGAAAGGCCAAGAGGAGTCCTGTTGTATTCTGAGACTTTTTTCTTTTGTCTCTCAGAAACTCTGATGAAGCCATGAAGGTGCTGGTTCATGAGCCCTTAGATTAACATGTACTTCCAACATGCCACTTGCTTTTCCAGTCGTTAAGTTATCTCTACTGGAGCACGAACCGCAGAGCCTTACCACCTGGGTTCAGATTCCTACTTCTCTTCCAAGTTATGTGATCATGAGCAGGTTCCTTCTCTGTGCTTCAATTTCATAGAAAGACAAGAATAATAGTACCTACCTCACAGGGCTATTGTGAGGATTAAATGAGATAATGCCGCCTGTTACACAGTGAGGCTCAAGAAAATTTTAGTTATTATTAGTTTCGTGCATGGACGCTAAGTCGCTTCAGTCATGTCTGGCTCTTTGGGACCCTATGGACTGCAGCCCGACAGGCTCCTCTGTCCATGGAATTTTCCAGGCAAGAATACTGAAGTGGGTTGCCATCTCCTTCTTCAGGGGATCTTCCCAACCCAGAGATCAAACCCGAGTCTCCTGCAGCTCCTGCACTGCAGGCGAATTCTTCACCACTGAGCCATGTTAGTCTCGGTAGCAAATAAGCCAGGAGCATTGGAGAACAGTTACTATTGACCTTTCAGGTTCTCTTTCTAAAATGCAAATTCTGTCAAATTAAATTTTCCCATTTGTTTTCCTTTTCTAGCTCCAAGAGGCAAGCGCGGATGGAAGACCTTTTATGCTGTGCTAAAGGGAACAGTTCTTTACCTGCAAAAGGTAAAAGTAGATACACAAGAAAGGAAGCCCACAAAACTTTATGGAGTGATAATTAGACAAGTTACGCAGAAAATACTCACTTTGTACAAAGAGGCCACATCAAACAGAAAGACTATTTAATTGATGTCTAAACTGATTTTTAGATTTTTGTTTGTTTCTAGTGAAAAAAGTTGTTTTGGAAATTATTTATTTATATATGTGTATATATTACATTTTATAAATATAGAAGATTATATACATGTCTATATGAGTGTGTGTGGTCAGAGGGAATGGATGAGCTGTGTTCTAATTACATTCAATTAGAAATTATGAATATAAGTTGATACGTTAGACTTCATATTGTCTGTTCGGGTACAGGTTGTGGTAACACTTGTTTCAGTGGATATTTATAATGTGAAGTTACATCCCTATTTAGTTATTTATCTTTGTTTGGATCCTACCTAAATCTAGAAACACATTTTCATTCAAGCCCTGATATTTAACAATGCAAGTGTATTCCAGTTACCTGGGTAAGTGTTTGACCAGACCATTTCCTGGCAGGATCCTTTCTTCTAGGCCCCAGATCTGGAAGCTAGTTTGGTATCCAGTTGGCATGTTCTGGCCTCTTCAGGGTAGTGCCTGGAGCCCCTCCTCCCTAGTTCTGTGTGTGGAGGTGGGGAAGTCGAGTCTTGACCCGGAGAAGGTGCATCCCCTCCGAGGGCCCAGCCGGATTCTAGCTCCGCAGTGAACGGAGGCTCGGAAGTGTGACAACACTGCCCTCGGTGGTGACTGTTAGGAAATATTTTTTCTTTTTAATGTGATTTAAAAAAACATAACATGAGATCTCCCTCAATAAAATTTTAAGTTAATAGTGCAGTGTTCTTAACTGTACAAGCACCGTGTTGTGCAGTGGGTCTCTAGACGTTTCCCATCTTGCCTGACAAACACCACCAATGAACGGCCCTGGCAGCCACCGTTCTACTCTCCGTTCTGTGAGTTTGACTCCCTCAGGTGCTTTACGTAAGTAGCACCAAGCTGTGTTCACCCATGACTGGCTGATTTCCCCTAACATAACGTCCTAAATGTTCAGCCGGCACGTGACGGGATTTTCCTCTATTTTGTGACTGAGCAGCGTCCCGTTGTTTACTTCCTCTTCTTTTTCTGTGCATTCGTCCATCGGCGTTTATGTTGTGTCCACCTCTTGGTTACTGTGAACAGTGCTTCAGAGAACATGGTGTGCAGATGACTCTGAGATCCTGGTTTCAGTTCCCAGAAGTGGAATTTCTGGGTCGGGTGGTCCTCCTACTTTAAATTTTTCTAGGAACCTCTGTGCTGTTCTCCATAGCAGTTGAACCGTTTTAAATTTACACCAGCGATGCCCAGGAGTTACAGTTTCTCCACATGCATTTCAACATGTGTTATTTTTAAAACATTTTGTTTAACAATGGCTATCCTGACGAGTGTGAAAGGATACTTGGTTGTGATTTACACTGTGATTTACCCTAATCCTAATGATTAGGGGGGTTGAGCATTTTTTTCATATCCCTGTTGACCATATATGTGTTCTCTGTTCAGATCCTTTGACCATTTTTTAATCAGGTCGTTTGTTTTTTTGTTATTGAGTTGTAGGAATTCCTTACATATTTTGAACATTAATTCCTTATCATATGTATGGTTTTCAGGCATTTTCTCCCATTCCAAAGGTGGCCTTTTCACTCTGTCTTTTGTTTCCCTAATTAGGGTTAGGGCTGGGCTTAGGGTTAGGGTTTAGGGTTAGGGTTAGTTGTGCAGAAGGTTTTACTTTTATGTGTCCCTTTTCCCTATTTTTGCTTTTGTTGCCTGATGTTTTGGTGTCATATACCAGAAATCGTTGCCGGTATCAATGCCAAGAAACTTTTCCTCTGTGTTGTCTTCCAGGAGTTTCATAAGGTATTAAGCATTTAAGTTCATGATGAGTTCCCTGTTGTGTGTGGTGTATGTTAAGGATGAACTTGCATTCTTTTCACATGGATACCCAGTTTTCCTGATACTATTTGTTGAATAGACTCTTTTCTCCTTGGTGTGCTTTTGGGACCCTTTGGAAGATCAGTTGATGCCATTGTTTCTGGGCTCTCTATTCTGTTACGGTGGTCCACATGCGTGTCTTTATACCATTCCAGTGGTCCACATGCGTGTCTTTATACCATTCCAGTGGTCCACATGTGTGTCTTTATACCACTACTGTAATTTTTATTATTATAGCTTTGTAATATATTTTGAAGTCAGGGAGTATGAGGATTCTAAATTTGTTGTTCTTTCTCAAGACTGAGTATTTAGGATCCTTTATAGCTCCATATCAATGTTAATGTAAAATTTTCAGTTTCTTCAAAAACTACCAATGGCATTTTGATAAGGATTGCATTGAATCTGTAGATGACTTTGGATAGTATAGGCATTTTGACAATATTCAGTCTCCCAATCCATGAACATGGGATGTCTTTCCATTTATTTTTGTCTTTATATTCTTTCAACAATGTTTGTATCTTTTATTGTATAAGGTTTTCACTTCCTTCATTATGTTTATTCCTAAAGTATTGTATTGATTTTGATGCTGTTATAAATGGAATTGTTTTCTTAACTTCCTTTTCACATTGTTCATTGTTAGTTTACAGAAGTACAATTTATTTTTGTATCCTACAACTTCATTGAATTCATTTCTTATTTCTAACAGTTCTTTTGTAGAATCTTTAGAGTTTTCTGTATTTAAAGTCATGGAATCTATAAACAAAGATAATTCTACTTTTTCCTTTCCAATCTGGATGCCTTTAAGTTTTTTTTCTTCTCTGATAGTGATGGCTGTATTAAATAGAAGTGCCAAGAGTGGGCATTTTTGTCTTTTTCTTTTATTAGAGGAAAAGCCTTCAGTTTTTTGCCATTTCAAATATGATGTTAGCTGTGGACTTTTTATATATGGTCTTATGAAGTAATTTTATTTTTATTCCTAGTTTGTTGAATGTTTATTACCATGTGAAAGGTTGTTGAATTTTTATTCAATGCTTTTTCTGTATCTATGGAGATGATCATGAGATTTGAACATTTATTATGTCAGTGTGATTTATCACACTAATTGATTTTCATAAGTTGGAGCATCCTTGCATTCCAGGGGTAAATCCCACTTGGTCATGATGTATGCGTCTCTCATAATATGATGTTGGATTGGGTTTGCTGGTATTTTGTTGAGAATTTTTGAATTTATATTCATTAGGGATATTGACTTCTAGTTTTCTTTTCTTGTAGTATCTTTTTCTGGTTTTTATATCAGGCTAATGCTGGCCTCATGAAATGATTTTAGAAGTTTCTCTCTGCTTAAATATTTTTTGAAGAATTTGAAGAAGATTGGTTTTAATTTAAATTGGTTCCATTTTAAAAGTTGGATAGAATTTATTGTGAAGCTGAATGGTCCTAGACTTTTCTTTGTTGGCAGGCTTTTGATTACTGATTAAATCTACATGCTGTTATGGTTCCATTCTGATTTTTATTTATTCATGATTTAGTTTTGGCAAATCATGTGTTTTAGGGATTTATCCATTTCTTCTAGATTGTCCAGTTAGTTGGTATGTAATTGTTCATAGTTGTTTCTTGAGTTTTTCTCTGATGCTACTTGTAATGTCTCATTTTTCATTTCTTATTTTATTCGCGTCTTCTCTCTTTTTTAATAGTCTAGCTAAAGGATTGTCATTTTTAATGTTATTTCAATTAAAAAAAAACTCTTAATTTCATTGATTTTTTTTCCCCTTCTGTTTTCTAGTATCTATTTCACTTATTTCTGTAGTAATCTCTTTTTTGAGGGAAATGAATTTTATTTAGCTGCTGGTATTTTGAAGATTTACTCTTCTTTTGTAAAAATGTCTTTAGACAACTTTGTTAAGATGGACACACTTGAAGTATGATACTAAAATTAGTGTTTTCACATCTAAGACATTATTTGTAAATCAATAAAAATTACCACTATTTAATGTTTTTATTTTAGCACAAAAGATAGGTTTTTGTTTTTAAGACAAGTTATCTCAAATGCATGTTTTGAAAATATAGTTCTACTTTATGCCAAACTTGAAATATTTAGCAAAAATTAGCCTAGTGACTAGTATCCCAGCTTATTATGTCTTCAGGATTTCATTCTGTGGTACAAGATGTTTATTATTGTTTTGATGTTATGTTGAGATGAATCCTTTATGTGTATAAAGTCCCCTTGGTAACAAGGGCTGCAGTGAAGCTATGTAAACTCCCTAATGATTGTATCTGTGTCATCGTATTTGGCACCAACGTTTTATAGAAAGGGCTCTGAGCAACTTTGACAAATATTAGTTGCTATCCTGATTTTTTTTTGCAGTTCTCCCACTTAAACTATTTTTCTTTTGTTTGTTTGTTTTATTTAAATATAGTTGACCTACAGCACTTTGTTAGTTTCTAGTATTCAACATAGTGAGTTGATACTTTCTGTGTATTACAAAATGAGCACCACAGGAAGTCTAGTTTCTGTCACCCTATAAAGTTTTTATATCTTATTGACTGTATTCCCCTTGCTGTACATTTGATCTTCGTGACTCGTTTATTTGGTAACGGAAGTGTTACCCTCTTAATCTCCCCTCCACGCTTTCTCCCTCTGGCAACCACTGGTTTGTCTTCTGCCTGTGTGACTCTCTTTCTGCTTTGGTTTTTATGTTGGTTTTGTTTCTCAGATTGTACATACGAGTGAAATCATTTGTCTTTTTCTGAAATATTTCAGTTAGCATAATAGCCTCTAGGTCCCTCCATATTACCACAAATGGCAAGATTTCATTCTTTTCTACTGCTTAGTAATACTCTGTTATGTATGTTTTTATATACGCCACATTCATCTGCACACTTAGGTTGTTTTCATGTCTTACCTATTGTAAATAATGCTACAGTGAACCCAGAAGTGCATGAATCATTTTAAAATAGCCTTTTTGTTTTCGTCAGAAAATTACCCAGAAATGGACTTGCCAGATCTTTATGATCTAATTTTTAACTTTTGAGGAATGTCTGTACTGATTTTCATAGTGGCTGTACCAGTTTACATTCCCACTAACAGTGCCCAGGGATGCCCATCTCCTCACCCTTGCCAGCACATATTTGTTGTCTTTTGGATTACAGCCATTCTGACAGGTATGAGGTAATATCTCATTGCGATCTTGATTTGCATTTCCTTGATGATTAGTGATGTTGAGCATCTTTTCATCCATCTGTTGGCCATCTGTATATCTTCTTTGGAAAATGTCTTTTTAAACCTTTGCCCATAATTCAATCAGTTTGTTTTATTTTGTTTTGATGTTGCGTTATATGTAATCTTTATATATTTAGGATATTAACTCCTTATCAGATACTATTGCTTCAGAGATCTTTTGTAGTTCTTTTTTGTTCCTTTTTCTCCTTTTGCTTTCTTCCCTTGTGATTTGTTGACTACCTTTGTGTTATGTTTAGAGTCATTTCTTTTTTGTGTGCATGTATCTGTTACAGATTTCTGCCTTGCAGTTACCATGAACATCATATAAAACATGTGTATTTGTGTGTGTGTGTGTGTATGTTCATTTTAAATTAATGATCACTTAAGTTTACTGGGAGGGATTGAGGGCAGGAGGAGAAGGGGATGACAGAGGATGAGATGGCTGGATGGCATCACTGACTCGATGGACGTGAGTCTGAGTGAACTCCGGGAGTTGGTGATGGACAGGGAGGCCTGGCGTGCTGTGATTCATGGGGTCGCAAAGAGTCGGACACGACTGAGCGACTGAACTGAACTGAACTGAAGTTTGAATATATTCCAACAAACCTGAAGTTTTAGTTACCTCTCATCACATTTAATGTTTTAAACATCATTTTACATGTTTTCATGTTTGAATCCCTTAACTACTTACTGTGAATATAGATGATTTTACTACTTTTTCTTTTAGCGTTCCTGCTAGTTTTATAACTGTTTGATCTTCTACCTTTACTATATGTTTGCTTTTACCAGTGAGAATTTTCCTTTCATAAGTTTCATATTTCTAGTTGTAGTGTTTTCTTTTTCAGTTTAAAAATCTCTCTGTGATTTAAAGCCAGTTAAGCGGTGATGAGCTGTTTAACTTTACTTGTCTGTAAAACTCTTTATCTCTCCTTCAAATCTAAATGACTCCCTAAAATATTCTTGGTTGTAGGGCGTTCTCTTTTTCCCCTTTCATTACTTTAATTATATCATGCCACTTCCTTCTGGCCTGCAAAGTTTCTGACGTAAAATCAGCTGATAGTCTTATGGGAGTTCCTTGATACATAACTGGTGGCTTGTCTCTCTCTGATTTTAAGAATCTCCCTTTGTCTTTCATCCTTGCCATTCTAATTATGATGTTTCTTGATGTGTTTAGGTAGGTTAGTTACACTTCTTAATCTTGGAGAAGGGCCTTATTTAGGACATGTTCTCTGGGGCTCAGCAGCATGCGCCTCTCGTCATGAGAGCTGTGTGCTCTAGGGGTGCCCGCTCTGTGAGCTGTTGGGCCCTTCTTTAGTCGCAGAGTCGGGTGCTGTGTGTGTGGACTGGAAAGCAGGGCTGCCCCTGGCCTGGTGGCTGCCAGCCCTGCCTTCTGTGGTGGCTCCCTAACTGCTGGTTTGTGTGGCCAGGCCCAGTGCAGCTGGCTGAAGGGCTCGGAGGTGGTCCTGGGATAACGTCGGCCTGCTGGGGGTGGGGCTGGATCTCAGGGTGGCCGGCCGTGGCACCTGGGTGGCCTGATCTTTTGCCCTAATCTTAATGTTTCCTTCCTTCTACGAATTTGGGCTTAGTTTGTTCTATTTTAATTTATTGACGTGTAAAGTTAGGTTGTTTGTTTTTTTATCTATAAAGTTGCTTGTACTATAATCTCATAAATTTTGTTATGTTGTATTTTCATTTACCTTTGTCTCAAGATATTTTCTGATTTCTCTTACGATTTCTGTTTTGACCCATTGATTATTCAAGAATACATTGTTTAATTTCCACATACTTGTAATTGTGCTGTTTTCTTTCAACTATTAATTTCTAGTTTCGTCCTGTTGTGATTAGAACACACTCGGTATGATGTCAGGTGTCTTCAATTTGTTGAGACTTGTTTTATAAGCTAACATGTAATCTGTCCAGGAGACCATTCTGTGTGCACTTTGGAAGAACGTGTATTCTGCTGCTCTTGGATGGAGTGTTCTTCATCTGTCTTTGAGGTCCATTTTGTCGACAGTGTTTATTTTATTCTTTGTGTCCTTGCTAATCTTATGTTTGGATTTTCTGCCTATTATTGAGAAATTCCCTAATATTATTGTATTGCTATCAGTTTCTCCCTTCAGTTCTGTCCATATATGCTTCATATATTTGTGTGTTCTGGTATTAGGTGTATATGTACTTTTAATTATTACAGCTTCCTGGTGATTTGATCCTTTTGTCATTATATAATAACCTTCTTTGTCTTTTTTTGCAGTTTTGTCTCTAATAAATATGGCTGTCTTTTGGTTACATTGTACGTGAATATCCTTTTCCAGTTCTTAATTTTCCGCCTGTATGTACCTTTAAGCATAGCGTGAGTCTTACAGCAAACAGCTGGGTCTTTTTTTCTTAATCCATTCGGAGACTCTGTATTGATCAGGGACTTCAGTTCATTTACAGTTAAGGTAATTATTGATGCAGAAGTACTTACTATTAGCATTTTGTAAATTGTTTTCTCTTTTGTGGCTTTTTTGACACTTTTCCTGTTATTCTCTCCCTTTGTGTTTCGTTGATATTTTATAAAAGCGTAATTTGATTGCTTTCTCACCTTCTTTCGTGTGTCATCCATTGGTACTGTCTTCGTGGTTACCATGAGTCTTACGTAGCACAGGTTATAGTTCTAAGTCATCCTTTTTAAGCTGATAACAACTTAACTTTAATCACATATATACACTTTTACTTTTCCGTCCTCACACATAATTTGTCTTGGTGTGAGAATTTATTTCTTTTTATATTGTGTATCTACTAGCAAGTTTTGTATTTATAGTTGCTCTTATACTTTGCTCTTTTAACTTTCGTGCTACAGTTAGATGTGATTTGCTCCCTGCTCCTACAGTATTTCATTATCCTGTCTTTGTCTGTGTATTTACCTTTACTGGTGAGATTTATATTTCGTCTTCTTTCTCTTCTATTCCCAGTGCTGCTGTTTCATTTCCTTTCATTTCAAAGTCTTTTGTTTTCATTACACTTTCTGTAAGTCAGATCTAGCAGTGACACATTCCCTCTGTTTTTGCTTACCTGGGAAATTCTTCATCTGTCTTTCACTTTTAAAGGAGTCATTTGCTGGGTACCATGTTCTTGGTTTACAGGCTTTCTGTCTCCACCCACCAGCTTTCTGAATCTGTCCTCCTGCTCACCTCTGCCAGTCTGCAGGGTGTCTGCTGAGCAGTCCTATGACCTTCTTAAGAAATTCCCTTGAATATGACAAGTCTTTCTTTTCTTGCTGATTAAAAAATTCTGTCTTCACTTTTTCCTTGACAGTTTGATGGTAATGTGTCTTTGTGTAGATCTAAGGGTGAGGGTATCTTAATCTGAGACTGCTGGACTTCTTGGATCTGGATATCCATTTTCCTCCTCAGATTTGTTAAGTATTTGGCCACTGTTTCTTTCAGTAAGCTCTCTACCCGTTAGTTTTTCTCTTCTCCTTCTGGGACTCTGAAATAGGTATTCTGTCCAGTGATCAGATCAGATCAGATCAGATCAGTTGCTCAGTCATGTCCGACTCTTTGCAACCCCATGCATCGCAGCACGCCAGGCCTCCCTGTCTATCACCAACTCCCGTTCACTCAGACTCACGTCCATCAAGTCAGTGATGCCATCCAGCCATCTCATCCTCTGTCGTCCCCTTCTCCTCCTGCCCCCAATCCCTCCCAGCATCAGAGTCTTTTCCAATGAGTCAACTCTTCACATCAGGTGGCCAAAGTACTGGAGTTTGAGCTTTAGCATCATTCCTTCCAAAGAAATCCCAGGGCTGATCTCCTTCAGAATGGACTGGTTGGATCTCCTTGCAGTCCAAGGGACTCTCGAGAGGCTTCTCCAACACCACACTTCAAAAGCATCAATTCTTCGGTGCTCAGCCTTCTTCATAGTCCAACTCTCACATCCATACATGACCACAGGAAAAATCATAGCCTTGACTAGACGAACCTTTGTTGGCAAAGTAATGTCTCTGCTTTTGAATATGCTATTTAGGTTGGTCGTAACTTTCCTTCCAAGGAGTAAGTGTCTTTTAATTTCATGGCTGCAGGCACCATCTGTAGTGATTTTAGAGCCCAGAAAAATAAAGTCTGACACTGTTTCCACTATTTCCCCATCTATTTCCCATGAAGTGGTGGGACCAGATGCCATGATCTTCGTTTTCTGAACGTTGAGCTTTAAGCCAACTTTTCCACTCTCCACTTTCACTTTCATCAAGAGGCTTTTGAGTTCCTCTTCACTTTCTGCCATAAGGGTGGTGTCATCTGCATATCTGAGGTTATTGATATTTATCCCGGCAATCTGGATTCCAGCTTGTGTTTCTTCCAGTCTAGCGTTTCTCATGATGTACTCTGCATATAAGTTAAATAAACAGGGTGACAATATACAGCCTTGACATACTCCTTTTCCTATTTGGAACCAGTCTGTTGTTCCATGTCTAGTTCTAACTGTTGCCTCCTGACCTGCATACAGATTTCTCAAGAGGCAGATCAGGTGGTCTGGTATTCCCATCTCTTGAAGAATTTTCCACAGTTCACTGTGATCCACACAGTCAAAGGCTTTGGCATAGTCAATAAAGCAGAAATAGATGTTTTTCTGGAACTCTCTTGCTTTTTCTATGATCCAGCGGATGTTGGCTATTTGATCTCTGGTTCCTCTGCCTTTTCTAAAACCAGCTTGAACATCAGGAAGTTCACGGTTCACATATTGCTGAAGCCTGGCTTGGAGAATTTTGAGCATTACTTGACTAGCGTGTGAGATGAGTGCAATTGTGTGGTAGTTTGAGCATTCTTTGGCATTGCCTTTCTTTGGGATTGGAATGAAAACTGACCTTTTCCAGTCTTGTGGCCACTGCTGAGTTTTCCAAATTTGCTGGCATATTGAGTGCAACACTTTCACAGCATCATCTTTCAGGATCTGGAATAGCTCAACTGGAATTCCATCACCTCCACTAGCTTTGTTCGTAGTGATGCTTTCTAAGGCCCACTTGACTTCACATTCCAGGATGTCTGGCTCTAGGTCAGTGATCACACCATCGTGATTATCTGGGTCGTGAAGATCTTTTTTGTACAGTTCTCCTGTGTATTCTTGCCACCTCTTCTTAATATCTTCTGCTTATGTTAGGTCCATACCATTTCTGTCCTTTATCGAGCTCATCTTTGCATGAAATGTTCCTTTGGTATCTCTGATTTTCTTGAAGAGATCCCTAGTCTTTCCTATTCTGTTGTTTTCCTCTATTTCTTTGCTGAAGAAGGCTTTCTTATCTCTTCTTGCTATTCTTTGGAACTCTGCATTCAGATGTTTATATCTTTCCTTTTCTCCTTTGCTTTTCGCTTCTCTTCTCTTCACAGCTATTTGTAAGGCCTCCCCAGATAGCCATTTTGCTTTTTTGCATTTCTTTTCTATGGGAATGGTCTTGATCCCTGTCTCCCGATAGTGTCCTGTAAACCTCTTAGGCTGCTGTTACTCTTTATGACTTTTTTCCCCATTTGCTCCTCTGAATGCATAATTCCAATTTTTCTGTCTTCAGTTTCTGATTCTTTCTTCTGTGTTTAAGTCTGCTGATGAATGATTCTAGTGAATTTTTCAGTGTGTCATTGTATGCTTTAGTCTCAAAATTTCTGTTTTAGATTTTTAAATATTTTCTTTGTTGATATTCTCTTTTTGTTCATGCATCATTTTCTTGAGCCAATTGAGACTCTTTATGATGGTTATTTTTAATTTTTTATCAGATACATTATATACCTTTCTTTTTTACAGTCAGTTTCTGGAGATTTATTTTGTTCCTTTGATTGGGCCTGGACAATGATTGGATAATCTCCAAATGATTAGACATTTTGACAATCCTTGGACAATGATTTACTTTTTCTTTTACTCTACTTATTAACAGAAACATTTTAAAATTAAAAGTTCTTCTGAAGCTTATTTTTTGGTTAGTCTAGTATCTGATGACTATGAAATTAAAAGTCAAATGGTTTTACTTTTTCCTCTTTACAGAATTTGCAAAAACATTCATTTTTAATTGCTTACAGTATTTTCCATTAAATAGGTTTATCATAATTTAATTTTTCCTATTTTCAAACATACCCTCATTTCAGCTTTTTACAGCTATAAATGATATACTGTGCACATCTCTGTTTATTTCTTAAAAATAGACTCTCAGAAGTATCATTGGTCACAGAGACAGAGTGGGAACTAACTGTTTGAGATTATTGAAACCTATTGCTAAATTAACTTCAAGGAATACTGAACAGCTTCCTCTGTCAAAGTAATTTCTGACAATATCTGTCCCACCACAGCCTTTCCTCACTGCAATAATTACTAGCATTCGGATATTTAAACGTAAAGGCCTCATTTGTTTTAGGCTTTTTGTTTTCGGTGCACAGACACATGCCCTTACACACTTGCCACACTCCAAAGCTGCCTTTCCACACTTGTGTTTCACTCGGGAAGAAAATACACTTGAAATCATGTCGGCAGTACTGAGTTGGGCGGCAGCCTATGCGAGGGCATCCACGTTTGCACCGTTGAGATAATAACCTGCTTGGGATGGAAACAGAAGTGTTGGGAGGGGACATATGTGATTTATTTTCATTTTACACATTTCAAAATGGTATCATAATGACCTATATAATCAAATTGAAAGCATTATTCTTTTTCAGACCACTCTTTCTTAGGAGTCACCCAGATCAATATTTAAAAGGACCTTGACTGTCCTATATCAACATTTTACATACCACCAGAGCAGCTTTGTAAGGAGCACTGTTATAATTCTCTTCTACGGGCACTTTTAATCCAATGTCTAGATTGAGAACTATGTCTAATGTTAACAAAACCTTTTGTTTTCTTCCTTTTGGGATAAGTTAGGTAAGGAATATTAGACTATGGGATACTTCACCTTGGACTAGAGCTCTTTTCGTGGTTAAGTTCCCTTGCAGAGATAGGTATGGAGACAGCTGAAACCCAAAGATTGTAAAGACAGTGATCTGGGACATCCTTCTGAAATGTACACATTGCTTTGAGGGATCAAACAACTGGAGGAGTGGAGACTCTGATGTTAGGTGATTATTCGTGTTCTTAGGTGGCCGGGCATCTTTGTCTTCGTTTCCCTATGGAGCCAGCACAGCTTCTATTTATAAGTCAGCTGCTTTGGCCTTTGCCAAAGCACCATGTGTATACACGCTGGGCCCACACTGGTCGTTTCAGCTAGATTTGTCTCTGCAGGGAACAGCCCTTTGAAATTAAATTTCACATATCACAGCTGTTTCCCCAGCATCAATCCTATTCTCTTGGCTAACTTTGTCATTTTCTCTAAAACCTCTATGAGGGGCCAAGTTGTCTTTGGCAAAATCATTTCATTGAATACCTAGTCACAGGATTTCCGCCCACTCCATCCCAGGGTGAGCCTGGGAAGAGAGAAAAACATTCTTGCCTTTGACAGAAGTGATGCACAGAGAGAGGCTATTTCCAAGTCAACAGCTCTGCCTTTCTTGTTGTCCTCTCTCTCGGATAAGGGAATTGAATTGTTTGACTCGTCCAGACATCAAATAGAAAGGCCTACATGTTGACAAGGAACTGACTTTGTGAATTCTGAAGTGTCAACATCAGTTGGATTAAAGCTACAAAATTAGATTGCACCTCCATATTTATGGTACCTCTGGAGTGGGCAGATGGGCACTTACGGAAAACTGGGTGAGATTCCTCTCATAAAGTGAAAAACGGGACCCAGAGGAAATGATGTGTTTGTTCAGGAGCGTGCAGATGGCGCTGTGGTCACCTCTCAGGCTGCTACTCTGTGCTCAGACAGAGAGTAGCCTGAGAAAGGGCACCCTGTCCTGTATCCAGCCCAAACTCCCTTCTTATTGTTGTGAGTGCTCTTTGAAAGAAAAGGAGGGGCTGAAAAAATGTGACAAGTGTTTAAAGTCTCAGCATAGCAGTCATCTAATATCTGTTCCCAGAGCTTTGCGCAGATCCTAGAGCCTAGCTCATCAACCAGTGGAAGCGTCATCATAGTAGGCCAGGTTCTTGGATGGATATATCTGCTCTGGTGTTTTATTGGTTTCTTCCTAACTTGTAAGATTTTCTTTAAAAAACAAAGAGGCTATGCGAATGTGAAGACCCAGTGGGCCTCCACATCTGAAGATGCCAAGCACTGTAAGGTTACCAGGGAGCTGTCTGCGGTCCAGTGCCCCAGGGGCGCCCGCAGGACACTCAGCTGCCTGCCAGCATCAGCAGCGCCAGCTCCTAGACCTCTCCCTCTTCAAATTACCTCCAGAATGTAGAGTGTATCGGAGGCTCCGCACTGGTACAGCGCGTGTCCTACAAAGGGCTCCTCTCGTCCCATTGCTGGCTAATCCTTAACCTTGCTGGAGTCCTGACCTGCTAGCACAGGGTGGCAGATGCTGCACAGAAAGAAAGTTATATCGTTGCAGGGTAATTGGGGGTTTGTACAGTTTGGGGGTTATGTCTTCACACAGCCGTTTAGAGCTTGGTACTCTGCTGAACGCTGGGCTTCCAGCGATGACGAAGATACAGTCTCTGCCACAGAGAACCCACAGAGCGAGACAAGGAACAGGGAAACTGAAGTTTCACCTTCAAACAGTGTATAAACTAATAGAGGGATGCAGAGTCTCACCGGATAAGGCCCCTGATCACGCTTGCAAAGGTCAGAGAGTGCCTCCCTGAGGAGTTAACACACCCTGAACCCACCATACCTCAGTGATGATCAGGCATTTGCCAGGCAGGCAAGGTTAAAGAAAAAGGTGGTGGTGGGGTGGGGTGCATTTTTAACCAGTGAAAGGGAAATAACAGTTTTGGGAGACTTGGCGTGGTCAGAGAATGGCAAAAACAGCTTTTTTAAGATGTCTTTTTAAACATGGACCATTTTTAAAATCTTTATTGAATTTGTTTCAGTATTACTCCCGCTTCATGTTTTGGTTCTTTGACCTCAAGGAATGTAGGATCTTAGCTCGCCCACCAGGAATCATACCTCCAGCCTCTCCTGCACTGGAAGGCAGAATCTTAACCACGGGACCAGTAGGGTGATCCCAAAACAGCTTTTGACATTTGTTTTACAGGCTGGATAGAGAGTACCCAGGAGTAGAAATATGATGAAAAATAATGTTTCAAGTAGCTAGTGAATCATGAAAGTGAAAGAAACGGTGTCACAGTTCAGTTCATGAACTGTTTTACCAAGGAAGCAGTTTTCTCCCCCAGAAGAATGTCAGACCCTCTGAGGATGAGTGTGTGCTGCCCTCCCCCACACCCAGGCCCCCAAAGGATCCAGACAGTGTCCCACTGTGTGCCAGCTAGTCCCCCTCGCAGGACCCACTGGGTGACTGTGCTCCCAGGAGGCATGGTGCTCTCCCATGTAACCTCCTGGGATTCAAGTACAGCTGAGAAGACAGCTCACCCCTTCCTCTCCTTACCTCCTGTAGCCACTTCTCTGTAATCTGGATGAAGGATTATGGAAAAAAGGCATACTTTTCCTCCAGCCCCAGACTGGTTCCGTTCAGCATGGCAGAGCCTGGCTCAGCCTGGGTCAGGCCGTGCCAGGCGGGTGGGATGAAGATAATCGGATGGAGCGTGTTCTCCAGGGCCTCGCCAGCACACACATTCTACCGCCATCCTCTTTTTTCACGCCTTGCTTGCCGGGATCAGATTCTCAGCATCAGAGCTTCCCGTCCAGAGGTTCCCAGGTACTCCTCCCCGCGCCTCCCGTGTTCTCCAGGTGGGCAGCTGCTGCACCTCGGCCCCCGCCCACCGTGGCTGCCAGAGCTTGGCTCCTAAAAGAGGGGGCAGCATTGTGAGACGAAGGAAGCAGGGCCTCTGCTCCCCTAACTAAAGGAGTCAAATAAGCCTCCCGAAGTTACCAAAGCCCACCCTGCTTTCGCTCTGAGCACGTACACGCCACACATACACACATCGCCTCTGCCCCTGCAGGGTGGGCGGCATGGGGTCCCATTCCATTATCAATTGCTCATCTTTTCAAGATTGCTTTTGAAGATTGCTCAGCTAAGAAATAGCCTAGGGACCTCCCTGGTGGTCCAGTGGTTAAGAATCTGCCTCCCAAGGCAGGGGAGGCAGGTTCAATCCCTGGTCGGAGAACTAAGATCCCACGTGCTGGGGGGCAGCTGCAATGAAAGCTCCTGCATGCTGCAATTGAGGCCTACACAGCCAAAAACAAATAAATAAATAAATATGTAAAAAAGAAAAAAAAAGAAATAACCTAATGATTTTTACCCAGTTAGTATTTCCTCATTAAGAGTGAGAATAGTAGTAAAAATCACTACCAACCAAAAAAAAAAAAAAAAACCCACAGTCACCAGAAGGAAAACCAGGCACAGCTGAGCCTACACCAGGCAGATGCTCCGAGCCTCTCCAACCCCCACTCAGCCAGGCTGCCCCTCCTCCCGTCCCAGCACAAACAGGCTCATCATGAAGGTTTTCCGTGACTCCTTAGGAAACCGAAGACTTAACAAAGATCTCATGCCTCTAAGGTGCATATCCCTGCCTGTTTGCTTACAACTCTCTCTGTTGCATGCCCCCTGAACAAAGACACACACACACACATCTTTACAGGGTATTGCTTTGTATATCAGAGAAGGCAATGGCACCCCACTCCTGTACTCTTGCCTGGAGAATCCCATGGATGGAGGAGCCTGGTGGGCTGCAGTCCATGGGGTCGCTAAGAGTCGGACACGACCGAGCGACTTCACTTTCACTTTTCACTTTCATGCATTGGAGAAGGAAATGGCAACCCACTCCAGTGTTTCTGCTTGGAGAATCCCAGGGACGGGGGAGCCTGGTGGGCTGCTGTCTATGGGGTCGCACAGAGTCGGACACGACTGAAGCGACTTAGCAGCAGCAGCAGCAGCAGCAGCAGCTTTGTATATAATATCTAAGGGAACAGTCATCCCAAATCAGAGCATCCCACCTCATCGAGGCAGGAAGGGCCTGGGAGGCTTATTGAGCCCACTTACTGTAGTGAGCATTCAGCCAGAAATAACATGGGTTTGTTAGTATGATGTAGTTTTGGGAGTACTTTTTATATTTGAGTCCTACAACTTTATAGGAGGATATTGTCTCCATTTTTTTAATTAAGAAGCTGAGGCTCAGAGGTTGGTTTGCCTCCTCAGGCTTCTGAAGGGTGGTTGGAACCATGCTAATGTTTTTTCCATTAGACTCTTCTTGTATAAGCTGACTCATTGGAAGAGACCCTGATAATGGGAAAGATTGAAGACAGAAGAAGAAGGGGATGACAGAGGATGAGATGGTTGGATGGCATCACCAATTCAATGGACATGAACTTGGGCAAACTCTGAGAGATGGTAGGGGACAGGGAGGCCTGTTGTGCTGCAGTCCATGGGGTTACAAAGAGTCGGACATGACTTGGCGACTGAACAACCAGCAATTCTTACATAAACACCTAGCTCTATTGCATGTCTTTTCTAACTACTAGAATTTTAAAACAAGTGATTTTGGAGAACTTTTTGTTACCCTTTACCACATCAACCAGATTCCTCTAACTTCTGGCTTCTTGTTCTCGTTTAGTTGCTAAGACATGTCTGACTCTTTGCGACTTCATGGACTGTAGCCCATGAGACTCCTCTGTCCATGGGATTCTCCAGGCAAGAATACTGGAGTGGGTTGCCATTTCATCCTCCAGGGGATCTTCCCCAACCAGGGATCAAACCTACGTTTTCTGCATTGGCAGGCCGATTCCTTACCTCTTGAGCCATTAGAGAACCCCTAACTTCTGGCTAACACACAGTAAGTACGCAGGAGCTTCTTTCTGAAGGCAGCTTCGGGCTCTGATCAGGATCAGTGATTCTCCTCTGTCCGTCATGGCACTTGCCTGATGCCACCTCTCTTCTGTTGGAATGTGAGGCTGTCTCTAATTACCTTCCATACTTAGTGTAACTAACCTTTTAAGATTTTCTAATTCAGACCCACTTTCAGAGAGTCTTCCTTTTTGTTACCAGGAAACATGAACAATCATAGAAATGTCAGCATTTCAATCATTTCATGATTCCCAGATCGGCACTTAAAAGTCAAGCGTCTGTTATCAGCTGAACTTAGGTTGACAAACTGTCATCCTGACTCAGACCTCACAGGACGCCAACCAGTAGCGCATGCGTCTTTAGGTCAGGACTGCTGTAGTTTTCAGAACGCTGTGCGCTGCACGCATGCCTGAGAGCAAATAGGCCTCTAGAGGAGCTTACGCCCTGTCTGAAAAGGTCAACAAATAAAAAGCCATTTCATACTCTTCTCTCAATTCGTCCCACCCTCTCCTCCCCGTACTGTGTCCAAAAGTCTGTTCTCTGTGTCTGCGTCTCCACCTCTGCCCTGCAGATAAGTTCATCACTATCATCTTTCTAGATTCCATGTATATGCATCAATATATGACATTTGTCTTTTCTTTCTGACTTATTTCACTATAATAGGCTCTAGGTTCATCCACCTCATTAGGGCTGACTCAAATGCGTTCTTTTTTATAGCTGAGTGATATTCCATTCGGAGAAGGCAATGGCACCCCACTCCAGTACTCTTGCCTGGAAAATCCAATGGACGGAGGGGCCTGGTAGGCTGCAGTCCATGGGGTCGCTAGGAGTCAGATACGACTGAGCGACTTCACTTTCACTTTTCACTTTCATGCATTGGAGAAGGAAATGGGAAATGGCAACCCACTCCAGTGTTCTTGCCTGGAGAATCCCAGGGACGGGGAGCCTGGTGGGCTGCCGTCTATAGGGTCACACAGAGTTGGATACGACTGAAGCGACTTAGCAGCAGCAGATATTCCATTGGGTATATGTACCACAGTTTCTGTAGCCATTCTTCTGTTGATGGGACATCTAGGTTGCTTCCATGTCCTAGCTATTGTAAAAAGTGCTACGAAGAGAATGGCGTAGAAACATATATATTACCATATGTAAACAGAGAGTGAGTGGGAATTTGCTGTGTGACATAAGGAGCTCAACCTGGTACTCTGTGACAACTACAGGGGTGGGGTGGGCTGGGAGGTGGAAAAGGGGTTCAGAGGGGAGGGGACGTGTGTTTACCTGTGGCTGATTCAAGTTGATGTATGGCAGAAACCATCACAATATTGTAAAGCACTTATCCTCCAATAAAAATAAAATCCCAAAAAATGAATAAAAGAAGTAAGAGTGGGCAAAAAAAAAAAAAAAAAAAGCCACTTCAGTGCAATTCAATATGTGCTGCAAAGAAGGCAATGTGCCGTGGAAGGACAGTTCACTGAGCCTCAGGAAGAGCAGAGAAGATCATGGAAGGATTCACGGAGGAAGTGATGTCTAGACTGAAAAGTGATGTCTGCCCTGAAAAGACACGCAGAGGTCAGTCACGTGAAGGATTCAGGTAGGGCGGAACGTGTACGGATGCCCAGATGTCAGAGACCATGGCACGTCCAGGGAGCTGCAGGTGTCCCAGAAGGCCGTGCTTGGGAGTTGAGCTTTTCTCCTGGAGCAGTGTGGGGGTATCCAGGGATTTTTAATGGGGTGTGACACAATCAGATGTATATTTTAGAACCATCAGTCTGGCTCTAAGATGGGGTGTGGGTTGGGGGTGGTGTTGGAGTCATAGAGACCTCGTGAGAAAGGGGAAGCACGCTGCCCGGGCAGTTCCGTTCCTGGTGCTGAAATCAGGGGTCTGACACGGTTATGGATATGCAGATCAGGGGCCGGGAGGGGGTCTGGAGAGTCCTCCAAAAAAAATACACGAGAGAGGTGATGTCACTCAGAGCTTGTAAAGTGGGGAGAACAGTGGGACACAGACCTTTCATGTGTGCCTGCGAGGGAGGGACCGTGAGAGGGGCCAGGCAGTGTGACCCCGTCTTAGAGGCAGTGGGGGGCGGCAGGAAGAGAGAGAGATGGGAGGGTAGGGGAGGGCTGCCCAGACAGGGCCTGGAGTGGCACTCCAGGCTGGAAACAGGTAGCCTAAGGTAGGGATCGGAAAGTCACTCTGGAATCCAGCGACGAGGAAGTTATTGACGAGGCAGCTCCAGTGGAGTGGCAGGCTTGGAAGCCGGAGGGGGTGAGTGAGGACATGGGCGGAGAGCGTGCAGACAGCTGATTTTAGGAGGTTCTTCCCTGATCTCCCCTCCATGCCCCAGCGACACCCCCTTTCCTGTGACCTGCAGATCCTGGATCCCCAGTGTCTGTTCTCTTGCAAGTGAAACAGGCCTGTTTCTTTCTTTCTGTCCCCTGGACAGTTCCTGACATGGTCCCAAGCCCTTGTCTTGTTTCTCCAGCTTATACACCACCTGCCAGCCTCATGACCACCTCCTTCCCATTCTGGCCCCTCCCTCCCCCTACTTCATCGTGTTTGCCTCTGACTTTCAAGCAAAAAGGAAATCCACAGAAAATTGCCGTAGTGACATCAGAACCATTTGCAAAACGTCATATTGGGAGGAACGAGAAACCAACTTGGTGTCTACCCCCCAGAAGAGCTTGGGCTTACAGTGATACAGGTTTTATGCAATGAGTGGCACATGACACAATGAAAGCCAAGTGTATGGGTGAACTGGAGAAACGTTGGGTAAAGGGGGAAACGCTGTGTGAGTAGCGGACTGCGGTTCCTAGAACTCCTCTTCGGCAGAGCACAGTGCAGCATCTGTGGTGAGGCAAGTGGTTTTGTCTGTTTCCCAGCTGAGCAGAAACGCACTCCTGTCCGTGTTTGGTTATGGTACTTGCAGTGCCCCTGAGACCAGGCTTGGGGAACGTATTACCCGATGGAGAGCTATTTATTTTTATTGGAATATGAAGTGTTTGCAGCAGAGGACTCTTAATATCATTTTAATATAACGGTTTATGTATGCTTTGAAATTTTGAAATTGCTGTGGGTTAATGATAAAGTGATTAAATTTTTGGTGGGGAAATTCCATCACTTGTCGACATACAGGTATCAGCTTCCTACCGTTTTGTTATCCAGGAGTGAGTCATCTGCTGGTCAAATGCTGAGATGCGTCTTTGCTGTCTCACAGCTTCAGAAGATCTCTGTGGGTTTCAGTCAAGGGCTTTGTGTCTGACCCCCCTAGGTCTGTCCTTTTCTTACAAGTCTTTTTTGGTAAGCTTTATGATGGTATTTTTGTTACAGGTCTGGTTGTGACAAAGTGAATTATGTTATCCTTAAAATAGTCAGGTGATTGATGGAATGGTTAAGAGAGAGGGGTGTGGGTGGCTGCTGAGTGCATGGCTCTGAATTACCTGACTGTGAAATCCTCTATACCAGGCTCTGGAGAATGTTCTTTTTTTTTAAAAAAAAAAAGTGTTTATTTGGCTGCGTTGGGTCTTCGCTGGGGTCCGTGGAATCTTCGTTGGCTCGTGGGGGATCTTCTGTTGCAGCCCTTGGACTCTCTGTTCCGTGCCCGGACTCCGTATTTGTGGTTCGTGGACTTCGTTGCTCTGTGACACATGGGGTCTTAGTTCCCCAGCCAAGGATTGAACCTGGGTGTCTCTTTTATCGCAAGGCAGATTGTTAACCACTGGACCACCAGGGAAGTCCCTAGAGAATATTCCAATGTCTTTTATCTCTAGAGTCTAGAAAACAGGTATTCAGACCAGAATATATTTGCCATTGGCATGTCTTTCAAATGTAAAAAAAATGTTGGTTAACTAAAAATTTAGTTTCCTGTCTTGGTATACTGGGAACTCTCTGTTCTTGATGCAGAGTCTTCCATTGTTTCCTTGGACTTCTTGAGAGAGAGATTAGTTCCAACTGCTTGTAAGCGTTTTGGATTGGGAAGGGAGTTGTTTGCTGCCGTGTCTGAGTACAGGCGGCACATGCAGAGTGGGCCCGGGCCAGGCAGAAGGAGGCCCTGAAGACCAGGCCCCCAGACTGATGCCAGGTGCCGGGAGCCAGCCGGCCTGACCGGGACCCTGAGAGCAAAAAGCTTTCCTGTGTGCTCAGGGTACTTTTATTTATTTATTTGGTGAAACTGCTGGTTCTGTGCCCTCTCACACCCTGAAAGGGCCGTATGGACCCCTCTCCCATTCTCTGAAACAGTGGAAAGTGCATGAAACAGAAGTTCACTAGGTTTTGAGGTGTTACATGATCATATCTGAGTTTTTGTTAGTCATAAGTCAGATGAATGACCCATTTCAGCAGAGCAGTGTGACCATTATATAAGGCATATTTCAAACATAAGCAGAATTTTTTAGGACTATCAATTCATAGACAGGCATTGCAACTGGAAACACGTGGTATCTGGAGTCCAGGACACACAGGCTGTGCTCTGAAGGTTTGTTTAAAAACACGCTCAGAGGGTCTGGCAAACAGAAACTAGTTTACCCTATCAGTTGGCTGTGCCCTTTTCCAAGCCACTCGAGTGTGAGATGTGTTCAGAACGCAAACCTCTCCTCCTGTTTGCTCCCTGGGGGCCTAGGCAGTGCCTTTCTCTCCCTGTCTCCCTCCCCTCCTCCCTCCCTTCCTTGCAGTAAATATTATACCCACACCAGTCATGTGAAAGTCATAGCAGGAAACACGAATTCGACACTAACTTGCTTACCAGGGCTCTGCACTGAGGGGTGGTGGGTGGGTGATGATGGGCACACAGCACACAGTCACAGACAGTGCCAAGTGCAGCCTTTCGCAGGGACCCAGAGGAAGCCCTGGTCACTGTGTTAGTTAGAAATATTCAAGGAGTAAGGATGGGCTTCCCTGGTAGCTCAGCTGGTAAAGAATCTGCCTGCAATGCAGGAGACCCCAGTTCAATCCCTAGGTGGGGAAGATCCGCTGGAGAAGGGACAGGCTACCCACTCCAGTATTCTTGGGTTTCCCTGGTGGCTCCGCTGGTAAAGAATCTGCCTGGAATGCGGAGACCTGGGTTCAATCGCTGGGTTGGGAAGATCCCCTGGAGAAGGGAATGGCTACCCACTCCAGCATTTTGGCCTGGAGAATTCCATGAACTGGATAGTCCATGGGGTCACAGAGTCAGACATGACTGTGCGACTTTCACTTTCAAGGAGTAAGGAAGGTGCTGAGATGTTTCTTCTTTTTAAAAATGTTAAGACCTTTCAAGTTTCTTCAGATACTGAGTCCCAGAATCCTATATACTTTTTCAAAGGGCTGTTGTTGTTTAGCTGCCAAGTCTTGTCCAACTCTTTTGTGACCCCATGGACATGTCCGTGCTCTTCTATCCAAGGGATTTCCCAGGCAAGAATACCAGAGTGTGTTGCCATTTTTTTCTCCAAGGAATCTTCCTGACTCAGGGGTTGAAACTGCATCTCCTGCATTGCAGGCAGATTCTTAACCTCTGAGCCACTTAGGAAGCCCTTTCAAAGGGGTACTCATGGTTAACTGTCTGCTCTGACTCTCTTCCAGTTCAGTTGTGTGATCATTAACAGATGGATCCTAACTTCCTGGTTCACTCACCAGATTTGTCCTAGAAATGTCCTGTGTGTCCCTGAAGTCAGACTGACTGAGAAAGCATCCCAGGCACTTCCAGTCCCACCAGGCCTGTGAGTGCCCCCTCCTCGTGTCCCGCGCATACAGGCCCAGTCCTCTGCTAGGGCCCGTGTGTCCTCATTGGCACAGTGTGGAGACGGCGCAGTGTCTGCCGTGACTGGACAAGCTAGTGTGAACGAATGTCATCCTTTGACTTTAAGTTGCTTATTTCCTAATTCTCCTTGCAGAAATAGAAGACATTTTCCTGACTTTAAAATCGCTTATCTAACATGAGAAAATTAGTTGAAATGATCCTTGAAGCTCCTTTCAGTCTTAACATTCTATGAAGAAGTGACTTTCAGATATCTGATTATTTGAGTTATGGGCTAAAACACACCTTCATCTGATTTCCCGTTACGCCTTCCTCCAAGATCTGTGGGAGCACAATGTGCCCCCTGGTAAAAGAAAAATGAAGCTGAATAACTTTTAGAATGACATCTACCCAGAAATACACCAAATTTTTAAAAAAGATAATCATCAAATTATGAAAAATGTTTTTAGCGCCTTTTTAAAAATCAAGAATTAATACACAGCTTAGGATCCAGTTTAACTACTGACGTTTTTATGAAATCCTCATAGGCTCTCAAGAATGTCTTCACTTCTCTCACAACTATATTCTCTCAGTGGAAATCAAGACTATTTCAACTTTATTTTATTGTTTTAATGAGGTAGAGCACTTGTGCCTTGTACTCTGTAAACTGGAATCTGAGCATTTTTAAATTGACATTGGTGAATATCAGTTGACATTTGGTCACTTTCCAAGCTGGACTTTATACTCACCTGAGGGTGCAGATTTTCAGACTTGACGCCAACCTGTTGTTTGTACATATGTAGATGATCTTTGCGTTAGTGTGTTATGATCCAACTTCACATGACATTTAATTAACAAGCTTCTTTAAAAAGAGGAGAAAGCTTTTCATTTCATGCTTTAAGTGCATTTTAAATAAACAGCATTGTGAAGTCACATGCTTGGTGCTCACTAGGGTGGTAGAGAGCTCCAGTGAGTCATCCTGGATAAAAGACGTAGATTGCAGTGAACACAGAGGAGAGTAATGTGTTTTTAGGTATCATTTTCACCTTTCATTTGTTTGAGAAAATAGCTAGTAATTATTAGGTGTCATAGAGCATTTTATTTTTTTATAGAAAATTTCTTGATTGAATTTATCTTGCTCTCTTTTCTCATTTAGTTTGCATAGCCAAGAGTCTTAGGTTTGAAATGGTTTGATTACGATAATTTATCCTTTATTTCTTCTTTCCCAATACCATCATTAGACACCATCTTCAACTTTAAGCATTGAAAAATAAAGATGTCAGAATGAGCTCTGCAGAATAAAGTCTCTTCTTTTTATTCAGTTGTCAGCTCTAACTTTTCCAGTCTACCCTGAGTTTTATTTTGTATGGATTTGGAGCTACATTTTCTAGTAGGAATTCAGAATTCCAAACGTGTTTTGTTTGTATTTTGCCCTTTTTTAAAAATGATAAAATGATATTACTATTAACTAAAAGAGTGGAAGCCCATGTTGGACTTAAAATTCCTAGACTTTGGTTTCGTCCTAGTTACTATGATATGTCCTAGATCGTAGCTTCCCTTTCTGTCCTGTGTAGTATTTTCCTTCCAGTATCAGCTACCCTAGGGTTTAGGAAACTGCCTGAGGATAGAGTCCTCTTCAGAAACCACCGTGCAGGTCTCCCAAGTTGGTAATTACTGTTCGCTTCTACTTAGAGCTGTAATAAATGTTCATTTTAAAACTCTTAGCACTTTTAGAGTATTCCAGGAACATCATCCTTTAAGCTTGAAGAATGAGGTCAGAGAGAATAAGCCCCAGGAATAAGTACAGTTGCTCCAAAGGCCCAAGTCTCCCAGTGCTAATGGCTAAGGGTTGGTCTTTCTTTTCCTATTCATCCACAGCAGTATGTCAGGCATTGTGATATAGATAGGACCTACACTGGTAAGAGCAGAGTTTAACCCTGAACACCACAAATCTGAGCTGCACAGGTTCAATTGTTGGCAGATTTTTCAGCTGTGAGCACTGCATACTGCATGATTCACGGGAGATTGAATTTGCTAACCTGCAACTGTGGGCACAGAGGAGCGGAAGATGGGAAGAACTGCATAAACGGGAGGCAGATAAGTCTTATGTGGATTTTCAGCTCCCCCTGCCATGCGACGTTCCAGGGTTGCGGGCAGTTGTGGTCATTCCAGGGGGCACCTCCAGGACGAGAAGGGACAAAGGCCAACGGCAGAACTGATGCCTGGTGGACGGGCAGACGAGGAGGGGCCGGAGCTGTGGTCAGAGTGGAGAAGAGGCACCAGAGAGAAGTGGGAGGGGAAGCCATGGAGAATTTCAGCAGAATTGCTGACTTCCTTGGTTGCTGTGAGATGAAAACTAAAGAATCTGTAGAACTTTGCGGTCGGGAGGTCATTTCTGACCTTTGCTAAAGCAGATTCAGTGAAGGGTAGAAATGCACTCCAGGCTCCAGTAGGTTAAAGGGCAAACTGGAAATTAGTGTAAATAGTTCCTGTGGACTCCTGACTAGTTGTGTATAAAGGAAGAAGAGAGGTGAAGGCTAGAGGAGGAAGTGATACTCAGGAGGGACTGTTATCTTACAAATATAAGAGAGGCCCTGAGGGTGTTTATAGGCTGTGGGGAGGAAGCCCGTAGACAACCAAGGATTTAAAATATAGTGGAAAGATAATAACCAGGGAAATAAGATCCTAGGAGGGGTTGGTGGAGGTTGATCTGGAGTACAGGATCAACCCTAAGCACGATTCCTCTGTGTAAGAAGGAAAGACCATAAAGGTGGTTACGAATGTGTTTACAGGGTATGTAAGCAGAAAGTTTGATCCTCACAAGTTTGTCCTTATAAAATACAAGTTCAAGCTGCTGCTACTGCTGCTTCTAAGTCACTTCAGTCGTGTCCGACTCTGTGCAACCCCATAGACAGCAGCCCACCAGGCTCCCCCGTCCCTGGGATTCTCCAGGCAAGAACACTGGAGTGGGTTGCCATTTCCTTCTCCAATGCATGAAAGTGAAAAAATAAAGTGAAGTCACTCAGTCGTGTCCGACTCCTAGCGACCCCATGGATTGCAGCCCACCAGGCCCCTCCATCTATGGGATTTTCCAGGCAAGAGTACTGGAGTGGGGTGCCATTGCCTTCTCCGAAGTTCAAGCTTTGTGCTACTAAAAATTATTATTGGAAACTATATCAAGTAACATCTAAGTGCTTACTATCCGCTTTGAACATTATTTAAAGTTTAAAAAATGGGATCTCATGGAATTTCATCCTACAGCTCTATGAAGATATCACTCCTTCTCAAAGAATATGAACTTAATGAGTGAATTAATTAATCTAAGATCATGAAACATGGAAGAGATGGGTCCAGCTCCAGGCACCTGCCTGTGCTCTTAACCTCTGCTGGGATGGGACAGGCGTACTGAAGAGAATAGGGGACGCTCGGCAGAATGGAGCAGAGGGGTCACTGTGGACGGGGAAGCCTTGACCATTGGCGCTGGCTGCCGTTACTGTTGACGTCCGTTCTTAATCGCTGAGGCTCAATAGAGTTGTAGCAATCTTAAAGTAGTCATTTTACCATTTAGTATTGTAAACTGTGTGATTTTTATGTTGCAGTTGGTATGTACTGAGTGTCTTAGATTTCCCCCACTTGGTGTCGGCTATTACCGAGATAAGCCGCTGCTGTTTCTTTCTGACTCACTTTGAACTGATGGCAAGAGTACCCCTGAAAAGCGTGGTTTGTGCTGGGGCTGCAGGGAAGGGAGGAAGAGATATGAGTGTATAATTATTTTTTTGAAAATTTGTAAAATGAAACTGTGATAAATGAAACTGTGATAACAGAATAGACTGTATCTTCCTTTTACTAGTAAAAGGCTTTTGCTACTAATTAGAAGGTGAGGAGTATGTCTTCTTTATAAAAGAAGTGCAAGTTTATAGCATCATGTTTGATATTATAAAATATGGGAAGAGGAGAGAGGAACTTATTAGTAAAAAATATCTCCTATAACAGTTGTAATGTCTACTACACTTACATTGGTTTTCAGGTCTTTTTTATTCTTATGGACCCACGGAAATGACTAGATATAATAATAATAATAGTACAATAATAATATCACATTTTTCAACTAGTTGGGATTTTTTTTAGTTATGTTTAGGTGGAAGCTACACAAAAGAACCTTTGTAAATTCTATGAATTGTGTCTGGATAATGCTCAAAGATAAAATTGCATCTATCCATGATACCCTCCTTTTTAATATAATTTTACTCATTTTTCAAATTTATGATAATAGAGCTAATCTTTCTCCTGACTTAAGATTAAGCTGATTTTTCCTCTTTTCTTTCAAGTACAGCTGGAGAAATTATTTCATTTTACTGTTCATTTTTTTCTTCATATTATTAGCCTCAAAAGAAAGTAGCAGGAAAATGTGGAGTCTTTAGAGCAGACACAGTGGCCTGGTTTTCACCGGCAGTTCACTTCTGCTGATGGGTGTCCGTTTGTTTCTGAAACCAAATCGCCCTATGAGACCTTGCTTCATTTCAAACCACTGTAAAACGTGTATGATAGCTATTTCATCTTTGACCTTCCTTAGCTCTTTAATTACCCACTCCAGTGTTCTTGCCTGGAGAATCCCAGGGACGGGGGAGCCTGGTGGGCTGCCGTCTATGGAGTCGCACAGAGTCGGCCACAACTGAAGCGACTTAGCAGCAGCAGCAGCAGCAGCTCTTTAATTATTATATATCAGCTTTTGCAAAAGTGTGCCTTTGATAAATGTGTATTTTCTCATTCTGAGAATACTTTTCAAAGAAAAGGATGTTTAGTGACATTTATAAAGTAGCACGGAGTTGTTTTTACCCGCCATTCACTTGTTTTTTCACGCACCTTCGTGGATTTTCCAAACTTTTTCTTGCAGTTAATAGGTTTTAAAAAGAGAAGAGAAGATGAAGTCTGAACATGTCTTTGCTTTCTTCGTATCTGCCTACAGGACGAATATAAGCCAGAGAAGGCCCTGTCAGAGGAGGACCTGAAAAACGCCGTGAGCGTGCACCACGCGCTGGCCTCCCAGGCCACCGACTACGAGAAGAAGCCCAACGTGCTCAAGCTGAAGACAGCTGATTGGAGGGTCTTGCTTTTTCAAGCCCAGTAGGTTTCATTCGTTGGTTTGGTTTGGATTTTTAGTTTGCAGAGCACCACTTTCAGAGAAGGCAATGGCACCCCACTCCAGTACTCTTGCCTGGAAAATCCCATGGATGGAGGAGCCAGGTGGGCTGCAGTCCATGGGGTCGCTAAGAGTCAGACACGACTGAGCGACTTCACTTTCACTTTTCACTTTCATGCATTGGAGAAGGAAACGGCAACCCACTCCAGAGTTCTTGCCTGGAGAATCCCAGGGATGGGGCAGCCTGGTGGTCTGCCATCTATGGGGTTGCACAGAGTCGGACATGACTGAAGTGACTTAGCAGTTAGCAGAGCACCACTTTACACCAAGAAAGAGAATCGGGATCTACAGGGCACACTTGCTGAGTCAGTCATTAACCGGCTACAATAGAGAGACAGCGATCTAAGGAAACTAGACTAATGGAAACCCTGGGGCACGCTTTCTGTTTCCTTGGAGTCGCCCTGTGACCCTCTGTCAGCCCCTGACCAGCTCTGGATGTAACATCCTCATAAAGGAAACCAGGGCTTTAGTGCAAGTCCTGTCACGCAGTGAGTGCCGCAGATGGGGACTCAGATGACCGACCGCTGCCTGAGTCTTTGTCGTGCCCACAGTTTAACCTCTGTGAACCTCAGCTTGTCCCTAGCACACGTGTCACAGGGTTCTGGTGAGAAGCAAAGGAGATCAGGTGTGCAAAGAGCCTCGACACAGTGCCTGGCACACAGAGGCTGTGCACGAAGTGTGGATTTCACTTCCTTCTCTCTCTCCTCTCCTTCTGAGCTCTAAGAGTCTGTGATTAAACTAGAAGGAAAAGATAAAATCGTACTGTGGGCACGGAAGCAGGGTGGATTGCCTATGTAATAAGGAGTCTGTGACAGCCTTCAGATGAGGGATGGAACACTCCGTGTGGAGAATTCTGGGTTTATGAAGTGAGAAACTTGGGATTTTGGGAACTGAGCCTCTAGAACAGGCAGTCTAGTCGCACACGTCGCATCGGTGTCCATGGCAGGCACTGCTAATTATTCACGGCGTGCCTTTTACAGCCTGAGCTTGGCTTCAGAACCACTCTCAACCCAGCCCCGCCAGGTGACTGCATTTGGCACTGGCATGACATTTGACATCGAGATAGTAAATATGGGTCTCTGCGTGCTTGTTGATGAAAACAGTGGAAGATGAGAAAGGGGAATGAGAACAAGAACAGGTTCTCTGGCGATCTGTGGATGCTGAGCTTGCAAAGGTGTAAAACTGCTGACATCCGGTGAGGAGGAAGTTGTAAGGAAACCCAAGTTACACAGGATATTTTTAGTGTAGGAGTAAGACAGTTAACACCCAAGGGAACCACAGCCAGATGCATAATTACGGCTATTAGTCATAAAAGTCCTTCAAATTATTCTGTTCCCCAGCATTATTGTTTTTAAATGTCTAA
Source organism: Bos indicus x Bos taurus (assembly GCF_003369695.1). Classification (NCBI taxonomy): domain Eukaryota; kingdom Metazoa; phylum Chordata; class Mammalia; order Artiodactyla; family Bovidae; genus Bos; species Bos indicus x Bos taurus. Next base: position 38,387,076 of record NC_040102.1, read on the forward strand.
AAGTGCCGGATATGATAACTCAGGAGATCTGATTACTCCAAATATAACTGATGCAGAATTGAGTCCAGTGAAAGAGAGGCGTGGGGCACGGTGAGGGAGACCCCTGGTGTGCTGTCCGCTCAGCGTGATCGCTTTCAGGGGGATCGTGCAGAAAGGGATTTTTAGATGGGCTGACTTTTTGTCCATCTTTGTATCGACTGTACAGCCGGCGGGTATCTCACCTAGCTCGGATCTGTTTCTTCCATTCCTTTACGAGTTCACAAGCCTTGTCAGCGCCGCACTCTGCTAACATGGCCTACAAGTTCACAGTGTGACACTGACCTCAGGAGATTTCCACATCCTCTCAGGTGGATATTTTTTGTCCTATCGAGGTGCACCTCACATACTTCTAAGTTCACAGTGACGTTCAGTAAATTTGCAGAATCGTGCAACCCTGTCCAGCTGTAGAACACTTCCATCACCCTACAGAGACTGAGCCCCTGTGCCGTTCTCACCCCTAGCCCGGACACCACTGGTCTCCTCTTTGTATGCCCTTTTCTGGAGTTTCCATATACCCGCAGGGTAGAGTATGTGGGCTTTTCTGTTGCTCCGCGTAAAGGTGTGGGGTCGTCCACACTGAGGCCTGTCTCGGCTCTCCACGCCTCTGCTGCTGGGTGGTGATGCTCTGTAAGGATACAGACTTCACTGTGTCCATTCCTTCACCAGTTGATGGACATTTAGAGTGTTTCTCCTTTTTGACACTTATAAATAATGCTCCTGTGAATTGCACATACAAATCTCTTAGTGCCTATATGTTTTTATTTCCCTTGAGTAAATATATACCTAGGAGTAGAATTGCTGATAAATTTATAGTTAATTTTGTTAAAAAAACTGTCCAAATTACTTTCCAAAGTGGGTGTATATACCTCTTTATATTCCCTCTATCAGTTTATCACTCAGTTGCATTTTAAAATCAAATTATGTGATTAGAAGAGATGAGTTAATTTGTAAATTAGTTTCTGACTAGCCTAGTATCAGCATAACGGGAAAGCAGAGGCTTTAATGAATACTTTCTATGGAGTGATTCTGCTTTGTTTCCTCTGTATCCTCGGGCGGTAGTCACAGTCTTACTCCTTGATGATCATGGGATCCAGGGCCTTTCGTTGCCATGGCGAATGCTGTTGAAAATGTTCCTCTCCAGTGAAGTTTTGCCAGGGATTAATTGGTCCCAAGAAGAGTGAATGATTTTATATGTCATTTTAAATCAGTGGTGAGAAATGGGCAGGATGCCGTGCATGCAGGTGTGGAAATACCCTGACATAATATGCCTGTGTCTCCTAGGAGCCCGGAGGAAATGCAGGGGTGGATAAACAAGATTAACTGTGTCGCGGCTGTGTTTTCGGCACCGCCGTTTCCAGCAGCCATTGGGTCTCAGAAGAAGTTTAGTCGCCCACTGCTGCCTGCCACCACGACAAAATTGTCTCAGGTAAAGGCATTTTGATCTTTACACCTTGTCATTTCACACTTTGTAAAGTGGTCTTACTATTTGTATTCGAATAATGCCCCATATTCTGGGGGCAAGGATGAGACCTCAACCTGGAGGGCCTTGTTGTCAAGAGGGCAGACGCAGTGTGCCTGGGGCCTCTACACTTCGCATGGGAAGCAGACACGGCGGACTCGAGATGGGGTGGATGCACACTTTGAATTTGTTTCTAAAGTTAGTTTACTACTCAGTTATACCAGCCTCACTTTTATTTTTGTTTTTTGTTTTGTTTTTCCCAACAGTTCATATTTTTTAAACACCTGGCTAAGGATAGATGTCCTGCCTTGGAAACCAGCTTTTTATTCACTCATTGATTTAACTTTTCATTTTACTGAGCTTTTCCCAAATTCCAGACTGTGTGTGATGCTGGAAGCATTCCCAGGGACCCACTGCTCACAGTGCAGCGAGGCAGGGCCTTCCCCACCCTTGGGAGGATCTGAGTGGACCTTGGTGGTTTTCCCAGAGAATGCAGACAGAGCACACGAGAACTCTCTTCGGAGGTGTTCACTTGAGCTGCTCTCCTTTTATCGGGTCGATGTTTTTGAAGGTCACATTTTATGGCGCTCCTTTCCTGCTTACAACTCTGTTCTAAGGACACTGCATACAAGCCATGTCTACCAGTTTTAAACCTGTCTGCAGGGCCACTATTTCCACTGACTTGTTAAGGATTTCGGAAGCTGCTTTGACGTCTTTGTGAGTTTCTTATCGGTGCAATAATAGAGTTGCATCTGGCTGTGATCAACCAGGTCTTGATATTAACTAGCTCCTCCACACACCCGACATCATAGTTATCAACAGAGCATTTATTAATAAGAGCATATCATGTGCCTATTGTACCTCAGAGACTATTTTTGGCTCTGGAAATAGAAAGGCAAGTGAAACCCAGGCAGTCTCAGGGATCCAACTGGCAGATACAAACAAGCAAGTAATTGCAACAGTTTGATCAGAGGCACATGTAGGATAAGTCCAGAGGACCTTGCGGGCTCCAGACAGGGCCTGGCCTTGGGGGTGAGGGAGACACTCACAGGATGGGCGGCAGGACGGGTGTGGGAAAGGGGGCCGCCCCGCAGAGTGAGGCCAAGAGGGAGGGGGGCAGCGCAGGTGTGGGAGCCGCGCTGCGTCATCAGGCGCGACTCGAGCGCCCAGTGTCATGAGAGGCGGGACGCATTCCTCTGTGGAGTTGTGTGTGTGTGTGCACGCGAGCTAAGGTGCTTCAGTTGTGCGTCTGACTCTCCAACCCCATGGACTGTATCCCGCCAGGCTCCTCTGTCCATGGGATTCTCCAGGCAAGAATACTGGAGTGGGTTGCCACGCCCTCCTCCAGGGGATCTTCCTGACCCAGGGATCAAACCCCCGCCTTTTTTTTTTTTATTAATTAATTTATTTTAATTGGATGCTAATTACAGTATTGTAGTGGGTTTTGCCACACACTCACATGAATCAGCCACGGGTGTCCATGTGTTCCCCGTCCTGAAGCCCCTTCCACCTCCCTCCCTACCCCATCCCTCAGAGTCATCCCAGTGCACCAGCCCTGAGCGCCCTGTCTCATGCATCGAACCTGGACTGGCGATCTGTTTCACATATGGTAATATACATGTTTCAATGCCATTCTCTCAAATCATCCCACCCTTCCCTTTTCCCACAGAGTCCAAAGTCTGTTCTTTACATCTGTGTCTTTTGCTGTCTCGCATATAGGGTCATTGTTACCATCTTTCTAAATTCCATGTATATGCGTTAGTATACTGTGTTGGTGTTTTTCTTTCTGACTTCCTTCACTCAGTATAAACCCCCACCTCTTGCGTCTCCTGCACTGCAGGCAGACTCTTTTACCTGCTGAGCCGCCAGGGAAGCCTCTGCAGCTGGTACCAAGCAAAGGCCAAATGATGAAAGGTCACGAGGAGGATTTGGGATGCCTCACCATCCCCAGCATCCTTAGGAAAGTAGTGTAAGTAGGGAATTAATGTGATCAAATCACTGCTTCAAATTTTTTTCTTTTTACAATAGGAAGGAAGTATCAGAGGTGGAAACTAATATAAGAAAAAGGCGTTTTCAATAGAGGAAAAATGAGTTAGTGAAGGAGGAGATGGACGGAGTAAGAGGGTTTGGGACCTCCGGATGGTCCCATTAGCTCCATGAAGTGAGGAATCGGGCTGTCCTTAGGCGTGGGCTCTGGGCACTGTGGTGTCCCCTCTGGCTTTGGGTTCCCCCTCATCTCCTGCTTCCCTCTTGATGCTTCTTTCCAGAGTCTTTTGCTATGTCCTTTCTCTCTTTGTACCTCCAGATGTTGCAAGGAGTGCTCAGAAGCAGAGCCGAACAGACACTTGAGGAACAATAGTTTTTAAGTTAGTCAAGAAAAACACAGGGGAAATGTTAAGGTACCAACAGGACAAAAACGATCTCCGGTGAAGTGGCAGGAGGTGACTGGCCGCTGCGGCGAGAGCAGCATCAGGGGCGCCGGCTGGAGCGCACGGTGGGCGCCCTCGGGGATGAAGGCAGTGAGGACGTGGAGGAGGGGCGTGTGGGGTCCCGCCCAAGTGCGTAGAGGCAGGCTGGTGCAGAGAGCAGAGGAGATGTGGTTTCAGGAGACGTTCTTTCGTTTCTGTAAGTTCATCGTTATTATTGATGTGGTTTGGTTGATGCTCCCCACGTAAGCTCTAGTTCATGGACTAACTACCAAAAAAACCTGTTAGGAACAGGAAGGACCAAACAGCTCACTTTACAAGGCAGAATGGCGTTTAACTTTCAAGGATAATAAGTGTCCTAAGAGAAAAGGAAGGCTTTACTGCTTATTGGCCAGACTTCTTCATCCACCCAGCTAAAATACGAGCTTTCAAACCAAGTGCATTTCCCCACTTTAATTTTGGGTACTTAACATAAACAGTAAGCCACATTATACGAGGTTCAGTTCAGTTCAGTCTCGTTTCTTAGTCGTGTCTGACTCTTTCTGACCCCATGGACTGCAGCATACCAGGCCTCCCTGTCCATCACCAACTCCTGGAGTTTACTCACACTCATGTCTGTTGAGTGGGTGATGCCATCCAACCATCTCATCCTCTGTTATCCTCTTCTCTTCCCACCTTCAATCTTTCCCAGCATCAGGGTCTTTTCAAATGAGTTAGTTCTTCGCATCAGGTGGCCAAAGTATTGGAGTTTCAGCTTCAGCATCAGTCCTTCCAATTAATATTCAGGACTGATATCCTTTAGGATTGAGTGGTTGGATCTCCTTGCAGTCCAAGGGATTCTCAAGAATCTTTTGCAACACCGGAGTTCAAAAGCATCGATTCTTTGGTGCTCAGTTTTCTTTATATTATTATATTACACAAGGTTAGAGGAGAGAAAAACAGTTGAACAACTTGAGGCAAAAATACTTTCAAAGCTTGAGTTTTATTTTATTAATTTCACTAGGAGTTTTCCAGTTGGTATTTTTCAATAGATTGGTCTTTCTCGCCATTACTCCTGTAAAAGATCTGGGGTAAAAGGTGATCTGAAGTTAAAGAGGAACATTAGTAACTTTAGAACAACATGTGAGCTTTTCCTTGCTCTTTTCTCACTGTGGAACCTACATTTCTATTTATTTTCTACTTGGAAAATGTGAGTGAGTAATTGAAAGTAGCTCAGTCATATCTGACTTTTTGCGACTCCATGGACTGTAGCCCGCCAGGCTCCTCTATCCATGGAGATTCTCCAGGCAAGAATACTGGAGTGGGTACCTGTTCCCTTCTCCAGGGGATCTTCCCAACCCAGAGATCCAACCTAGGTCCCCCACATTGCAGGTGGATTCTTTACGCTGTGAGCCACCAGGGGAAAGTATGCTTCTGTCCTATTTGTGTGTGGGCTGTACATTGGTAGGGCTTCCCAGGTGGCTCTAGTGGTACAGAACCCACCTGGCAGTGCAGGAGACACAAGAGCCACGGATTCATTCCCTGGGTCAGGAAGATTCCCTGGAGGAAGGCATGGCAGCCCACTCCAGTATTCTTGCCTGGAGAATCCCATGGACAGAGGAGCCTGGTGGGCTACAGTCCACAGGGTCACAGAGGATCAGACAAGACTACAGTGACTACATGTGTACATTCATTGGTTAGTCACTTATATGTGAAAATGAGTGTGTTTATTCATTTGTGTATTTTTACCACAAGACCCCACCACCTTTGTCATGGCAGTCTCTTATTTTAAACAAATGCCCTACATTGGAATTTAAAATGAAATGCGTAACATTTTTTATATTTTTCCTCATTTTGAACACAGAAGTGTAAAAAAATACATATGTAATGTGATCAAAATGGTGAGTTCACAATTTTAAACAAGCAAGTAGTGACCAGCAAGAAGCATCCTCTGTGTCACATAAGATGACCAAACCCTTTCAGGAATTTAATTTCTTTGTTAAAAAAAAAAAAAAAGAATACAATGATGCCACCCCCACCCCCCACCCCCAGACAGGTGAGTCACTGAGACTTTGTGGGCCTCAGTTTTCCTTCTGGAAAACGAGGAGATTGTCTAGACTGTTTTTTAAGATTCTTTCTATCACTAGCTCTGTACATTTTTTGCCCAGGTCATCATATTTGTTTACCACCTATGGAGAATGTGCCTTGCCCTTGAGAGTAATCGGAAAATTAGAAGCAAATATGTGGAAGCCAGCTCGTGATCAAGAGCAGGTTAGAGAAGGGGAGGGTGCTGGTGTGCAGACCGTCTGCTCCAGGTGTCTGGGCACCTTCCGCTTTGCTGAGTCACAGTCACCCTCCTCGAACCCGGGAGGCGTGTCTGGATGCCCCCCAGGCCTCCCCGCATTCAGGGCGAGGCTCCCCCTTCACCCCGGGCAAGTTCTCGGCCTCGGCCCTGCCGACCTGGGCCCTGAGCCCTGCGTCATTGTGGGTCGTAGGGTGCTGAGCGGTGTTCGCAGCCTCTGCCCACTCAGTGCCAGTATCACCCCGCTTTGTGACAACCAGGACTGGCTCCGGGCACTGCCCGGCGCCCCTCGGGGCCACAGCCCCCACCGTCTGCAGCCACCGCTCCGGCCCGGCCATCTTGCCCTCCTGCACAGCCTGCTGCCCCTCCCCGGCATGCCAGACCACTTGGGTAATTTCAGTCTACAAAATAGACATATTACCAGGGTGAGAAAAAAAAAGTTAACCAGTATTAGGAAAAAACGAAATATTCAATTAGAAGATTGGTGCTTTTAAAGACACTGTTCATCACCCTGTCATTTGCAAGCTTCTCTTTAATTTTATTCTTGTCTCCTCTCCAAAGCATATTAGCCACTGCTCCTGAAATCGATGACTGTCAGTGTGGCAGGGTTCTCTGCGAGCAGCTCTGCTGTGTGGGAGGAGTCGCCTTCTCGTAGTTGCTTTTGCGGCCCTGTTGCCAGAGCACATTTCTCTTCCTGTCGCAGGTGGAGAGACTGGTGTGAAAATCTTTTAAGTTTTGCTTCTCCTTCCATGTAGCACTCCAGACTTAGGACTTCGTGGCTGGCCATCTATAGGATCTTTCGGGCCTCCTTTTCTACTCATCAGGTAGTCATTTTCAAACATTAATGCACATAATTTACCAGGGGACTTACCTAAAATGCACCTTTCTCATCTCCGCCCACTCCTCCATCCATCGGGTCTCAGCCAGGGTCCCCAGGAATGTATGTGTTTCTAAGACCCACCCTGTGCCCAGCCACCTGCCCTGCAGATCAGAGACCCCACCCTGCAACGTACCTGGCTCCCTCCCGCGCATCCCCTGGAGACCACGCCTCCTGCAGGGGTGGTCTCCCCCACTGCCTTGTCCTGTTTCCCTCTTTGACTCCCAGCCATGGTCCCGTTAGAGGCTGACTCTGGATGCCCACCGAGTGCTCCCTGTGGAGGGCCAGGCCTTGTGTTAGCATGGATCACAGACAGGAGATTGCTGTGTTTGCTTCCAGCCTCGTGTTATCCATCCCATGGTTTGACCGCGGGGCAGCCGTGCTGAGGCCCGGGAGACGGGGCGGCGTTGGTTCACAGACTGGCCCTGCGTGAGGACGGCCAGGGGAGGCCAGAGACAGGGGCAGCCACTGCGGGCTGCTCGAGGCGGGTTTAATGCGCACGGGAGCTTACTGATGAGTCTGGAGTAGCTGAGAGACAAGCCGACCCTGCACCTGCCCCCAGGATCTTGAAGTTTATGAGGAGCCTTGACTGGATTCAGTCATTGGGCCAGATGGTCCCAGCACCACCTGCTGTCTCAAGGCCACAACCTGGGGCAGCTCCTAGCATGGGGAAGGCAAGAAGGCACATCCCGAGGTCGGGGGCTGGGTGAGGAGCCTCCGATGGCCCAGCGCCAGCCAGGGTCACCGGCTGACCCACCCGCCCTCTTGGTGACCTCCTGCATGGCGGTCATGAGGAGCGGAGACTCCCGACGATGGCATCCTTTTCCGGGCATGTCCCTCTCTGGCCAGAGCCCCGCCTGCCCACCCACTCAGGGTCACACGCTCAGTCCAGCCACTCCTTCTTCCTAAACATCTTTCTACCATACCCATGTCCCTCAGCCAGACTCTGGTCACCTTGACCTCTGGTGTCCTGATTTTTTGGATCCTTTGCCTTGTCAGTACTAAATATTTGAGTAGGTATCCTTCAATATATGTATTGAATCTTTTTAATAAAATGTCTTACATGTCCTACTATCAATATAACATAAGAAATGCTGAACGTCATTAGTCATTAAGGGAATACAAATCAGAATCACGAGATACCATTAGGATGGCTATACATTTTTTAATTTTTTATGAAAAGTAATGTAGTGGTGAGGTTATGGAGAAATTGCAACTCTCACATATTGCTGCTAGGAATGTAAATACTTTGGTGGTTTACCAAATGATTAAATATAGACATGTTTTAACAGCAGTTTCACTCCTACTTTGATAACAGGAGAATGCAAACATGTACTCACATAAAAACTTACACGACTGTTCATGGCAGTATTGTTCATAACAACCTAAGGTGGACACGGGCACCGGCTGCTGCTTGGATGAATGAGATGTTACCTAGCCACACACGGGGCTTGATTCAGCCGTTAAAGAATGCAGCGCTGACACCCCAGTGTGGACGAGCCTTGGGAACCGTGCTACGTGAAAAGCCAGCCACAAAAGAGCATATCATGTGATTCTATTCCAAAAGGTTCCTTTTAGGGGAACTAAAATGTCATAAAATTAAATGCAATGGTTTCACAGCCCTGGGAATATATTTAAGAGCTCTAAATTGTACATTTCACATGGGAGCTTTGTATAGTAAAGTGTGAATTATGCCTCAATGCTGATTTAAAAAATTTCTCCCCAGCGGGTCACCTTGCCTGGGGTGCACACACCCCGCTTTGGAGAGCTCTGGCAGCCTGTTCCTAGAACCGGTTGAGGTCCCTCTTGTCCAACTCTTGTTTCTCTTCAATCCATCCTGCACAGTGCTGGCTAAAATAGGATTCCTTCGGTGTCATGTAACCAAAACTGGCTCACTATTAGCAACAAAACACAGTCTAGACTCCTTGGCATGAACTTGGACTACAGTGTTCCACACCTTTTCAGAATAGACAGCTTTCATATTCATTTCTTAGAGAGCTGTATGTAACATATGGGTGGGCTTCCTTTGTGGCTCAGTAGTAAAGAATCCTCCTTCCAGGAGATGCAGGTTTGATCCCTGGGTCAGGAAGATCCCCTGGAGTAAGTGATGGCAGCCCATTCCAGTGTTCTTGCCTGGAAATGCCATGGTTAGAGGAGCCTGGCTAGCTACAGTCCATGGGGTTGCAGAGTCTGATACAACTTAAGGACTAAAACAACAACAATGTAACGTATACCAAGTGCTCAATCAGACAACTAGGTTATTACGCTGAAGCTCAGCAAACACTCCTTCAGGTCTTTAAAGGGTCTTAAAAGTGAAACAATGAAACAGTCTTCCTGGTGGGGCTTTCAGCAATTGTCCCTTTGGACCGCTGCTTTGAAGTCAGGTGTTCTTTAGTCTAAATTCCTGCAGCTCAGGTTTGATGAAGCTGCAGCGTTTAGCAATTTGCATCGTTAATTGCTGGCAGATTCCTAGAAATGTCATTATCTCCTAAATCATGTCTACTTTAAAACAGCACAAGCAAACAGTCTGAGGTCTCCCTCTCTACCTTCCCCCTTAAAAAAAAAAAGAGTCCATTTATTCAGCTCGTTTCCTAAGGGGACCAAATGTCAGGTGGCTTGTGAGGTGTGTGGACATTATAAAAAGAGCTAAGACTCATCTTCAGCTCCTAGGTGCTAGATGTTGGTTAAGTGACTTCTACAAGCCAGAACCATGCCTCTTGCTCTCCCCCTGCCCAGCACCATACTAGACCCCCAGGAGCTGAGAGAAGGCGAAATGACCTCTCTGCCTTCAGAGAGCTTGTAATCAGTAAGGAAGATAAAATTTACAGAGGTTCGGGTATATTTTGTTAATAAGCATGTGGTGTGGACATTTAAGGCTTCTCCAGTGGTTCAGTGGTAGAGAATCCGCCTGCAGTGCAGGACCCATAGGAGACACGGGTTCTATTCCTGGATCAGGAAGATCCCCTGGAGGAGGGCATGGTGACCCACTGCAGTATTCTTGCCTGGAGAATCTCCATGGACAGAGGAGCCTGGTGGGTCACAGTCCATGGGGCCACAAAGAGTTGGACACGACTGAAGGGACTTAGCACGCGCACACACATGGACATTTAAGTGCTATAGATAGAGAAGTGGAAGAGGCTGTGACATCTGGGGATTCTGGCTCTGAATGGAATTGGAGAAAGGATCTGGGTTAACACCTGGGTGTCTGGGAGCCGCGGGAGAGAAGGCAGATGAGGACGGATGAGTTTACTGACAGCCTTGACAGCTGAGGTCAGCGCTGGTCCAGGAGGGAGCAGACGGTTTTGAAGCTCGTGTTTTCAGCAGCTCTTTGGGTTTTAAATAGTTGTCTAGAGGCTCAGAATTGGGAGAATGGGGCTGCTGCTCCTCTGCCTTTACCCCTGGGGCCTCCAGCAAGAACTTGATCTTTTTGGATCTCCATGGCTTCCAAGAGGAAGAGGTTAGAGGGGTGACGAAGGCCAGGGTCTCTTTCACTATTGAGTTCCTGGGATTGTGTATTCCACAGCGAAAAAAGCACTGAGTACAGTGCAGGAGACACAAGAGATGCAGATTCAATCCCTGAGTCCAGAAGATCCCCTGGAGAAGGGCATGGCAACCCACTGCAGTGTTCTTGCCTGGAGAAACCCATAGACAGAGGAGCCTGGAGGGCTACAGTCCATGGGGTCACAGAGAGACAGGACTGAGCACACGTGCGTGTATGCACACGCACACACACACACAAACACACACACACACAGTGCCTGTCGCCTAGTAGGTGTGCAGGTGGACAGCTGTGTCCACCTCAAGCTTCCCTCCCCTCCCTGAGCCTTGTGCTTGATATAAAAGGATGCGGAGCTGACTTGTGCCTGGCTGGCAGCAGAACCGTCCAGCTGAGCCTCGAAGGGGAGGCTTTGGCCCTATCTCAGCCCTGGACTCACTGCGAGGTCATGAGCAGCTAGGTTACCTGTGCCCATCACCTCATCAGCTAAGACGTCTCTTCGTGAGATTAGAGTTTGGTATTTTAAAGGAAAATATGAAATTTTCTTCAAAGTCAAACTATAAGTAGGAAAAAATTCAATATTAAGTGACATCATTCGAAACTTGCCTTTTGGATAAAATTTCATTGTATGTGCGATCAAAAGTACTACCAGTGTACGTCTGTTGACAGATAGCAGTAGTTTTTCCTGCATCCTTTGTTTAATGCTGATATTTAAGTTGTGACTTCCTAATGTGAAACCGTTTCAGCGGGTGCCTGCCATTTGCTGTCTGTTCCTTTTCGTTGAACTTTGGTGCGTTTCTGCCTTCTGTGAGAACCCTTTCATCAGTGTTGTCCCATGAGAGTGGCCTGCCCGCTCCCCTAATGGATTGCGAGAGCAAAGATAAAAGGGAAGAAAACAGGGAGGTTCCTGCTGGTCCATCTTCCCTGTGGATATTACAGGTATAACCGTCCGTGTGAGGCTGGGAACACGCTGCATCTTGGGCTGTTGCCTTCCTGCTTCTCTGTTTTTACATCTGTTTTTATCAGGAAAATCCCTCTGTTGTGGGATTCTAACCTTGGGGTAATTTGCAGTCTGTACCTATCTATGCCCATAAGAGCCACTTGGAATTTTTATTTCATTAGTCAAAATAAATTTAAGGAGTATAATTTTCTTTTCTGCCTTTCCCTTGACTTTAATGATCTTGACATTTTTAAAGATTACAAGCCATTTATTTTATAGAAAATCTCTTAACATGGATTTGACTGATATTTCCTCATGATTCTATCCAGGTTTTGCATCATTGGCACGAGGTGATTTTAAAATATCGTTATTTTGAGATTATTTCCTTGATTCTTCATGAAGTCAGTGAAGTTGGAATAAAGCACTGCACATTGAATTTTGACATTTATTTGACTGTGAATAAATTATACACTGGCTTCCCTTGTAGCTCAGTCAGTAAAGAATCTGCCTGCAATACCAGAGACTGGGTTTGATTCCTGGGTTGGGAAGACCCCCCAGAGTAGGAAATGGCAACCCATGGCAAACCAGTATTCTTGCCTGGAGAATCCCATGGACAGCGGAGCCATGGGGTCACAAAGAGTCAGACTAGACTTAGCAATTAAACCACCACCACCACCCAAACTATACACTATAAGCTATAAACTACAAATCACTATACTTTACACATCTGGACTCAATAGAAAAATGGGTCCAGTATTTCAGCAGCCAGATCACAGAAGAGGAAGTCCTGTAAACATATGAAAGTGTTTGTCCTTACTTGCAATCAGGAAAATGTAAATTGAAATCATTTTATACCCATGAAATTAGTAACAATTTGCAAGTTTGATGTCACGTCAAGTTTTGGCAAGGGTGTAGAACAGTGGGAATCTGCAAGCCTACTGTGGAAATGTAAGCTGGTGGAAACACTTGAAAAACAGTTTACCATTATATTAAAGATGTGTCGGAGAAGGCAATGGCACCCCACTCCAGTACTCTTGCCTGGAAAATCCATGGATGGAAGAGCCTGGTAGGCTGCAGTCCATGGGGTCGCTAAGAGTCGGACACGACTGAGCGACTTCACTTTCACTTTTCTATTTTATGCATTGGAGAAGGAAATGGCAACCCACTCCAGAGTTCTTGCCTGGAGAATCCCAGGGACATCGGGGCCTGGTGGGCTGCTGTCTATGGGGTTGCACAGAGTCGGACATGACTGAAGCAACTTAGCTTAAAGATGTGCATGTTCTAAAACCCAGAAACTTCACCTCTTGGTGACCACAGATTTCAGAGACATTGTTGATTTGGTTTCAGACCATTGCAATAAAATAAATATCTCAATAAAGCAAGTCACACACTTTTTTGGTTTCTCAGTGCATATAATGGTCATGCTGATACTATACCCCAGCCTATTAAGTATGTAAGAGCATTGTGTCCAGAAAAACAATGGATCTACCTTAATGAAGCAATGTTTTATTGCTCAGTATTAACCATCATTGTCCGAGCCTTCCATGAAGCTGTAGTGGTATCAGCAAGGATCAGTGATCTCAGACCACTGTAACAAAGTAATTATGATGAACAGGTTTGAAATGTTTTGAGTGATGCCAAATGTGGCACAGAGACCCAAAGTGAGCAGTGTTAGAAAAATGGCATCAGTAGACCTGCTCCACACAGGGTTTCCACAAACCTTCAGTTTGAAAAAAACACATTATCTGCAAAGTGCAATAAAGCGAGATGTGCCTGCATGCTATAGGAACACCTTGCTCATAAGTCACTGGGCAACATTTATAAGGATGTAGCATCATTTATAACAGCCCATAGCAACCAGAGAACAAGTTAAATGTGCCTCAGTAAATTTGTAGTTGAGCGACATCAGAACCTCTACTATTTGGGAGGGGAAAGCATAGGTTACTACAGTTTTTAGAATAACGGCCTTCAGAAAATTATTCTTGAAAGCACTGGTTGTCTCAAAAAGGAAAGTATTTGGGTAGGCCTTCACCCATAGTGACAGGACGGCCCTGCTGAGGCCCTGGCGTGGAGGAGTCCGATCCTGCGGCCCTTAGCACGGGTGCTGCATGCTACTCCTGTTGGAGTCTCTCTCAGGAGACCAGGGGCCTGGCTGGGGAGGCTGGCCTTGGCCCTGGGTACCGTTTTTCAACGTGAGAAATGAAGTGTTTCCTGCCCTGTCAGTAAACAAGGATGTCACAGTCATCAGCCCTCCAAAGAGAGCCTAAGGATACTCGGGAAAGAGAAGAGTGCCTGAGATCTAACAGCTGCCATCTAACAGCCATCAGACTGCAGCCACTCCCTACGGGGAGCCCAGGGTTAGCTCAGGATGTGAAAAACACAGAATCCTGGCCTAGGATAGCTGAGATGCAATGAAAGAAATGTCAGTGGGCAGAGACTCTCACATCTTCCCATACCTAGAAAAGCACTAAATTCCTTAACTTGGGATATCTGG